>NC_142500.1:19558491-19875810 GCF_965113065.1 Corylus avellana
ACCTGAGTGTCAGTACTCCTCCCAAACTCTATCTGGCAATCAAATGGCTAAATACAACCTAGTCTAGCAATTCATCCAAAGTCCATTGGTGGTAATGCCAAAAACTTGGGTGGTTGGCTTGTGTATGGCCTTCTCTTCTTACCAACCAAAAGAAGCCTATGTTAGTTCTTGTCTTTATTGCATGTGCAGTGTAATAATTTATAAATGCTTTTTAACAGCTGTGGAGCTATGACACACGATTCAAAGTCATGCATGGGATAGACCCCGGAAAGTGGGAGCAAAATGGACGAACAAACACATGCACCTGATGAAAAGATAGAGACATTGAGCTTGACTATGATGGAAAACGGGACCGGTGGAATGGCTATGTGCATCCACCTATGCCTATGTCATTGAGAGATATGAAGCAAGAGATGAAGCTCGAAGGAAATACCTGAAAGACCAACAGCTTAAGAAACTTGAGGAGAAAAACACATAACCAAAATGATGAGGCTGGGGTAAGTGATGAGGATGAAGAAGAAGATGGTCTAAGGGTAGATGAAGCCAAGGTTGACGAGAGCAAACAAATGGATTTTGCAAAGGTTGAAAAGCGTGTACGTACAACAGGTGGTGGAAGCACCGGAACTGTGAGGTGAGGGTTCCCTTCTAATATCACTCCAATGAAAGAGGAAAATTGAATGTTTTCTTTTTGGAATATAGTTGGTTGTGTTTGCTGGCCCTGTATACAACTATGTGGAAATATATTCCCACTTGTGTGTTGGATGTTATACATAGTCATTACTTAAGTATACATTTTGCAGGAACTTGCGTATTCGGGAGGACACGGCAAAATATCTTTTAAATCTTGATGTCAACTCTGCACATTACGATCCCAAAACCCGGTCCATGCGTGAAGATCCTATGCCAGATGCAGATCCTAATGAGAAGTTCTATGGGGTAGGTGCCCTTGAAGATTAGATATTGTATTATGTTAAATTACCAAAAAACTTAATCATTTAATTAAATATTTTAACATTATGATTTTTTTTAAGGTGCAGCTGCAAAGTTATATTATATATTGATCTCACTTTGGTTTTTTGAATTTTTATATTATAGGGAGATAATCAACATAGAGATAGTGGTGAAGCTTTGGAGTTCAAGCAACTTAACATCCATTCTTGGGAAGCATTTGACAAGGGACAAGACATTCACATGCAAGCAGCTCCGTCCCAAGCCGAGTTGCTTTATAAGAATTATAAGGTCATCAAGGAGAAATTGAAATTCCAAACAAAGGACACCATCTTGGAGAAGTATGGCAATGCAGCTGCTGAAGAAGAACTTCCAATGGAGCTTCTACTCGGACAAAGTGAAAGACAAGTTGAATATGATCGTGCTGGAAGGATAATAAAGGGGCAGGTATGATTTCTAGTAATGGTCTACTCTTAATTCTTATTACTCTCTTAATTTTGCAATTCAACTTTTGATGAGCAAATGATGCTTGCAAAGAAGAAGCATGTGCTCTGGACTGTGTTGATTTGTGTAGATTTTGAAACGTCTTGATTATTGTCTGCAAGATGTCTGAATCTTTTGGGGCAAAAGTTTGGTCTGTGCTCTTTGATATGTCAAGTCTTCATTGTTCTGCATGAATAATTTTCTTTAGCATTGTCAGTCTTGTAATTCTTATTTTGTGCATGAGACTACAAATGCTCAATTACAATCATTACAGAAGAAAGTCAATCTTTCATGTTTTATTTTTTTGTTTGCTTAAATAGTCTGCCTTATTCTATGCACAGGAGAAGGCACTTCCAAGAAGCAAATATGAAGAAGATGTATACATTAACAACCACACATATGTTTGGGGTTCGTGGTGGAAGGATCATCAGTGGGGCTACAAGTGCTGCAAGCAGATGATCCGAAATAGCTATTGCACTGGTGCCGCCGGAATAGAAGCTGCTGAGGCTGCAACAGATCTTATGAAGGCTAATATTGCTCGTAAGGAAGCTACTGAAGGTGTGTATAGTTTCAGTCTTCTTATTTTCGGGTCTTCCCATTTTTGTAATATTCTTATTGAAATAAAAAGCATCTTTGTGTTGGCTTTCAATTTTTTGTATTACTGCTTAAAGTTGACATTGTATTATGAACCTGAATACAGAGTTGCCTCCGCCAGTGGAGGCCAAAAGGCTAGCTTCTTGGGGAACTGATGTCCCTGATGATCTGGTTTTGGATGACAAGTTACTTGCTGAGGCACTTAAAAAGGTGAGCTTTATTATATTAGTTGTCTTTCTTCTTGTTCTTAATATATCTACTTCTTTCATAATTTAATTCACATTAGGATTTTGCCATTAGAAGTGGTGTTTATAACTTCTCTAGGCTCAAGTTAAAACTTTGAGTTGGTTTTTTCAAGTAGTGGACTTCGATAACCAATTCGAAGCAATAGTAAGTTGCAGAGATATTTTGTTTATGCCATCTAAATTTGTTGCTAGATTAGTTAGTTGACATTGTTTTGCACATACATTATCATTAACTAAAATTCGTTTTGGTTTGGACAGGAGGATGAAAGGAGAAGAGAAGAGAAAGATGATAGAAAAAGGAAGTATAACGTCAGATATAATGACGAGGTAGGATTTTTTAAAAGTGTAGATTTTTATTTTTTATTTTTGGGGGGAAAAAAAAGGTAGATTACTAGATTGTGTGTGGCTTTCTTGTGGAATTTCTCACCATCATTTTGATTGACTGTAGGTTACCCTGGAAGATATGGAAGCTTACAGGATGAAGAAGGTCCACCATGACGATCCGATGAGGGATTTCTTAAATTAAGACATAGTTTGTTTCGTAGAATGGAATAGCTATTTTTACTCCTTGTAACATTGAATATGTATTTTTTTTTTTGTTTGGTACAGTGTAATGCACGGGTGAATGAAATCATATTGTAATCAAATTTCTTAAACACCTTTATAATACAAACATAATTTACATTCTTAAAGTATATTTTTTATTTATTTTTAGGTTAAACTTTTTACTCTATTGTGGTTTAATAATTTTATTTTTTATGTTTTCAGTTTTATTTTGTATCATAAATGGTATTTAAGGGAGCCGAACTACTCCAACTTTCAAAATGGGAGTGCCGAACAACTCAAGGCCAAACCGGGGTGGTTGAGTCACCCTTAACAGCGATGGTTTAGATTATCCCCCTTTTGCAAGTTGAGACCAAAAAAGAGTTATAGACTACACTTTTAACCTTTTTTTTTTTTGGGTAAGAATTAACCTTTTTTCTTAAACATAAACATAACTATAACTTCCTCCAGTTTTCTACAATTCTTAACCATCGCCACACTAAAACTCGGCGGTGGAGAGTCTCGTGAGGGTAAGTTGGTCATTTAAATGAAAATTGGAGCTTGCCCAGATCGGAATCAGATAGGTTTGGTTGGGTAATCACATTCTTGGGTCGCCACGCTTAAGCCCATGTTTTAACGGGCCTACTTCTTCAAGCAAATTAGCAAAATGTGAAATGGGTTGGATCATCACATAGCGGCGGGGACCTTTGTTTTTTTTCTTTTTTCTTACAGCATAGACTGCATAGTGTTTTTGGAGGTGAATTGTGATTTGAAATGCAAAATTGTGATTTTATCAAATAGGTTGGTACTGGATTGGGCTTTAGTCCAATGGGCCACATATAGTCTTTTTTAGATGTTTTCTTAAACGGAGAGTTAGACTATTTGATGTCATACATTTTTAAGAGTTATATAATCTTTTTTATACAATATTTGTTTGGAGGTGGACATAGATAGCGTTTCCTAATTTTTTGGCCAAAAAATGATACATAGTTGTGTAGTAATTGTCTAATACACGACCCTTAATTATCAAACACTTAACATATTTTCAGGTTCATAATATATACAAAGTCGACTTTAAGCAGTAAATAGCTAGAATAAAATTGAAAACCTACACAAAGATGTTTTTTACTTCAATAAGAATTATATATTACAAAAATGGGAAGACCCGAAAATAAAAAGACTGAAACTAATTAATAGACACCTTTAGTTACGAGCAATATATATAAATTAGCCATTCATATAAAATATGGCTGCTGCAACATATCTTATATGTGTGTTCCGTATGTATAAGATATATGTGAGATGTGTGTGTTCCACTGTTCCGTAGTGGTGATACCGTCATGTGAGATGTGTGTAGGGTTGGTGCCTGGTGGTCATGCCGTCATGTGAGATGTGTGTTCCGTAGTCATGTATATATATAAGAGCATATCCAAACAACTGCTTCCATCTATAACCTCTGCCGGATGGAGGACGGCGATGAATGGCGAAGAAAAAAGAGAACTACCGATGTACGAATCTACTCCAGAATTCACAAGGTTCATACCAGCTTTGCACATCTTGTCCTATTGCATTACCATATATAATTATTTCCCCAACCCCTAACCGACTGGAATCCACAAGTTGAATTTAAAGGAGTCTCGTTTCATTTTACATGAGCAATTCCTGCAACTTACTATGTCACTGATCTTGTACTTGCTTTGTCAATCTTGTACCTACTTTATCAATCTCATTGCCAATAATTTAGATGGAAAAAATAATTTTTACATTTCATATTATTGAGCACCAAAAAATCTAATTTCTCTAAAATTTTCTTAGCCCTTTTTATACTTTTAGTTTCCATTTAGTTTTTTTTTTTTTTTTTTTTTTTTGGTTCAATGTTTTGGTTCTCTATTGGACGTTTTAGTATCTAAAATAAGTTGCTATTCAACATTGTGTGGATTTTAGTTTGATGGTTCAGTTTATTATTATTATTATTATTATTTTGGCTTATACATTGCTTCTATCAATTTGCAGAATCGACTAAAGTGTGGTTTGTGATTCTTTCAAATTGGAATGGGAGGTTTTGGGAAGAAGTTTGAGATATAAGATGAAGAAAGTCCATAATGACGATCTATCACCACGTACGGTGCCAAATGAAGAAATACTTGTAGGCTAAATTAAAGTCAGACAATACGGGTAAGGAAGGGCTTGTTTCACCGGCTTCATCCAATTCAATTCGCTTCCGATATGAAAGATATGGAAGATATGGAAGCCTACATCAAGATGAAGAAGGTCGACCATGACTTCCAAATTCTTAACCATCGCCACGCTAAATTCAGTGGAGAATGTGGGGACCATCGGACCCATGCGCATGTAGGGCTGCGTGTGGATTACTACCTACCAATTTTCAAGCCTTATTTTATCTCTTTCTCTCTAATCACCATTAAATTATAACTCCTTACGCTTATGCTACCTCTTCCTCCGCACAAAGAATTTGGCGTCCCAATTTTATTCTTGTTTGTACCTTTGGTAAAAAAAAAAAAAAAATTTGTTGCCAAAATGTGCCATTAAATTGTTTATATACTTTCAAATTATAAAGTGAGATAATTAATTATATGAATTTTGTGGGAAAAAAAAAAAAAAAAAAAACATACAGCTATAATTTGCAAAAGTGAGATGTCGCAAGGCATAACATCAAAAATATGTGAGGCTATCAATAATCTGTTTGAAAGCGTCAATGTTATTTATTTAGAAACTTTGTACACAATAATTATCCTTAAAAGATTTTAATAACTTTTTGAGGATGTTAGTTTATCTGACTTGATAGTTCATACCTTACTGCTTAAAGTGATTGGTTGGGATCTTGGATTTTTTATTCATTTATTTATTATATTATGGCTAATAACAATTAATTACACTCGCCAGTCGAGTATACAAATAAAAGTATTATTTCTTTATAATATTTCCAGCGGTTCCTGGATCTGCCCAAGGTCAAACTGTAGCTCAACGCCCGGCCTAAATTTGGGCCCAGATAGGTCCAAACGCTTCCTAGCTTACTTATGCTGAGCAAAATCAGACAAAAATAAAATAAAATAAAATTTAGATGACATGATATTATAAACGATGATAAACATAGAAAACATGCTATATAACTTCCTCCAGTTTTCTACTATTCTTAACCATCGCCACACTAAAATCGGCGGTGGACTGGAGAGTCTCGTGAGGGTAGGTTGGTCATTTAAATGAAACTTGGAGCTTACCTGGATTGGAAACGGATGGGTTTGGTTGGGTAATCACATTCTTGGGTCGCCACGTTTAAGCCCAAGTTTTAACAGGCCTACTTCTTCAGGCAAATTAGCTAAATGTGAAATGGGTTTGGTTGGGTTCTCACATAGCGACGGGACCTTATTTTTTTTCTTTTTTCTTACAGCATAGTATTTTGTGGAGGTGAATTGTGATTTGAAATGCGAAATTGTGATTTTATCAATTGGGTTGGTATTGGATTTGGCTTTAGTCCAATGGGCCACATATAGTCTTTTTGAGATGTTTTCTTAACGGAGAGTTCGACTATTTGATGTCATACATTTTTAAGAGTTATATAATCCTTTTTATACAATATTTGTTTGGAGGTGGTCTTAGATAGTATTTCCTAATTTTTTGGCCAAAAAATGATACATAGTTGTGTAGTAATTGTCTAATACACAGCCCTTAATTATTTATTCCAGGTGTCAACTGAACACCTTAAAAAGAGATGTCATGAGAAGCACATGAGGTATAGCTTTAACACTTAGCAAGTAACTTGTTATCAAAAGCTAAATCATCAAGGATATTGGTTCCCCAAGTTACCTAGCAAGCCTTCATAAGAACTGTTGCAGCCTCAATTACTTCTATTACTTTGAAGATAGAGAATATAAAAATACATATAAATGGGCCTGCATTCACATACTTCGACCTTGTTTGTTAAACTACATCACATTCTCCTATACTATTCATCTCATTTTTCAAAAAAATTAACATCAAAATATTCTCACTTTTTATATCACATTATTCACTTTTTATTTCTCATCATTTATTTTTTACTACTATTTAAATAAAAAAATCATTACTCCACTTTTCAATACAACTTTTTCACTTTTCTATAGTAATTAATACACTCATTTTTTTCCACACCAAACGTGAAGAGTGCATTGTATATTTACCAAACAAGGCCTTGTTTGCTGGTTTTGCTTGTTTGTAGGAAACTTCCCACTTTCAGGTTCCTTATTTGTGCTTACATGCTTGGGTTGTTTCGGATTTTAATTTTTTATTTAAAATTTAGACAAAGGTTTTTATTGTTGGAAATTTGGGGATTTCACTTGTGTTTTCTCGCTATTGCCATGGTTTTCAAAAAGAATCTTTATTGAAAGTATGTGAATGCGTGTAGGCCCATTTATATATATATTTTGTAAACCAATATTGTCCATCTTCGAAGTAATAGAAGTTTTTGATAATAAGTTACTTGCTAAGATCATTTACAATGGAGGAGTTAATTTTTTATGCAAAATGATTCTTCAAAATTGACTTTTACCTAATTTAGCTAATTAATTTTTAAATATCTCTGCATTTAATTAGCCATATTTCTATCTATTCTATGAAAATATTATTTTTTTTACTCTTTATTGGGAAATAGTTTTGAGAAAAGTTATTGAAAAAAAAAAACAGATGAGAAAAACAATAAAAAAAATAAAATGCTCAATTGAAAAGTGCTGTTACATTTGGCTAATCCAATGTAAGGGTTTTTTACAAATCTGATTAGCCATTTTAAGTAAAAGTAACATTTGACTTTTTCATTGTGAATGCTCTAAGTGTTAAAGCTATACCTGCTTTTCATGACGTCTCATGTGCTTAGAGATGATTATGTTCTATTATATAAGCCTATAAACTCAATTAGCCTCTAATGTACCCAAAAAGATTTAATATCTTAAGTTGTAGTCCATTTGTAATGTGAAGTTTACAATTTACTTTCAAGTCGGGCTGATTCCGCTTGTCAAAGGATTAGATTAAGGTGAATCTATGACAACCCAACTAATTTAAGTAGAGCATAAATCTACCTGAGATATTTACATTCATGAGTGAATTGAAAGATGGGCACTCTCCAAATGCAAAATAAGGGGAAAGACAATCAGAGTAATACCGGCTCTTAGGTTGGTGGGAGAGCCTCCAATTGTTGAATCGGATTGTTGATACACTAATTATGCACATCAAACTTCTAATGTCAAGAGACTTGCAAGAAAGCTAAAGATTAGAATAGCCCGCCAACGATGATGGTAGAACCACCTCCGATTGATGCTTAAGTTAGCGAAAATGATCTTAAGCAAAAGAGTATGCGTACAAGCATAATGAATGTAAGAGAATTAGTTAAAATGTACCTATGCCACAATTTTCTTCATTTTTTGTAATAAGCTGAGTAAGTGATGTAGATTGAAATTCAAGGCTTATCTTATCTTATCTTATCTTATCTTTTAGTCTTTGAATTAGGTTTCTTTGTTAGTCTTTTATTTGATTTAGTTATCATTCGTAGACTTCTAAATTAACTTTATTTCATTGTTACTTTAGGGCTAAAAGTCTTGGGCTATAAATATATGCTTTTAGCCTTTAACAATTCAGTTTATGATTATTATTGAGTTTGTTTAATAAGAATTACTCAGAGTTGAGTTTCTTTGTGTTTTTCCTTAAACCATAGATAGAATCTATAGTTTTTAAGAAGATTTCTTTGATTCTTGTGATAGTCTCACAATCTTAGAAATATTTATCCCTTCTACTTGCTGTTTTCTTGTTCACTACAATCCTACGCTGCATCAGTTGGTATCAGAGCTCCAGTTTTCTTTCCATGGCACCGCCAAACACAAGAAAAAGGGGCAACCGCTTTGCACATCTGGAGGACGTGTATGAACGTAAGGAAGCAGTCGGTGAAACACGTACGGAGGAGCAGTGGCAACGCATGGTGGATGAGGTGGAGATGCTGCAGAAAAAATTAAAGGGAATCAAGCGGCGATTCGTTGGCAACGCATGGTGGATGAGCTGGAACTACTACGGAAAGAAATAGAGATCTTCACAACTCGAGTTGACAACCGGGGTAGCCCTAAAGTTCGTCACCATCGAACGAATCAACACTTTGTGGATGAGGATAATGTGGTTGTCGGTCATAGGGCGTATTCTGAAAAACGGAGAGCACGATTTGAGACGGAGATGCCGCGACAAGCCAACTTGACCATTATTCGCGAGCCTCAAATCTATCAACCAAATTCATATTCTGTGGAGGAGGAAAAAGAATCTGTGGATGAAGAGTTTGAGGAGTCCGAATTCATTGATGAAGAGTTTAGACATGAAGATGTTGTAGATCCTTCGCAAGGATTTGTGGATTGGGATTCCCCACCAACCTATGATGACGATGTCAATGAGGAAGAACCGAGTGAAGGACCTTTGGCATCCGACCTAGAGGACGAGCACGAAGAGGATGGATTTTCTCCCATGCTTGACGGCCTCTACCCCGAAGAAGATGACCAAGAGGAAGAGTACAAAGAAGATGGTTTTTCTCCCATGTTTGGCGGCCTCTACCCCGAAGATGATCAATTGGAAGAGGAAGAGCCCACGAGTGACATCGACAATTATGAAGAGGTTGATAAAGTCTTTTCAGGTGAAGTGCCTAATTATAATGATGAAGAGGGTTATGTTGATTTTCTTGGTGTTGAAAATATTTTAAATTCTCCTAACAACAATTGTGATGAGTTCTATGCGGATGAAGAGAATTATATGTTTACAAGGGAAACAACGGTTGACCCGTCCTTGAGTATCTTCATGGCACGTGAAAGGGAGAAGGAACGAGAAAAGAACGGCAAATCTGAAGTATTGCCAAGTGGTGTGTGGGGCTTTCATGACAACCATCAAAGTATTTCGATGATGAGAAGCGTCACGTTTATTTTGGGGTGTTGCCTTGTTGTGATCTTGAGGAACGGAGAATGGAACGAGTTAACAGGGCACCCGAAGGACCGTGGAAAAGACAGTCCGAATTCGAGGGCGAATTCTCTCCAACCTCGGGAGGATGATGTAGATTGAAATTCAAGGCTTATCTTATCTTATCTTATCTTATCTTTTAGTCTTTGAATTAGGTTTCTTTGTTAGTCTTTTATTTGATTTAGTTATCATTCGTAGACTTCTAAATTAACTTTATTTCATTGTTACTTTAGGGCTAAAAGTCTTGGGCTATAAATATATGCTTTTAGCCTTTAACAATTCAGTTTATGATTATTATTGAGTTTGTTTAATAAGAATTACTCAGAGTTGAGTTTCTTTGTGTTTTTCCTTAAACCATAGATAGAATCTATAGTTTTTAAGAAGATTTCTTTGATTCTTGTGATAGTCTCACAATCTTAGAAATATTTATCCCTTCTACTTGCTGTTTTCTTGTTCACTACAATCCTACGCTGCATCAGTAAGGCAGATGCCACCAGAAGCAAAATCATCTATTAAACACAGTGATTTTATTATCCTCTTGTCCCATGGTCCGTCGACCTACTTCCCTTACTGAACAGGTTCCAAAAAGAAGGTTATTTAAGACTTTGGTTGGCTATCCTTAGAGAAGAGGCCACAATAATCTACTTTTTTTTCTTTTCTTTTTTTTTTTCACATTCTCAATTGACAAGTTATTAATGGGGCGGCTCTCGTTTTCATTTTGGGCTAGCAAAGGGGAGTGTTCCTATATATATATATATATATATATATATATTGTGATTTTTCATACACAATATTTTTAAGGAAATTATTTTTAAAAAAAATGTTTTTAGCGAAAACTATTTTCCAACAGAAATTATTTTCGTCGAAACAAATATAGCCTGTGCCTCGGTGAAAGATTAGAGGAAAACTGATTTGATTACATGACCAAAACAGAGGAATATCATCTTATTTATAACCAAGGCTTTACAGAGAAAACGAGAGAGCAAAGCACATACAAAGAGAAAGTGCATATGCCTATGTACAAAAGCAGTCTAAAATGTACAATAGAAACAAGACTAAGAAAGGAAAAGATGGACTTCTTATAGACAAGTTAGCAAGCCTTTAGCCCTCCACTGACGGAGGAAACTCTGTTTTCAGGTTCATAATACAAAGTCAACTTTAAGCATGCAGTAAATATAATAAAATTGAAAACCTACGTACACAAAGATGCTTTTTATTTCAATAAGAATATTACAAAAATGGGAAGACCCGAAAATAAAAAGACTAAAACTAATAGAATTAGCCTTCATATAAGATATATGTTGGCAGCCTCAGCAGCTTCTATGCCGGCGGCACCAGTGCAATAGCTATTTTGGATCATCTGCTTGCAGCACTTGTAGCCCCACTGATGATCCTTCCACCACGAACCCCAGACACATATGTGGTTGTTAAGGTAAACATCTTCTTCGTATTTGCTTCTTGGAAGTGCCTTCTCCTGTAAATAGAATAAGGCAGACTGCTTAAGCAAACAAGAAAATAGAACCTCATGAAAGATTTGACTGTAATTTCTTCTGTAATGGTTGTAGTACTTGAGCATCTTACTGTCTTATGCACAAAATCAGAATTAAAAGAAATATTCATACCTGCCCCTTTATTATCCTTCCAGCACGATCATATTCAACTTGGCTTTCACTTTGTCCGAGTAGAAGCTCCATTGGAATTTCTTCTTCAGCAGCTGCATTGCCATACTTCTCCAAGATTGTGTCCTTCGTTTGAGATTTCAATTTCTCCTTGATGCCCTTATAGTTCTTATAAAGCAACTCGGCTTGGGATGGAGCTGCTTGCATGTGAATATCTTGGCCCTTCTCAAATGCTTCCCAAGCATGGGTGTTAAGCTTCTCGAACTCCAAAGCTTCACCACTATTTCTATGTCGATTATCTCCCTATAATATAAAAATTAAACCAAAGTAAGTTCAATACAATATAAACCTACCTTAAGAAAATCATAATATATTATGTTATAATATTAATGAAATGATTAAATTCACCTAATCCCATTAGCTTTAAGCTTTTGGTAATTTGAGATCATAGAACTTACCCCATAGAACTTATCACTAGGATCTGCATCTGGCATAGGATCTTCACGCATGGACCGGGTTTTGGGATCATAATGTGCAGACTTGACATCAAGATCCAAAAGATATTTTGCTGTGTCCTCCCGAATACGCAAGTTCCTGCACAATGTATACTTAAGTAATGACATCCAACACACAAGTGAAGTGGGAACATATATATTAATTTGTACATAGTTGTATACAAGAGTATGCAGCAAACACAAGCACGAAGTCCGCACCTCACAGTTCCAGTGCTTCCGCCACCAGTTGTGCGTACACGCTTTTCAACCTTTGCAAAATTCATTTGTTTGCTCTCGTCAACCTTGGCTTCATCTATCCTTAGACCATCTTCTTCTTCTTCTTCATCATCCTCAAGTTTCTTAAGCTGTTGGCCTTTCTGGTATTTCCTTCGAGCTTCATCTCTTGCTTCATATCTCTCAATGACATGATAGGCATAGGAGGATGCATCATAGCCATTCCACCGGTCCCGTTTACCATCATAGTCAAGCTCAAATGTCTCAATCTTTTCATCAGGTGCAATGTGTTTGTTCGTCCGTTTTGCTCCCACTTTTCGGGGTCTTTCCATGCATGATTTTGTATCGTGTGTCATGGCCCCACAGCTGTTAAAAAAGCATTAATTTATCAATTATTACGCAATTAAAACTAATAACATAGCTAGGCTTCTTTTTGGCATTACCACGAACGGGAGAGAGGGGGAGAGATCACTCACTTTTCACAAGCACCCTTCCTGTATTTGTCAGCCTGGCAAATCTTCGCACCTCTGTCATACCATGATTTTGTGTAATTGGGATCTGATTTCCACTTCCTTTGATGCTTTAAACTCTGAAATTAAAGATGATGGAAAAAAAAAATAATAAGAACAAGCTCTACATGCATGCTGGTCTGTATTGGAACACATCCTTATCCATAGCTTAGTTTGAATTCAAATAATCAAGATTACAATATTTGTACGTATTTACAATTATCTAATCTGTACTATTTGAATTCAAACTAAGCTATGGATAAGGATGTGTTCCAATAGTCTGGTCTAGACGACAAAGAAGAAGAAGAGATCGAAGAAATCTACTTACAGGTCTGTCAGCATTGAGATACCAAGGTGCAGATGACATAAACTGGGGAATATGAGGGTTGATCTCTTTTCCATCCTCGTCAACCTCAGCAGGCGCAAGCCCAGCTTTACGCGCATCTTCCAATTCGATTTGCTTCCGACGGTCGTCCCTAGACTTAAACGCAACTGCAAGCCCCATGCACCGTATAAGCTAAATAAATATTTGATTATTTAATATGTTTACGTCATAGAAGATGAAAGAAAGCGAGTGAAAAAACCGCAAATCGGACCGGAAATTGACAAATTAGTGTTACAAACAACAACACGCATTCACATACCTGAAGCTGAAGCGATCGCCATCCCAAACCACAGGGTATGTATGTCGGTGCCGGTGCAGCGGATGAGTTTGTACGTCGAAGCGTTGGGTGAGTGATTCTCTGATTTTGATTTGATAATGAGTTACCCTATTTATAGAATAGAAATACTTGTAAGCAAAGTCTAACAGTAATTGTAAACTTAATTAAAGCAAATCTAATCTTTAATGATAGAATCCTAATAAAATAAAATATTTTACAAATAAAATTTTAAGGAAAACTTCATAAAACTCCTCTGAACTTTCAGCTATTTTGAGATACCTCTCTTAAATTTTTAAAACTCTCATTTAGGTCCTCTGAACTTTAGTTTTATCTCACTTTGAATCCTTTTAACTTTTTGTACTCATTTTACCCTCAACCAAAATTACATCATCACCTAACCGAAAACGACGTCGTTTTGAGTATAATATTAAAAAAAAAAAAAAAAAAAAAACCGAAATCAAGGGGGTGGTCCGGCCACCCCCAAAAGGCCAAAAAAAAAAAAAAAAAAAGAAGGGTAGGGGGGATCAGGTGCATTTGAGGGTGGTCGGACCACCCCAGCCCCTTGGGGGTGGTCCAGCCCCCAAAAGCACCCGATCCCTCCCCCCCCCCCCCCTTTTTTTTTTTTTGGCAAAGGGAGTGGCTGGACCACCCCCTTGGCCATGGGGGTGGTCGAACCACCCCCAGATCGGCCAAGGAGCTACCCCCGATTTCCTTTTTTTTTAAAAAAATATATATATATTTTATTTTGCTTTTCTTTTTTTAAAAGAAAAAAAAAATTAATGCCTAAAACGACGTCGTTTTGGGCCGAGTAGGTGTTGTAGTTTTAGGACACAAAATGACGTAGTTTTGGGGAGGGTAAAATGGGTATAAAAAGTCAAATTGTTTGACTTTAACGTTAAAATGGTCTAAAGTGAGAGAAAACCAAAGTTCAGAGGGCCTAAGTGAGAGTTTTGAAAATTCAGGGGATATGTCAAAACGATTAGAAGTTCAAGGGAGCTTTCTAAAGTTTCCCTAATATAAAATTGACAATCAAAATTAAAAATAAATAAATAAATAAATAAAACAACTAAGTTGCCGGTTTTTTGGGGCTAGCAAGGGAGATGTTCCTGTACACACGCGACTCGGCGAACCAAACTTGTGGGTTGGGACTGGATTTGCCTTCAGTCCAATGGGCCTTTAGCTGGGTCCACTGGACCTTACTATATCTGAGTATTCCACATGCTTTTAAGATATTTTCAGGTGTAAAGTAGGCAGAGCCTTAATTGTTTATTTGACGTGTCAATTGGACAGCTAACTCCCGACAATGGAAAGAGAGCTTCCTAGATATTTCAGTGATGGATAATTGGGCTACTACTTTTCAAAATTAAATATCATCCAATTAATTGGTCTACAGTTTAATAATGACAGCTTCCAGCAAATTCCAACGACTTAATAGCTCTCCACAAAAATCTGTACATGCACCACTTTGATGTAATTGAAGTTATCGTTTTTCACGTCTAACCTTTTCATTTGCAGTTCAAAGTAGAAATCATTAATTGTCAAGATGTTGATTTACTAGTTTGTTGAATTTTATAATTTCATTAATAATCTACAAAAGTCTTCATGCGAGGACAAACCAATTGAGTGGATGTAGATCATGCAAATCGTTAGGGAAAATGCAAGGAATAAGCTATAACATTTAATTAAGAAGAGTTGATTAGCACCCTCCTAGCATAACATTTAATTGAGTGGATGCTATGGTTTGTATGGATCCCGAACGGGCGCAATCGGCTACTCTATTACAGTGCAATAGGACAGTTGCTCAAATAATCTGATAATTGTGCCGGTATATATGTGAAGTCCCCCCCAACTCTCACATGAGGTGTATTGCATTAAATCTCGATTGGCAGGAATGGAGCCAGAAACTATTATGGGTAAGGGACAGGAGTTAAAAAAATAAATAAATAAATAAATACCGTATAATTAGTAATAAAAACAGTTTTGATAAACTTTTCTCTGTTTTAAAATTAAAAACATATTTCTCTTCAAAATTATTAATAAATATTTCAAAACACTTCTCACTTCTATATAATTTTTAAAATAATTATAAAAAGGTTTTCGGTTTTGGTAGATGAAATCAAGGTTCCATAACTTTTTCAGCATGAGAATATATCCTGGAACACGTATGAAAGTTGATAACTCCAAATCTGATATGGGATCTATCATCTCTGCTTTCTATTATATGCTCTAAGTGGAGCCCGTGAATCAGAAAGGATGAGTCAGTATACCATACTATTGAAATTAAATTTTTGGAGAATCTTGGAATCCGACAAATATTTCCATTATTTGTCCTAATTAATTAAGTAGCCTTTAAAGGATGTGGCTAACCCTACTGTTTTATATATTAAAGAAGGAGAAGAACTATAGTGCTGCCATTAATCATTTGGTTTGAAAGGAGATAGAGAAAAAGAAAGAGTAAATGAGAAATAAACAATTTAACTCATTATTTTTACGTTGATATTATGTTAAATTATTATTTATCTAATTTTTTGCTTTCTTTTGTGCTATCGAGAGAAAGAAAAAAATCTCATGTTAAATTATTATTTATCTAATTTTTTGCTTTCTTTTGTGCTATCGAGAGAAAGAAAAAACACAGACACGTAGGAGGGAGATTAGACCAATGTGGGGATTATCTCTCACGGCCAGAAAATAATTCACGTTTAAGATTTAGTCTGTCTGGAGCAAATCTGTTTCATAATTAAAGTTGTATATGGGTTAGCGGAAGTTGATGTCATAGATAGAATTTAATTGTAAGAATTTTCCAATTGTATCTATGACTTTGTAATTTCATAACATTTGGCTATATTTTATCAAAGCTTTGTACTTTGTGCTGTAAGAACTGTTATGCCCTTGATCTTTTATCAATGAATTCTGAAAGATTTCCATTCAAATATATCTATATCCTTTATCTAAAAAATTTAAGTCGGTCGTTAAGAAAATATAATTTTAATCATTTAATCAATATTTTAACGACTACCATTCTAAAGTTGCATAAATGGAATTTGTTAGGACTATGGCGAGCAAATATTAATGCTTGATGTTGCAACATTTTTTAGTGCTTTGATAATGCAAGTATAAAGACTCTTTTTTTGACATGTTCACACAAGAGATAGAGAATTCGACCTAGTGACCTTCACTTTATGAGGTTTGATCCATTGCCGATTGAATTATCCATTTGAGGAAGCAAGTATGAAGACTTAAACATTAATGTTTCATTGAACATTTTAGATTATTTGTTAGTGTTTAGGTTGACCAGCTCTTTGACAAGTAAGTTTTTGTTTCCAATTTTGTGTGGTCTCCACTATAAATTATTCCGACAATTTGGACAATATTTGCACCTATGGATCAACAAATTGGACCGCAATGGTAATTCAAAGTGAATTTCCCACATGGAAATTAAAACAAATAGGAAAAAAAAAATTACAAACCAAAAGCTTTAATTATTTATAATTATCTAGTTAAAAATCAGGTAATTCTGGTATTTCCCCAGCTCTTGTGAAAACGTTGAACCAAAAGTCCATGCTATCATGCATGTTTGAACCGTAGCCATTGACAGGCTCCATAGTCAATAGTGGAGAAAATGGAACTTGAAGATCATGTGGATCACCACCAACTGCTGAAAAGTCACTCACCACACCACCTGGACTTTCCGTCGACAACACTTCCGACCAGAAATCCTCGTCCACTTCCGGGAAGTTTCCTGGCGATTCGGCTTTCGGGCACGTGTCGTTGTCATTGTTGTCGTCACCTATTGTCACCGAGGACGACATGTCGCTTGAATACTCTTGTGGGGAGACTGGTCGTCTATGTTCCAGGCTGTCGGAGTTTGCTTGGGTTTTGGCCTCCTGATCGTAATATTTCGATCTTCTTTTGGTGGCTGCTTTTGGGCCGGCGGTGGCTTCTTCATGATGTTTGAGCCTCTTTTTCAGGTGGGTGTGCCATACATTTTTTATTTCATTGTCTGTGCGACCAGGTAATTTCGCTGCAATTGCCGACCATCTGAAAAGGGAAGATCAAAATTAGGATTTTGTTTGAGTTAATGTTAATTAACAATGTCATACATGTTAATTGTTCTGCAGAATTTAGAAGGCTAGCTTCAAAATTTGCCTTGAAGTGCTACATCTAGGTGGCAGTATATTTCTCATGAATGCCTAATAAAGGTGTCTTTTTTCTATTAGGACATCATGATCAAAATGTTGCAGCAAGGAATCTTTTCAGTCCCACATGTTTCATACACACACCAAGAAAATGCATGGAAAAAAGAAATTAAAAAAAAAAGAAAAAAAAAAAGAAAACCCACTAAAAACAAGAACAAGAGGTCAATGCTTGGAACTATTTCAGAATAAAGCCTAAATCCTACAACTTTGAGGTGACAAAGTTTCTTCTCAGCATATTCATATTCAATCAGGTATATTCTGAAGAAACTTTCATAATATACCAAGATGAATCGATGATCGACCTATATATCCAAGAAAAAGAGTAGGCAAAAATAAAGAAGTGGCATGGGAATCTATCTTTATTGATCAATATACCAACCTGTTTCCTAACATTTCGTGTAAGTTTATGATGGTGTCCTCTTCTTCTCTGCTAAAATTTCCTCTTTTGATGTCTGGCCTCAGGTAATTTATCCACCGGAGCCTGCAGCTCTTTCCACACCTCAGTAGACCTGAAAAAGGGAAACCAAAAGACATATATAAATGATCTCTTCATATTAACTGAGAGAACCCCATGGTCGATCAATAGAATTAGATATTAATTTCAAGGCTCTATCTTCAATTACCAGCTTGTTTGGGGAGTGCTCGCCAATTGCCATGGCCATATTGTTGAATGTAACTGACCAGAATCTGATCTTCTTCAGAGGTCCAAGGACCTTTGTTCAACCCCATCTTCTCGCAGCATGGAGCTCTCACCATCTCTTCTATCAGTTTCTTAAGATCAGTTGGATAATATATCTTCTTTTTCTTTTTGTTGTTGTTGTTGTGATTTCTGGATATTGCTCGGTTTGTTGTTGTGCTCTCAAAGCTGAACATAATACGGAGGCCAATGAGGGGTATATATAGTGACAGAATAGCAGCAGGCGCTGCCACGAACAGTCAAAGAATTCAGTACATGTTGAATGTCAAAAAGCATACCCCGCCCACAATTTCTAGGAAATCTCATCTTTTTCTCTCTGTTTGTCTCTCTCTCTGTCCTTTGTGGAGTCAGGGCTGTACTGATGTGATTGGTTAGGTGGTCAAATGAAACGTGGGCTTATGCCAAAGAGAAGCATGAAAACAAACAAGTTCATGAACTTCGCATGCAAGTTGAGTTGTACTGTTCTTTTTTTAAGTCTTTTTTTGGACCATTCATTAATAAAATTTCATTATAATAAAAGTCAAGTTTTTTTTTTTTTTTTTTTTCCCCTCTATCTACTCAGAATAAAAATGGAGATGGCGCCTACAAACTTAAACAAGTAGTATCATGAGACAAAACTATAGATTACCATGAAAAGACTGCTTTATTTATTTTGCATTTTGTCGGTAATCTTACACTCTCTCACAATGCTCAAGTGTTAATTCTTTATTATTTATTATTGATTATACACTTATTAGAGCACTCACAATAGTTTGCGATTTTTTTTATTTTATTTTACTGAACTGAATTCAAAAATTTTTCATACTATTTCTTTACTTACATTTTTTTTTTCAAAAGTTGAAAAATATGGTCTTTTAGGAAAAATACAATCCTTCTAAAAAAAAAAAATTTAATTGATATAGATAAAAAAAAAAAAAAAAAAGATAATCGGATGTATGATGTTTTTTAAAACTTATTAGCTAAACTAGATAAAATGAGTTTTGATTATCCATTTTGCATAAAAATATACACAAACCAATGTGAATGCTCTTAGTATAAAAATGTTAAGTCTTATACAAGGGTGGCAATTTGTGTTAACGTTTCAGATTTTACTTGTATCGAAGCATGTGTATAAGATTATATATGTTAACTCTAATTATACTCATTTAATTAAATAAGACAAAATTTTCAATTCTAAGCTACTAATTTTGTGTCGGGTTTGCATGTCGTATAAAAAAATTTCAATTGTAATTCGCGTGTCGGGTTCAGATATTGTATAAAATTAGTGAACTAGGTCAACTCTAATTCACTAATTTCGTGTTGGTTTTACGAGTCAATCGTGTCAAAAAATTTCAATTTTAATTCACTTGTCGGGTTCACATAACATAATGTCAAAGCATGCACAATAGACTTGGCATTGTTGACATAATAGTAAATAGATCTGCTGAGAAAAAACGCAAGATTAAAGTAAACAGATTTGGAACTGCTTTTACACTTACGAAAACTCTCGCCATATATGCTTCAAAGTTGAATGGAAAGCTGTCTATAAATACTAATAATAATAGTAATAATAATAATAATAATAATAATAATAATTTATTAATAACGAAAACTGTTGTCCACGTGAAATTAAATCATATCGTGGTAAGCTATATATGTATTGATGAAATATTTTTATCCGTTTGTCAAAATTTCTATTCTTATTATAGTATTCATAATTGCAAATATACATGCATGTATCCATACGTACGTACTTACGCTCACACATGCACATTCATAGATGCATGTACGTATCACATACATATGCGTAAATACTGCATCGGTGCATCCTTGCATACGTAAGATGGACGTCTTTTCCTCTTTAAAAAAAAAATAATAATAACAAAACAAAAAGAAAAAAAGGATGGCTTTGCTTGTGGAGTCGGCGTTCTCTGGTGTATTTGGTAATTAATACTTTGAATTAGCATCAGCAAGTGAATTTATATATACATGGGGGTCAAAGAAAGAGGCTAGTGCCCTGGGTTGGCCAAGATATATATTATATAGTCTTGCTTTGATGCCTGCATTTATATGGTAGGTAAAAAAATATTTGTGTTTCCAATTAATTCAAAGATTTCGCTAAAGTGAAGTCCCGAGAAATCAACGATCATGAAGGATGAACGTCTTAAAGTCAAACACAAGTGACTTTGGTCGCTACTCTCCATTTTTTATTTTACTTGTTGCATTCCGCAGACTGTGATTTATCATTAATTCTATGATTAAATGTTTTTTGAAAAATGCTTATTAGAGTATTATAATTTTGTTTACAAACTTATGCAATATATTTAATATTACATACACTATTACGTCAATATAAAAAAAAAAAAAGAAAAGTCGTAATTTGCCTCACATCACTCGTATATTTTTATTTTTTATTTTGCTTCCGTGAAGTTCAATGATGAAACTTGGAAATCCCTTTCAAGCTGGTGTCATGTTTTAAGGGTTTTCTAGGGTGGAACATGATATTCTCATTATTCTGTATAGTTTTAATAGAATTTCAAAACATGACGTCAATTTGGAGCCTTGTAGGGACTCAGAAGTCGCCGATCTAATACAGGAATCTACTGGTGACGGCAGAAAGCTACAATTACACCCTAAGCAATGGCTCCAGCACCGTATAATTAATTCTACCAACATTTTGTAATCTTGCGAGATTTCAAATTTGTTAGGAGGAAGAATCTCGGTTTAGTTTTATTTTCAAAAGGGTCCATGCCTTAAACCATACATGTGTTTGATAATTAATTACCTAAGTTTCCACTACTGATGTCACTCTGGCTAAGACTATTCACACCTGACTCAATAATTTTTTTATTTCTTTTTACCTAAAAAATCACGTTTATCTTTTTTGACCATCCATTTTTTTTCGAAGTACATGCATCAATCTCACTCTCTATTCTATTTAATTTTTTTTCTTTCTTTTCAAATGCACATATGTTCTAATTGCAAGGCGCTATGTGAAGCCGGCCTGGTTTTGTATATGGTTCGGTTCGCACCCGACTAATTAACGCCTCTTGTATTGTCTAGTGAAACGTCACTGAAATTCTATGGATGTAATCTTTAGTAATAAACTACACAGATCTTTGTGTTTGTGATTGCTTATTTTTTTGGTTCTTCTTAATTTTCAAATCTCACTGATTCAGAAAAATATAATAGATTTTCTTAGACAAAAGTCATATGCATGTATCTTATCAGGAGTGAAAAAAAATTAAAATCTACCTAGCTAGCTAGGATTCCACTTCACCTATCGATCTCACCATGGACAGAAAGTGCTGGCTAATTAAGTAGTCTAAACAAAATACAAGCAAAAGGAACAATATTATATGAGAGTCTTTTCCTTTAGAAGGAAAATAAAGGCAAGGGGTGATACGATTCTTGATTGAGCCATGGGATTAATTTCGCATCAATGATGTCACTAATTAGGAGAAAACTTGTACAACATTTTTTGTCGTATAGAATGGCTGCTTAACAGGGACGTCGGTCCATTTCCGAATGTAATTAGACGCAAGCATAATTGACATAACAAAAAGCCCCCAGAGAATATGGAAATATTCTAAGGAGAAAGCACTGAGCAGTAGCCCCAGAGATATTTGAGGGTTGGTCGAACAGAGGAATTTTTTTTTTTTTTTTTTCTAATTAAAAAGGTGGAAAGGGGCGACCAGTGTAGTTTTCCCCCTTGGGCGTTACCATCGGGGTTCCCACCCGCTGTGGAATGTCCGGTTTGAGCCATAGCTACTGCCTGGGAAGGCGAGCCCGTCACCACAATACCACAAAGGTGTGAGCCAGTAGAGCCCCTTTAAAGTAGCATCTGGTTCACGCATCTACTACCGCAAACGGATTCAAACACGCGACCACTAGGATAAAAGGAATTCTTCTACCAACTCAACTACCACCCTTGTGGTAGAGGATTGAAGTTGAATAGTCTCGGAGATATTTACCAGATTTTTGGTACAAAACATAACGCTTTCAATCAACTTTTCGTATTAGTCCTTATTAAAAAAAAAAAAAAAAAAATTCAGTATATGTGCAATCATATCAATAAGACCGTCAACTAGAGTGGTCACAGTAAAAAATGTAATGCTTAAAATTATATTTTTATCTAATAATAATGCAAATGTGGCAGACTAGCGCACTTGTACGTAACCCTTAATTTATTCATTGTATAAAAAAAGTTCAAAGATTGATTGGGATTACTATGTTAGCCAAGGGCATTACCCACTTATTGTAGTGGGGGGCAAATGTCCCCTCAATTTATTTATTTCAATTTTTTTAGTAAACTTATCTTAAATACCAGGAAAAAAAGATATACTAGATTAGGTAGCGTGTTTGTATTTGATTTGACTAGTACTTGGTGTTATAATACGGATGAAATTAAATTTAAGACTTTTCTGCTTTTATTTTACAAAAACACGCACAAACACATAAAGATAAACTATATGTATCTGTATGCTTATTTATTTATATAAGCTCTTCCCTCCACGCCAAAATTTATAGTGCCACCCTTAACATTAGCATTGTGGGATAGTTAATTATGAGATAAAAATGTAGTTTTTAACATAATTAAAAAAAAAAAAAAAAAAAAAAAAAAAAACTCTTTAAAATTTTTACTAGATTTAAGGTATTTTAGTAATAAGAACCATTTTGATTATGTTTAATCAATAAAATTCCAATGTTCTTCAGAGATATTTAGTTTAATTCGTGGGAACGTTTCCCATAAATGTTGCTGTAATTATTGACAGCTAGAACAAAACAGAATTAGTATTGTCATAGTTGGAATTATTGACAAGCCTTAACACACGTGCAACAACTCAATTTCAAAAAGCTATTGGCCACTATTCTATATATCCTGATTTCAGTATTTTGTTTACCAAAAAATAGAAAAAGTTAAAACTAATTTTTTTCCCGGTCAGTGCAATTGACGTGATTCATGGCCATTGGCCAGATTTTTTGTTTGTTTGTTTTCTAAATTCGATTACAAGAATTTTCAAACTCCATTTGTAAAATTGACATGTGCTTTTTAAGAATATGAGAAATATATTATGTTAGCTATTAAAAAAATCATGTGTTTTAGCATTAAACGACACATAATAATTTTATAGGTTGAATCAACCCAATTGAAAGAAAAACTTTTTTTATTCAAAAAAATAAACACTTTAAAATAGAAAATAGTTTTATCTCCCGCATTTCCTTTAACCATTTGATAAAGGACTCATCATCATTTTATAGACGGAGTTGAAAAAAAATTATACTAACCCAATATTTTTTTATAAAAAAAAAAAAAAAAAGACTTTGTCACATACATACGTCCTTCATCAATTAACACACGTAAAGCTTTTACACATAAAATTGAAACCCCAAAAGATCTAGCTCCATAAGTCTCTCTCTCTCTCTCTCTCTCTCTATATATATATATATATATATATATATATATATATATATATATATATATATATTATTGCTTCAAGTTTTGAAAATTCAAGAAAATTATGAACAATGACATTCACATTCTTCTTTTTAATAGTACTGATCAATTGAAGAACACCCACCCATATGGCTTTGATTGGTACTCCTCAAGACAAATTAAGTTAACTTGCCTTCAAAGAATCTACTTTTTTTACGACCAATGAGCAGACATAGGATGGCATCCCAATTTCTTAGTGAAATGAATTTAGACATGATATACTCTAATTACAAGCAACATCTTGACTGCTCTAAAACAAGGAAGGAGCAAAATTTTGACTCTCTCTGCTAGAGGGTGTATGACTGCATGTGTGCTTCATTTTTCTATATATATATATATATATATATATATATATATATACACACGAAGCTTTTTGAAGAGAGTGGCCCAGATAGGTGTTTTTAGAGGACTTTTTGTACCCCAGCCTCTTCGCCGCCTAAAAGCTATCTAGTCAATGTGTCCCCCTTCTAAGTCCCGACACTAAATATATATGGCCCCTCAAGAAAGAGAAAACTCTTCATTTTGCCTTTGGACTCAAAATAATCTTCATACCATTCAATTCAAATTCAATTATCAACATTTTTTCATTTTACATCACATTAATCATATTTTATTACTATTCAAATAAAAAATAATTAATACAAATCAAAATTTTTCACTTTTCTATATCAATTATTCTTACTTTTTTCACGCATCAATCAACTGTTGCTACAATTTCGGACCACTTTCTTTTTCCAGTCCATTGAAAAACATAGATGTTTTGGTAGGAGAAGAGAAAAAAGTTAAAAGTCTTTCTCTTTTTTTGGGGTGTTGATAGTTTAAAGTCTGCTTCAAGAGCACAAAAGTCTCTCTTTTGATCAAACTTGACAGTGCTTTGTCCTGATCAATTGCTACGTGCGACTTGAACGAATTTATGTCACTACACTTATATTTTTATATTTGTGAAAAATCTTTAGGGCTACAAAACACTTTTTTGCGCATGGGACCGTAAAGATTACATGGAGATTATCCCTTTTCTATATGAAAAGAATATGTTCAATGTTATCCTTTTCACATTCATATGTTATACGGGTTCATACTTAAATAAAACGTGTTTAAAAATAATTAAAAGTAAAGTCACTTAAAATACATCGTGTTAGCCGATATAATGAGTGTGAATCTAAAAAAGAATAGTATGTAGCATTATGTGCTTATAATTTTTCGTTAGGGTGTTTATTATGTGGGAGAATTATGATGAGAGCAAAGTGTTGGTAAAACTATGCAATATTAATTGGTGCTATTTTTCAACGGATGTAATAATGCAACACTTCAATGTGTTGTGTCAACCAAATATGAATAGACACTTCCTATGGAAAATCTATCATCTATGAAAGATTTGGTGTATGAGGATACACGTTGCTGATCACCCAACACAAATCTTCGCATCCGTCATCATTAATTTTGTTGAATTTGTTGGTTTATGGCTTTTTTGAAAAAAAGAACATTACCAAGGACAACTATGGCGTAATTGTGTCAATAGGGACTCAAAATTGAGTAATTTTACTCGCGTATTCATTTATCATACTTATTCCATATCGGTTGATGTAATATGTTTTAAATAATTTTTTATGTTAAATGTGTGCCAACCATTTAAAATACATCACATCAATTAATATGAAATGAATGTAATAAATCAATGTAAAAATCAACATTAATCCCCAAATATATATATTGACAAAGACGAAGACCACATCATTTGAAAGGACTTACAATTTACGGGATTGGAGAGGATTCTTAGATTGTTAGAGTGATCCAACAAAAATAAAAAAAAACTCGATGATGGTGGACCGGTGGTGGTTAATAGATTATTTATTAAAAAAAGATAAAAATATAATTTCTAACATTATTCTTAATTTTTTTTTTTTTTTAAAAAAAAAACTATATATGGTTTTGGTTTAAATTTCATAAATGAAAAAAATGAATATTTGTAATTTAATATACTTTTTTTTTTTGTAACAGTAATTTAATATCCTTGAATCAATGCCTTCGAAAGTCATAACAATATTAATTGCCTTTCTCGGTCTTACAGTGACGTGAAGGTTGTCCATCAATGTCTTTGAATGGAATTAATATTGTCAAGGCTATGAGATAATATAAATAATAATAAATAAGAATATGAGATAATAATAATATTATATATATAGTCAATACAATTAGGTTTTTTTGTTGTATATATATAATACGATGGAGGTAGAAAGGGAAGTGAGAACACGTACATGTTGCTCTTGCTGTCGATATTTACATAGAAATTAAAGCTTCGACAACTACGAATCAGACTGGCAGCCCAAACTTGACCGCTAGCTGCTATCTGGTGCACAATATTACGCAACTTTCGGTCTATCCAAATAAATTTGGAAAAATCATGTGACTCTTATATATTAATTAAAAAAATATTATATATTTTTCACGTATTAAAAAACACATAAATTTTTTATAAATGATAAATGCTATATATTACACTCATATAAGTGCCCGTTAGTCGTTAAATCCATCATTATTAGAAAAAAAGAAAAGAAAATTTTAAAGATGGATGAATCCAACACTATAGAAGTTGATTGAATTGAATAGAAATTAATTTATGTGGTTATATTGTCAAAAAAGGGATTAAATTAGGTCAGTTTGGAACAAAGTAGTGATCAAAGATAAATAAGATATTCCACCTTCCCATACCAACTCAAAGGAAAGACAACGACATGCACGTACGTGCAAGGATTTATTTATTTGTCGTTTTTTGTATTTTTCTTTAGCTTCTACCTACACGTTTTAAAATATCTCTAATTCGTGGTGTTGATCAGCAGCTTTCACTTGGTCTACATTGGCTTCTCACTTCTCTTTGGTAGTGGAAAAATTAAAAAAAGATTATTACATTTGAATAGACTGAGATGTAATCTTAGAATATTAATTAAATAAATATTTTTTTTATCAACTTAAATTTGTAAAATAATTAGTAATTTAATATAATATTAAAGTTAAGGTCTTAAATTTGAATTTTGACTTACATGTAAGGAAAATTGTTAAAATATATAATAAATAAATTTATTATTTCTTTTAGTTTAAATTTTTTTAGGTAAGTAATGATTTGATATGATATTAAAATAAAGGTCCTCAAATTTGAATCTTATTTCTATTATCCATCTTTCATTTCAATTAAATATTTTACATAAATTGACACATGTTATTGGGGGAAGGAGACGGAGCCGGCCCTAGAAAGAAAAAACCAGACTTGTGGAGAGGAGGAGCTCTTCTCATTTCCCCTCCCCTCTTCTTTCCTCCTCCTCCCCTTCTTGTTTTTTACTTTTATTTGTTCAATTTTTTTTATTTTTTTTATTTTTTGGTTTTTTCAACCAATACAGTTGCTCCGATCATCCCTTTGCTTATGTTGCGATGCCTCCGTTCGCCCTCCACCGTGCTGCGCTGCTCTTCGCCTCCCCGGAATCGATTGGGATTTAGATCTAATTTTTCAATTCTAGATCTAGTCTCTGCAACTGGTTTCGATTAGCCACGCGTCGGCCCACCATGCTCCTTAGCTCCTCAGCTGCCCATCAGTGCAAAACAGCTCCATCTCGTCCACCACGCACCAGCTAATGCGCTTCACCTCCCTCGCCTCGGCTGTTGTAGCTGTTTGCTAGTTTTTTTAATTTTTAATTTTTTTATTGTGTTTTTGTTTTTTTTTTTTTGAATAAAGATTTGACTTGTCCTTAAATATGCTTTCATGAACGATCTTTAGAGTGAAGGTTTTTATCTTGGATTTTGGGTCGACGAGAATTAATTTCGGTGTGAGGGTTTGCTTGGAGCAGATATGTTCTATAACCGAAGTTGGGATATGGGTTAGTGAATATTGAAGTCATAGATACGACTTGATTGTAAAATTTTTATATTTGTCTCTATAACATTAAAACCTCATAGCTTTGGCTATGATTTATTAAAGCTTTATGCTCTCCGATGTAAGAGCTTTATCGTCTTGATTTTTTTAATAAATGAATATGAAAGATTCTCCTACAAAATAATTAAATATTCTACATGAAAAAAAGTATTAAAATAATTTCTTGTCTATTTGGAATAAATAGTCGTTGCTTATTCAAATAGAATATGTCAAGCATGTATGAAGAAGAGTCACAAGAGTTACGTAATGAATGACATGTCCTCATAATTTTTTATTACTTATCTTTTGTTTTTCTTGGCAACTCTGCAATACTTCACTTTCTTTTGGATGTGGACAGGAAGGATCCAGCTTTGAGTTTTGGGGACAAAGGGCAAAAAAAATTTTTGGGAGGGACCAATTAATAAAAAATATCTTCTTTTTTTTTTTTTTTTTTGGGTCTTAATTTTTTTTTTCCTTATAATTTGGGAGGGGCCAAAGCCTCTACCGGTCCCC
This sequence comes from Corylus avellana, assembly GCF_965113065.1. NCBI lineage: Eukaryota > Viridiplantae > Streptophyta > Magnoliopsida > Fagales > Betulaceae > Corylus > Corylus avellana. Next base: position 19,586,578 of record NC_142500.1, read on the forward strand.
CCCCTAAATCTGTCCCTAGATATGGAGATCTTGTATCCATCATTCATTTACATGTATCAAATAGGTTAGACTTACAGCATGTTTGAGATTACGTTAAAAAGCTTAAAAAATACTTTTAGTATTTAAAAAGTTATACCAAATAAAAGCTTGCATATTTGGTACAAATTTTCAAAAGTACTTCTTTAACCTTTTTTACTTTAAAAATGCCGAAAACACATTTTCGACAAAAAAATTAAACAAGCTTTCGCGCCCGAAAGTGCTTTTTGATTTAAAAGTTTTATTTCTCAAACACAATTCTAAACATACTCTTACAATTTTTTTACAACCTGTTGTTAATTAATACGTGTCAGTATATGATTAAAATGTGTTAAAAAATTTTAGTGGTTGACATGTCTTTAATCACATGCGGACACTTGTCAATAAACAACAAATTGTAAGAGAGTGTAAGTATAACATTATCCAGCTTCCTTGCCTTGTTTAGGCACAACCCAGCTTCCTTAGCTGATTAATTAATCAATACTTTAGAATTAACAACCCCTAGGAAAAAAAAAATTAACAACCCCCTCCCCCAACTACTAAAAAAAAAAAAAGGGAGATAATCATATTCTACATGAATTCATAAGAGGACACATTAAACTGAATCAGCAGCCTATATTTAAAATGAAATTATCGTTATGACTATAATTATAAAATTTTGGTATGAAAGAGACAGCTAGCCATCTTGTTGTAAAGTTATTGTATGTATGTTGGTGATGGAATATGCTCCTTCGATTGAAGACAAATTAGGCAATTAATATATACAGGTGAAAATAATAGTTTTCAACAAAAGCTAGCTGTGAATTCGAATAATATTTAGTCAAGACCGAATTGAATGCAATTAATCAATGTCATTCTAACAAGATTAATTTGACTGTGAACTTGGGCCTTAGAAAAAAAAAAAAAAATTATATATAGAATACGAGTGATGCTGACATATCACACAAACATTTAACAAATATTTCACAAATTGGCGTGCATGGCAAGGTATGGTAGCCATATATATATGGGATTTTTTTGTTTATTTTTTATTTTAGCGAAGGTTGATCCAAGGGCTACTAGACCTTTTATACTAATTTTGTGGAATATTTGTGAGCTATTTATGCAGTATATTGATTACTCATAAAATATTGAGAGTCAGCACAAAAAGCAATTAAATAATGTCACATTTCTAACAAGATTATTTTAAAAATACACTAGCTAGGTTTCTACAAATTAATCTTTAAAAATAATGTGTCCTTTAAACTATTATATATATATATATATATATATACTTCTCACGTGTTACGTACATGTCACTTTTAAAAGCGGGTTTGATTTGGAAGAATTTTATGGAGAAAATTGAGAGTCTAAGATTATACGTTTGCTCTACCTGTGAAAGAATCCAAATTAATTATTTATATATTTCTCACGTGTTACGTACATGTCACTTTTAAAAGTGGGTTTGTTTTGGAAGAATTTTATGGAGGAAATTGAGAGTCTAAGATTATACGTTTACTCTACCTGTGAAAGAAGCCAAATTAATTAGACCAACTTGCAATAAAGAAAAAGAAAGATAGTATTCGAGGAAGTTCCTACGAAACATCATGAAAGAATTTTAAATTTAATGCATGACATGGAGATTAGAGTTGGTCATTTTAATCTATATTTTTACATTTAATTTAATTTAACACATGATAAACTAACTTAATTATTAGCAATTGGTATAAATGTATTTGGTGTTTATCATAATAAATATATTTAAGTATTACTATTTTATACATTATCTTAACATGCGAAGATGTTGTTCTTTTAATCATTGTACTTTTCAACAATAATGTTAAAAACTATTTCAACGGGTTTTGTCATTATATATATCTCCAAAGTAAGTTAGTAACATGATATATAAGAGATTAAAGCCCCAAATGTATAATCCACGCACAAAACTACAAACTTTTTATAGCTATGGAGTTATCAAATTAATTAGCTTTTAATAACACAAAAGGGCTCCACAATAACTATCTTTTTAAATTTCAGATTTTTATAAGGACAGAAATTTCTTCCAAATCGGTCTGGAAGAAATATTATTATTCTCAAACTCATGTAAAATAGTGTCATGTGTTTGTAAACATTTGGAAGGCACATTAAATTTAGTCTAAATTAGTAAACTGCTATTAATGAGGTTAAAAATTTAATGTGTATTTTAAATGTTTATAGACACTTGACACTATTTTACCTGAATTAGAGGATATTTCCTCCAGACTGGTTTGGAGAAAATTTCTGTCCTTTTTATAATGCCTTATGAGGGGCGAGCTGGGTTCCTCAAAAGTACACCTTCATTTGTTCTCAAAAAAAAAAAAAAAAAAAAAAAACACCACACCTTCATAATGATCATTTAACAAAATTGTCGTAGAACTTCTTAAAATCCAGATCATATACTTTTTAAATATTAGTTTAAATAATTAAATTTATTATTTTCTATAAGCTTAAATTTTTTAGGTAAGTAGTAATTTAATATGATATAAAAAAAAAATGTCATGAGTTCAAATCCTAAATTTGACGTTTATCTAGCTCTTATTTTAATTAAAATAGTATGTGCTGTCTGGTCTACATGAAGGACGAAAAATTAGCTATAAACTGAGGAAGGCGAATGGCTTTCAACAAGGAGAGATTAATTAAGGTTAAGAGTAGATTATGCAGTAGAATAATGCCGAAGAAAACTATGAAAAAGACTTGATTCACTGAAATTTGCTATAGATTCTAAAACTAATGGGAATAGTACTATTCAAAAATATTGTCTTGTAATAACCCGAGAGACTATTATATATGTCATAAATAATATTTAGGTTATGAAGATTCTAAATTCAGTAAATTGTATCTTGACTAAGGGAGCATTTTTACCCCCATTTGATTGTTATATCAATGAAAAGATATCGTTCTAAAAAAAAAAAATTATGAAAATGATAATGATATCCAATGCCATTAAAGGCAAATTTGTTCAATAATGTTAGAATCCACAAGATTTCTTTCTATACTTATATTGTATCATTTTCTTAAATGAGATCAGAATATTGCATTATAGTCATATTAGAATCTTATGATTCTAACCACCTCTAGATTTCTCATAATTGAATGAAGTTTGAAAGTTTTGTCAAAAAAGGAAAAAAAAAAAAAAGAAAAAAAAAATCCTGTCATTATCATAAGATTTACATTTTTTTTATGTTATACATTTATATGGTCTATAAATTTACATTTTTACCATAGTGTCAAATAAGTCAATCTAATCACAATTCAACTCTATTGAACATTAGAACGGTAGATGTAAGCGTTTAAGTCTTTAACCCTCATAAATCTTATCTTATAATATTATTTTAACAACTAATTAATATAAGCAATAGACTAATCAAATTAATGCAAACAAGTTAAGAGTCAGTTTGATATTACGATTTTGCACGATAAAACTATCTTCATTATAAAAAACATTTAAAATGGTCAAACAAATATACCCTAAAGCACTGAGAATGGGGTGGGGTTTTTATAAGTGGACCGATGAAGCACAAGAACGTTTGTCAAAGCTGTCAAATTTCAAGGTTTTTATTTTATTTTCTTTTATTTTTAATTTTAGGAAGACTTTGATGACAATAGCCAAAAGTCTATCTTAAAACCTTGACTTTGGTGTTATAATGATGACGCTCATGATGGTCAGCAGCACGTGAAGCACTGACATGATTTTCAGGCTGTGTTAAAGGCACGTGGGACAGCCCCATACGAAAAAGTAATAACAAAAACAGTGCAAATAATTAAATATAAATAGTTAAGAGACAAGACAAGAATTTTAATGAATATTGGAGCGTTTACACTCGGAATTTTGACAAATTCTTAGCTATAATAATTAATAATAGAGGAGTCAAATAGATAATAATAATACTAAAGGCTTATATGAATGGTTAAAACATTACACACTAGTTTCCTTATGTGAACATGTAAAAAAATAATAATAATAATTAGACACTAGTTAAAATACTTTTGTAGGTGAGAAAGTGTCAAAGATACCATATAAATTATTTTGACCAAATGATTGTTGAATCTTTGCGTCGGAAGAAATAGAATTAAATTAATTGATATTGTTAGGTATTTTGACCATATATTACTTGTCTTTTAAGTCTAGCTTCAATGGGACTGGAAATCACCGTTTTAAGAAAATGGATACTCAATTTAAAGTGAGTTATAATTCTTCTTCTTCAATTTATGCCCGGCTTTTACCGATTTTCTTTGGTTCCATTGCATATAGATTCATAACACACACACACAAAAACCCACTCGTATACACATACATATACCAATATTCATAATTACAATAATTCAAGTTATATTTATTATATTAAGAAGATAATTCATTTTTTATTTTTTATTTTTAAATACTTGAGATGTTCTTATTACGAGGTTTAAAACAATAATACAAATTAAGTTATACGAGTTTATACAAGTCAAGTTGAATTTATACGAGTTTGATTCGTTTAATAAACTAGCCTGGAAGTTTATTCAAACTCCATTCTTTTAATATATGAACCAATTCCAAACCGATTTAATCCGAACCAAGCCAACTCTAGTTCGCAAGTAGCTCCGTTCATTCACAACCCTATGTTATATTTATTTCTTTTGTGTAGATTAACATAATCATTTATTTAGTTATAGGTCCATAATGAGATGAATCAAATTTTATAGACACATGATAAAGCCTTTTACTCTTACCCTAAACAATACATGGAGAGATGCACCATCATGAGTTAAATCAAAGATGGATTTGGGGTACTGTGTGATGGATAAGGAAATTCAATCGAGGGAAAAGGATATTTTTTTTCTTAAAAAAAAAAAAAAAAAAAAGGCAAAAGGCAAGTTTTCATTAACTTAATAATAAGTTCTAAAGGTGTGTTTACAGCTTGGATAAAAATAATGAGGAAGTTCCCTCGATTAATACATGCTCAAAGAATAAATAAAAAAACCATTTTTTTTTTCTTTCTTTCTTTCCTCAATTAAAGCAGAATTAGAAAGGTAATAATAGTTAATTAACAACGTGAGTGGTGCTTATGATAAGATATCATGAACTGAGGATCATGCTGATTATATCCACTTGCTGCTAATAGTATAATTTTTCATACCACGTTTCTCATGTTAATTGCTCCACTCAACTCTGGCTGTCTTGCTGATCTTAAGTCAATCATCAATTTATTGCTCTCCTATGTAAAACGTTTGTCACTCATTAGTTAATGAAAATGGTGTGAAAAACAATCTCCATCTCTTCTTGCAAACCATTCTTTTAGTTCAACAGAAAAAAAGTCGGAATAATTTTTTCCATAAGGTACCAAAATGGTTTGCAGTTTAAAGTCATAATAGAAAGGAATTGCCTGCATTTATTTCTTACAAATTTTGTACCCTTTTTTTTCAACCGTGGACAGTGGGAAAATTTGGACAGCAATTATAAAAGAATCTATATGAGACTCACCTGTCAAAAAAATAGCTAAGCAACCAAAAATTTATTTTGACAGGCTAATGAGTTTCATATGAACTCTCTCACAATTGCTAAAGATCCCGGTCTCAGGTAGTAGAATAGGAGGAAAAGTCCTTCAACGACCATTTTTATACTGTGAATTCAAATACAACTACGAGAGAGAAATAGAATTTCAATGTTCTTTTTCATTTTCGAGACAAAGGTACAATCTCCATTCAAGTTCAATTGAAATTCTGAGCTCCCTAACACTAACTCAGTCCCACTGTGGAAAGGGCAAAAAACCCCTATCACTGTAATCAAAGAATTTCTATATCTTGAAGAAGTAAAGGATTGTTGAAACTGCATAATACTACCATGCAAACCGGCTTCCTGTTCCATCAAGAAAACGATCAGTATGCCATCCTTTGGCCTGCAGTTCAGATAAAAATGGGGAGAATGCATTATTCATCTTGTCATAAGCCTCTTGCAGGATGCTAGCATTTGGCTCACGAAAAGACTTCTCCATATGTGCAGCATATGCAGCAACAAGCCACCCCCTCAATGCATCTTCAGCAGTAGCATCATGCTCCAATATCATGTCAACCCATTTAATTTCATGACTTAAAATAAACTTCTCCTCTGGGAATATTTGCTTCAATTCGCGAAGTTTTGAAGGCTTCACAGCCTTGTGCAAAGCCCTTCCAACTTTTACATTTCCAGCATCTTCTATAAGCCGCCCGGTGAACAGGAGATCTTCTTGGTACCTTAGGTCAGCAGGGCTTGATATTTTCCCTGTCTGCTTGGATTTCAATCAAACAGCAGAACAGATAAAGAGAAATTAAAAATAAATATATACATAAATAAAATAATAGAAAACACAAGTGTGCTATTGAGTATGAACTTCAAAACAAACCTTGAGAAAATCAGCCACAATCAATGCAGTTCTCTGAGGATTCAATGTGTTTATAGGCGTAGCTCGCATTTCTTCAACAACACAGTATACATGTATGATCGAGAGAAGAGGCCCGACAACCAACTGAAAGAAATCATCAATGATTAGAAGTTTAGAACCACCACAAAGCATTCGATTTCTATGAAACAAGATGACTTGTTACATCTCAAAAAAGTAAATAAATCTTAGCTGCAAATTTGTCTTAATGTATATGACCTAATCCACAACCAATTCACCATGCTTTGGAACTTCTGAAAAAGTCACAAACTACTGGCACCTTTAAAAATGCTTAATAACCTGCCTCATAATATCATAATCACAAAACCTGTTTTCACTATTTTTATCAATCTTGAATAAATATTTATAAATCAATTCATTCCCAAGAAGACCTAGGCTTAACTCAAATTTTAAATATATTAACATAATATTTCAATGCTAGAGGCTAAGAACTGGTAAGTAGTGCTGCTACCTAATCATATCCAGGATCAAAAGGAGAGTTGTCAAAATTAACTCACCTTAGCAGACGGGGATACAATGGTGAAACTACTAATTTCTTGACTACTTGTTTTGGCAATGCTTTGTCATGACTTTACGAGACAAAAATAAGGACTCCTGTAAGTTCTATATATTTAATTTTTTATTTTTGGAGCAAGTGAGGAGAGCTTGTGAAGCTGAGAACCAAAGTTTGTGGGTGCCTATTTCAGATGGATTTTGGGCTAATAATACCAAAGAGAGAAGTGATGTGAATTTGAGGTATAGAGATTTAACTTAAAAAAAATTCAAAAGAGTCGACGTCCAAATTTCTAAGTCTACAGCATACATCCTTTCTTCTCTAACTCCAAATTGTTGTGTTACTTCCTCTTTTTTACTTCTTTTTCTTTTTTTTTTTTGAGGGGGGGGGGGGGTGGGGGTTAAAGAATGGTCCACATTTCGATGTAAAGACTATTGAATTTACCATAGAATATGAACGGTCTCATTCTTCAGGTTTTCCAGTCATATATACCATTAAGTCAGTAATTTATTCATTTCATGATATTCTAAAAAAGAAAAGTATAAATGCAATACCAATATTATGAATGCGATTAAATAGAATAAACCAACTGTGCTGAGATTCTGGAAATCAAACATTGATATAACTACCTTTCCCTGCATCGATGAACAAATAGTAGATGCCAATTGAATTCCTGCTCCTAATCCAACAACATTGAAAAGGGTTGAGATGGCCTCGCCCTTTGCAAAAAGATCACTAAGATTGCCTTCTTTGGCAAATGAAGAATATATAGGTAATCTTGTTGCTCTTGCTGCAACAACTGCCATCCCCTGTTAACTCAAAGGCAGAGAAAGAGAGGTTCAATGAGGAGGAATCAAAGGAAGAATTTTGGGAGTTGGAGAAGATATAGTGTACTTCTCACTGGTCATGGATCAAAGGAATGTGAGGGTTGGGTGGTAGAGGGATTGTTTTAAGGTCCACTACAAGTACCAATATAATATACATTTGGATATAAATAATTTTCACCGAAATTAAATTAAAACTTCTAAGAACAGTAGAAAAGAAAATCACATATTGATAAAGATATATATATATTTTGTTTGGACAAATAATCATAATTGATAAAGATGTAGAATACAATTTTAATTTTTTTAAAAGAAAAGAGAAGACATATCTATATTTCTATATAAAGAAAACATTATGGAAGAGAGTATTATACCTTTGCAAAATTGCCCAGGCCTGCCATTTCAAGAAAGAGATGCGGACACAAGGGAGAAAGTACTTCCAAGCCGGTGCCCAAGTCATAGAGTACATCAGCTGCAAGACGGAAGGTTCATTCCAGTTAGGCACCTTATAAAAATAGTAGATAATACTTTGCTGAAAAAAGAAACAAAAATCAGTTAACACAACTCTAAGGCACATTCAACATAATGACAAACGAGCTGAAACATAAAAAACAATGTTCTAGAGCCAAAGATGCATACCCAGAATTCTCCAACTTTTAGGCTCCGAATCCATTCTAGCCCCCAAGTTGCTACAAATGAGCTTCCCCACGTGCTGCATCCCATCCTTTAGAATCTGCATGCCAACAAAAGAGACATAAAAATTCTTAACAAGCATACAGTCAGGCCTACACACATCAACAATGGATCCAAGTGATGAAAACTTACCCAACTTACAGCAGTTGCTTGGGCAGGGGTCGGTCGCAAGCCTGCAGCAAATAGCAGTGACTGTAAAGGAGTAAAGCATAAGCATATAGAACAAGTAGAACAAATATCAGTTACAGTTTACCAAATTCCCAATCCATTCACATAATTTTTTTTTTTTTAAAAAAAAATGAATGAAATCAAGCAAGAATATAGCTTGTACATAAATTAAAACATCTACTCAACTTATTAACTTATACTCAAAAACCATATATCTCAGTGCTCAACATTTTATAATCTAGTCATCAAATTGCAGCCTACTATACATATGGGGGATAAGTGAAAATTGGGCCTTTATTCTTGAACAGTATACATATCATAACTTAGAATTACACCACTACTATAATCCTGGTCCCTCAAATACATTGTAGTTCACAATTTCTGCCAATGAACAAGTTCTAATCTCGAATTATGCCGTTCTTCATAACGACGACATCAAAAAAATTTAAAAGACAAAATCAGATTTGTTTTAATAAAACAAATGATCAAATTGTAAGTGTTGTTAAGGGTACTTTTACAACTTTTACTAGTATCAATTCATCTGGCACTTATCACGTCAATTACTAAACAATTGAATTTACTAGTCAAATTTTATTGCTTAATTTTCATTGCTATATATATATATACTTCAGGGACAAACTAGGAACTTTGGGTGAAAAGACCTGAGTTGACAGCACCGATAGCGCCGCACTGGTGCAGTGTTGAAGGGCCCGAAACTGCGTGTACCTAAGATACCCCTCACTCACACTAAAAAAAAAAATAGTGTGAAGCTTGTAGTTTTGATAAAAAGACGAACATTGAAAGAAAATTAAATTCTAACCTGTACGGATATCCAGAAGGGAAAAATTTGTTGAGGAAGGAGTCAACCACTCTGTGAATGGCCGGCCTTGAATCATCCAAAACCTTCACCTACATTAATTAAAAACAAAATAAAAAATAAAAAACACGAAATTTTCCAATTCAATTAAAAGAAAAAAGAGAAAAGGAAAATGAAAAGTGAGATTGTTAAGGACTCACGGAGAGTTGACCGTCCGGTTGGAAATGGAAGCGGCGAGAGAGGGAGTCAGTGATTTCGGTCCAGAGGAGAGGGGGCTCGGGGGGCGGTGGCTGGGGTTCCTTCTTTGGCATCTTCAGCTTTTCCTGGGTTTTGGTGAATTGAATAGACATGAGAAATGAGCGGAAATGAAAGAAAATAAATAAAGTTTTGAAGGTTTGAGAGCGTACGAACCAGCAAGTTCATGGCGAGTGGGAGCCTGAGGAGGCCCTCAGGAGTCGAAAGAAAGGTGCAGTACAGTTCAGAGAGGAGGATTTTGGTGGCGTGGGATGTGAATGATTGAGACGGTGTCGCTTTAGATATACATACCAAAACAAAAACATGAAGAGAAACAATAGTACGACACCGTTTTTCCTGTTGCTTTTTATTTTTTATTCAGAGACCCCATGCCCAATGGTTACATGCAATGTAAATTTTTAAATCCTAACCATTATAATGTAGTAATTATAAAAATTAGGCAAAATATAATAAAATCTGAGCTAATAACATAAGAATGTTGAGAAGTTGGAACTTTTTTATTAGTCAAGATATTAAATGGAAAAAGAAAATTTTTAAGGTATACACAATTATCAAATAAGTCCCTTCTATTAACTTTTTAAGGATTAAATTATCAAAAAAGTCCCTAATGTTTATGAACTACAAAGGTCAAAAACATCCCTTGCAAATGAAAAGAAAATGGTAAAAGATATAAACATTAAATTATATGCAAAAACAACCATCTTACATTTTTATGTCTCACATAATGTTAATGAACTAATTAAAAAGGTCAAAAACGTGCTTTCTTTGCCTAAGAACTTCTCTGCCATTTACAGGATCACAAAAACAAAAGGCAAGCAGGCTGCTGTTGGCTCTCCAAGATCTTGCAAAGCTTGCACATAAGGCCGATGAATTAAATTTACAATGTCACATCAGGATCATCGTCATAATCAAAATCTGGGTCGGCTGAAGACTTAAATCTCTTCGCATCCCTTTGCCCAGGTCTTCCCTTCTTTGGTTTCCCTCTGTGCCAAGAGTTATAAAGCATCAATGGTGAATATTATCTTTTGAAATTATTAAGAGAAATTGCCCCCAAACCCCTCTCTCCCACCCCTCGAGTTTTGGCATCATGATAGATAAGCATATGAGTTTCTAATGTTAATATTAAAGGATCTAAGTTTGGTCATGTGGCAAATAGATCATTTCATCAATTTTTCTGTCACGTTTCTAATGATAGAAGTGCCAGCTGACATATCATCCACGTAAAACTAATAAAATCATACCACATGTATCAAAATCCAAATCATCATGCTGCGTATGCCCATAAATTTCAAAAAAAAAAAAAAAGCTAAACAAAAGGGTGGAAGGGTGGCTTCCCCCCTGCAGCCACCCCCTCCTCCCTCTACCAAGGTGGAGGTAGGTGGAGCCATCTCCACAAGGAGGGGCGACCAGACCCCAGTAGTAGGCATGGCTCGCACGGGCAACCCCCATCTGTAGGGTTGGCTCACGCAGCCACCCTCGAGGGAGTGATTGCAGTGAGGTAGTTTGCACAACCACCAGCAGCAGTGAGGGTGGAGTCATCACCCCTCCACCCTCTCTTATTATTATTATTATTATTTTCAATTTTTTTTTTTTGTGTTTTTCTCTTCATTTACAGGCATATGTGGCATGATGACATAGCTTTTTAATACATGTGGCACAATGCCATTAGTCTTATGTGGAGAATATGCCAACAGACACTTCTACCATTAAAAATGGGGGAAAAAATTGACAAATTGCCTATTTGTTACATGGTCAAAACTCGGATCCTTAATTGTAAAAAAATTAGGAGCTCAGATCCTTATTTGTCATACAGCCAAAATCGAGTGGGGGTAAGAAGCAATTCCCAATTATTAATAAAGCTTTTGCTAACAACTGTCCTAAAGGCATAGGTTACGAGAAAATTTAATACTCCACATGTAAAACTTTTTCTTATTTTCAGAAAAAGAAAAAGTCCAATTATACACACAAGTACCATAAAAACACACCCACCCAACCACAGTGAATTTTTGCATGTGCTTAAGGGTCCCAATAGCAGATCTAATTCTCCTTCTAAAAATCATGCATTGCAGTTATTAACGGACCATTATATGCTTCTTAACCTATGCCCTAATGGGCAGCCTTAACCATTTTGGAGTTTGGGTAATATCTAAACTAGAGGAGTACTTACTGCCCATTTGCGTATATAGCTCCACCCTTAGATCGACCAGGACCAAAATCTGATCTCCCATCTATGATGAACACAATGAAAGGAAAAGCATAAAAATTTAGTGAAGGAAGGCTATCAATATGTTTGCGTATATAAGCTCACCATCTCGTCCAGCCGTAAGCTCTTCCGCCTGACAAACAGTGGAAGAGACATACACAAAACATGTTAGAAATAAATTAAATAACCTCCCCGTGGACAAGACACCATTACCATATTGATAAAAGAAAGTCTAGCAAAAGGATCAACAATTTTATAGCCCAAGAAACCTGCTATTAGAAAAGATTGGGAAAAGGAGAAGAAAGGGACACCACAATTGACGAAGAGTTTAGAGTCGATAAAGCACAGTATATGGCACTATTCTTGTTCCTCTCAGACAAAATCAATACTAAGGTACACTGATGTTACAAATGACATATAGATATCTCTTTCAGTAAGTACTAAACCTTCCTCATATTCCTAAAGAAATTTGCTGGTTTACTAAAATTTTAATTTGTTATATATTTTGTGTGGTGGAAAACATATTAGCACTTTTAGCAAAGCAATCATCCCTAAATATTTCTGCGAAAAAGGCCTAAAACTAATTTTGGTCACATACAGAATTCTGTCATAAATCAGATTCAGAAAGGAATACAACTTTACTGTCTAACCCCCACCCCTTCCAAAGAAAAGACAATCACTTAATTTTCTCTAAATAACTCCGAATGGTCAACACAGGGAAGCATCATATCCACCACCATTTTCTCTCAACTCCTTGTTTTTCTTTTTTGTTTCTTGGCTCTAAATTCAGATCTTGAAGAGGGACTAACTAGGAGTTCTTTAGTTATTGGTATAATCCCCACCCACCAACCCCCTTCATTTCCTCTTCCATAAAACTCTCTTTGAAAGAAAGAGTAATAAAAAAGTGCAAAAAAATAAAAGGTGAACTGCACCTTGTTTATGCACTAATATCTTTATCAGTTAAACCTGAATTATAAGCACATATGCTTCATATGAAAGTTATAAAGAAACCACTGATCAACAGTGCAGATGCTTTGGCAGTAACATGACACAAGTAAAAATGTTAACCATCAAATGAGTGCAGACTTTGAGCTAGAATTTACAGAAAAGTGAAGGCACAGATCACTTTATCTTGCACAGATCCTATGACCACTTCTTCGAGAAAGGTAGGAAAGTAGCACAAGAAAATATTTAGTACTAGATGAAATGCCACTACGGGACAATTAAGATTCAAAATACATACTGCTGGTGAGGTGACTGAAGATAATGAAAAGAGCCTATCTTCAGGCTGAAACTTCCTGGACCGCTTCAAGCTGCAACCACAAGTTTTCAAGAAGTTACATGTCATTGATATCACATGAACAGCAATCCACCTTATCTGCAAAGTCTCTCTGTACTTTTATTCATATATATGTACACAAAGCGGCAAACATCAAGGTACGTGTGTCTTACTATTAGCCAGAACCAAAATATATAACCATTTGCCAATTCTTGTAGTTTTATCTGAAATACTGTAATAATATGAACTTCACCATATTGCAACATATGGATTTGAAATATTTAACACATGGTATCAACCAAAAAGGAAGCAACATGACTACATGAGAAAATTAATCAAATAAAATATTTCGTTCAAGCATAAACACTAAATGGATAGGATACTTCTACAGCAGATTTCAGATATAATGTAGTCTAATTATCATGGATTTGGAATTTAGCACATATATAATCTCAACTAAAGTTCATAAGAAGCAAAGCTACACGTGTCAAGAACAATGAAAGAAAAGGATTGCGTAATTATAGGAGGAAAAATATAAGGAGAAGAATATCTTAGCCACTCCATACAGGGCAGTGCTCTTAGATGAAGATAGGAATCCTTCAAAACCTTTCAACACATTGCCGCATTGGCTTGGATCCTGTAGATAACCTGTCTCCATATCATAGACCTGGAATTAGAGCATAACTATTAGGCTGCAGTAGATTCTTCTGTTAATGAAGAAAACAATGTGAATTATATACATTAGTGGCTTGAACTATGCATAACTCCTAAGTCGAATTGATTCTTGTGGGCAATGTCAATATTGTTGATGGTTTGGTAGGTATCCTGGAATGCAAGGTTTCTTCTTTGACTTTGAAGTATCTTGGTCTCCCATTAAGAGTTTTAAGGCCAAATCTAATTGGGATGTTGTTATTGAGAAGATTAGGCATCGTTTGGCTGGCTGTAAGAGGATGTACTTGTCTAAGGGTGGGAGGATTACCTTGATCAAGAACTTGTTATTGTTCAACCATGCTCTTTTAGGGAAGTGGCTATGGCGCTATATGCTAGACAGAGGCTTTGTGGAGTCTAAATATGCCAGCTCGTGGGGTGAGTGGTGTTCTAATGAGGTTCATGGGTCATATGGGGTGGGGTTGTGGAAAAATATCAGGAGGGGTTGGGAGGAGTTCTCTAGTCATACTAGATTTGAGGTGGAAGATGACTCCAATATAAGATTCAGCAATGATTTGTGGTGTGGGGATTGGACTCTCAAGGAACCTTTTTCCGGATTTGTTTGGTATTGCTCGCACAAGGATGGTTATGTGACAAATCATTTGGAGATTTTTAGTGGCTCACATCAATTGAATGTAAGCTTTATCAGAGTGGCTCATGAGTGGGAGGTGATTGTTTTTTAAATTGTTGTATTCCTTTAGATTGGGTTGAGGAGGTACATACAAACTTTGTTGAGCCCCCTCAAAGAAAGGTGTGTTCAATGTTAGATTGTTCTACAGTATCTTTGTCTCTCATGAGTATTGGGTGGAGTAAGGTTGTCCTAAGAGCAGCGTTCTTTGCTTGGTCTGTTGATCTAGGAAGACCCTCACTTTGGATAATCTTAGGAAGCGTCACGTCTTGGTGATCCATTGGTGTTATATGTGTAAAGAGAACGGAGAGTCTAAGAATCATTTTTTCCATTGTAAGGTTGCTAGTACCTTATGGAGTGTTATTTTAAGTTGTTTTGGGTTGTCTTGAGTTATGCCTAGGCATGTGGTGGACCTTGTGTGGAAGATGGTGTCGTCTTGCCTTTTGCGATGTCTTTAGAGGGAAATGAATGATAGAAGTTTTGAAGATCGCAAGAGGAGGATGGTAGAACTAAAGTCTTTCTTTTTCAAAACTCTTCACCTCTCATTGTATTCTGGTCTTTCACATTTTCTTAAATATCCACAATTTCAATTAGATTGCCATCTATAGCACCAAAAAATACTAATTAATAAATTTTTAGATGAAATTCTCCAACAAGATCAAATTATTGATTGTAAAGAAACAGTTTCCAGTCGGATAAGAAATTATAAAAAAAAACTAATTTTAATTATTGATCGTAAAGAAACAACTTGGAAAGGGAATACACTATTTTGCATTAATGAGTTGACTTTTCCTCAATTTTCTCGGAAACCAAACATAGTATGAATTATAACCACAAAATACCAACAAGAAAAAAGAAAGAAAGAAAGAAAGAAAAAAAAACCTGCTTTTCAATGTTACGAAGCTCCTCGTGAAGTTTGGCTCTCCTACTGAGTAGAGAAGTGAGCATTGCCGATGGGTTCAATGAGCCTTTTTGCCCTGAAAAAATCGAGACTACGTTAAAAAAATCAATCTTTTTCAAATTCAAATTCAAATCCACGAAAAAATCCAACGACTACCCTCAGATTCCATTTTCGCGCGAAAAAACTGACAGTGAAAAACCCTAATCGGTGAAAAGGGAGTTCTCCGCTAGGGCACGAGATAGAGGCTTGGGGGGGTAAAGAGGGGTTAGTTCTCTACGGGTGTTTGCAACTGCTAATCATGTACACTCTCCATTCATACCCCGCCATGTCATTGTAAATTGCTTGGGCCTCTTCCAAGCCCAACAAAGAAACTTGGGCCGGATCCTGTAGGTTATAACGACGTCGTCGGCTTACCAATCCATTTCCCCTGTCTTTGTCAACAGGGCTTGCCTTGACAATAGCACTAACGATAAAAATTATAAAACAACTGGTACGCGGCGACTAGATAACGTTGAAGTGAGATGCTTTAGCACGTGCAACGTGGGACCCTTTTCCTTTCAACGGTAGAGATTCGTTTGGGGGTCACATCGATAGTGATCTGCCTACATCTAGAAGGTGATTTAGTGCCCACTTTTACACGTATACATGCAGATAGAGGAATCGATTCACGGTCCCACCGGTCCTCAAAATCGACGCTCCATATTCTATACAACACTTTTCCCAGTCAACGAAAGAAAAGCAGCGTCGATGCTACGCAAAGGCTCAACTATTCGAACATGGAGCGGATTGCTTCGTAGAAATTTTCTCTTATTTTTCTATCCCAATTGTTACGCAATATTGCACTTGTGTCTTATTATAGAATATATGTTTTTATTTTAACCCATTCAATATCAACTGAAATTAAACTTAATTTTAATCTATTTTCTTAATCTTTGACATAAAAAAAAAAAAAAAAAAAATTGACTTTGTATTAAACGTGTATTTGGCACTATAATTTTGAATATAAAAAATATGATTTTAAGTTTTTTTTTTTTTTTTTTAACGTTTTCAAAATCAAGTAATAGGGAAATGTTAGGGAGTAAAACAAATGAACTCAAAAAAAAATTCAAACTGATGTGATAGACCGTAAGTAGTAAACAAAGGAGAAGGAATTGCATTTTTTAATTTAAAAACTCTTATCACGTCAGTTTGAAAATTTTTATGCGTTCATTTGTTTGGCTCCCTAACATTTTTTCAAGTAATAAGATGCGTTTTTAAAATCGCATTTTTTAAAATTGCAAACCCAAACGAACATGAAACATGATCCATGTCTTCTTCCTTTTTTAAATCAATGAAGGAAAATGTTTTGGCAAAAGAGGATAAATACAAAACCTTACTTTCAAATATCACCTTTCTTTAATCTGATGCTTATCAAAAGTCATTAGCTATTTTTGAAATTTTCAAGAGTTTGACCCGGTAAAAATATAGCTAAATGGTATAATTGTGGGATATTACATAATTTTTTTTAGGATTTAGATATACATAAAAAATAAAAAAATTAATATTTAAACATTTTCTCTATTATTTCTTGTTTTTAATAAATCTTTAAAGCTTTTAGGGTAACTCGAATTTTTGAAATTCTAATAATTAATATTAAATTAAGCGGTTGGTTTAAATTTAATGATTAGGATTTTAATAATTCTATAATAGAATTATCCTATCAAATCGATAACATGCATCCTAGTCCCTTTTGGCCTTTTCAAAAAATACTTTTTAATTTTTTATATTAATCATGGTGGATCCTATGTATATGTAGAATATTAAATTAGGGAAATTTTCAATAATTCATGTTTCCTTTTTAGAGACCACATATATATGGAAATATTTATAAACTCAAATTAAAAATAACAATAATTTGTATGTTCATTCCTACTCCACCTCATGGTTTGAATTATTGCCAGCTCAATGCCACGTTACAAATTACTCAAGAAATTTCTAAACCAATGTCTCCAACTTATGTCATGTCATCCAACCAGTGATAATGACCATAGATAGTGACGATAGCTATTTATTTCAAAGAACTATATAGTTGACAATTTATCTTATTATAAGATAAGAACGAAAAACTATTTCACCCCCCCCCCCCCCCCCCTTTTTTTTCATTCTTAACCTAAGTCGAAACCCACAAAATACAGACAATATGCAATGGACAATTCATGTGAGCGGGTACTGACTCTATTCTGTTTAGGCATGAGCTCCAACACTTGTTTGAATATAATGCTTTCTCAAATGAGGGGTTTATCGCTTATATAGTTAGGCCTCATAATTTTTGACACGATTTACAAGTTTGACATGAAATTATTAGGTTAGAATTGACTTATATAGATAATTTTTTATATGATTTACAAACTTGATACGAATTCAATACAAAATTAATGAGTTAAAATTGATGAATTTTGCCTATTTTAATTAAATGTATTAAATTAAGATTGATATATATATATATATATATATATATATATATCGAGTAATGCTATAAGTTTTTTTAAAGTCCTCTTAGAGTCATCCCAAATGTGATGTGACTTTTAAAATTATCAATAGATCAAGAGTTAATAAATCACATCTCAAATTTAACAATAATTTTAAAAAACACATCATATTTAAAATAATTCTAAAAAGACTTATTGCATTACTATATTTATCTTTATCATATAACCGGAATTCAACACCGTAAATTCTGGTACCCATTTGAATGTACGGACTAGCTTTTATCCGATCGTACGGTAGAGGAGAGGCACCCAAGCCTCATCTCCTCAGAAAAGTCCAAAAAAAACTTGGGAAAAGAAAAGAGAGAGGAAGGTGCAGTTGTCTTTGGTTGTTTGACATTATTCCCTTTTCCCTTTATTGTTTGGTTTTTTTTTTAAAGTTATTTATTTATTTTTCAACTCTTCTGGGTCTGTCATTTTTTTGTCTTTCCCATAACAGTACTTTGCCTTTCCGTCCAAAACTCAGCCACCCCTTGCTTTCTCTTCTTCTTTATCAGAGCTTGCTCCTCTTCTTCTTCTTCTTTCTTCTTCTTGCCCTGTCTCAGTTATAAGTTTTTTGCTACCATGTCTTTCAGATGGCTCAGTCGGGTATCTCTCTCTTTCTCTCTATCTGTTAATTTGATTTTGATTTTGATTTTGTTTCTTCGCAGTGCAGCTAATCACTTTAAAGTTTTAATCTAATTTTTCTAATTTTTCAATATCAGCTTTGATGAAAATTTAGATCACTGAACTTTGGCTGCTGATGAAGTTCAGGAAAATAGAAAAAAAATTGATTCTTTTTCTTTGGGTGGAAGACTTTTTAAATTTTTTTCTTTAAATTATTTGTTCGTAGATAAAGTTAATACCTTCAGCCGGTTGATAGAGCTAACATATCTGTTCTCTAATGGGGTTTGATTTGATCCCTTTTAAAGTAATTGTCTTGAAACTATTTAGATAATTATATTGTTTAGTGAATCAAGGAGTTGAAAATTGTTCTATTTACAATTGAGCATGAATCTAACTCTTTAATCATGCCATCTACCTATGAAGAAACTGAATTCTGTTTATGAATCCAAATTTCAAGCAGTGCATGATCTTGGCTGACTACCATTTTTAGATATGATCTTATCCGTCTAACAGTATTCGTCATTGGATCTCCTATATGATGAAATATATAGTCCAAATTGTGTAACATGGGAATACAATTTTCGATCATCTATGACGAGTTGTTGATGAGTATCTTATAAATAGAAAGGAATTAATAGCCTATTATTATTATGCATGTTATTTTGAAGTTTTTTGTAATTTTAGATGGAACAATTTTGTGATGCAATTTGATTTGGTTTCAGCCGAATGCTTCGTGCGGCATGGGTGTTGCTGATCACACCAAAAACACTTTTATGGAATTGAAGAGGAAGAAGGTTCACCGTTATGTGATTTTTATGGTTGATGAGAGTAAAAAGGAGGTCGTGGTTGAGAAGACTGGTGGTCCGGCTGAGAGCTATGATGATTTCACTGCAGCTTTGCCTGAGAATGATTGCCGATTTGCTGTATATGATTATGATTTTGTGACTTCTGATAACTGTCAAAAGAGCAAGATATTCTTCATTGCATGGTAAGCTTTCACCTATGATCCCTAAGTATTTGATTTTGATTGGTAATATGAGTTCCTCATTGGCAAGGTAACCAATAAATAAGCACTTAGTTCATCCTTGCGACCTGGAAATTTTCATCATAAATTTCTTTCATGCATGCTTTATCATAAAAATATGAGAAGTTTAAAATTGATGTTGCCTATGTCAATACCTCTTGTGTTCTTAGTTTATTCTGTTAGTTCTTTCATGAGACCTCAAAAATGACTTGCTCAGCATTTTGAATACAATGTTAAAAATAATCAGTCTTTGTGTTGTGGTAATTATAGCATGTTTATTCTGTTGATGTCATGATATCTTCATTTGAACCATATCTCCTACCCTTACTATATGACATTTCCCCCCCGGGGGGTGGGGGAGGGCGCGATGATGGGCTCACAGGTCATGTGGCCATCAATGACATATTTTTTTGTTTTAGTTAATGAATAAAGATCAGTGTTCTTAACATATACTTTTGCTTTATGTATGCATTTATTGACCTTAAAAAACATCTTTTAGGTTTTACAATCTTTTCCTGATGTCAATGTATGTAGTTGCTCAAGACTTGTATCAAATTCCAATTAAATCTTCTACATAATAGTTTTAGAACTCTGGCTTTTATTCGGATTGTTGCCCATATTTTCACTTTGTTTTTTAGCAGCTAAACTTATCAAAAAAAAAGAAAAAAAAAGGTTACTGAGCAGCTGAGAGGAATGCTAAGAAAACTGAGTTCCATTCTTGACAACCCAGTTCTGTTTTCTGTATTTGTTTTGATTTGTCAAAGGAATGCTACTGTGCCTAAGGCCATAAGCTGCCACCGTTTTACCCCCATTTTTTGTTTCTGTCATTTATACTACCATCTTTTGAAACTAGCGTTACATTGTTTGTTTGAACTATCAATTCTATACCTTGTTTTGTTGGGAGGAACACTGTTAATTGATACAAGGCTACGCATTTTGAAGCCTCTGGCAGTTGCATGGTAATGGTTTCAAACATTGGTCCTAGTTTTTGTTATGTAAATGCATAATATCTTCATGCTTATGTTTTATCCTGCAGCAATGGCATTGAACATTTAGCATCACCATTCGAGTAATTTTGCCATCAGGCTCTCATTCTTAATTATTTGTTGCATGACACTGGAATCAGGTCTCCTTCATCCTCTCGAATCCGTGCCAAGATGCTCTATGCCACATCTAGAGACAGGTTTAGACGGGAGCTGGACGGTGTCCACTATGAGATTCAGGCCACTGACCCCACAGAGATGGATCTTGAAGTGATCAAAGACCGAGCACATTGAATGGTCTCTGCAGTTCATAGCTTTCTTCCTTGAGGAAAAGATCTGCTAGGTTTGCCAACTTGTGAACTAGTTAGCTATCCCTGTGCATATCCCATTTTGGGCACAAGATGGTATTGCATAATCCTTGAATAAACTGACATCTGTGAGGGGCATAAGTTTTAGGCTAATATTATCTGGTATCTGAGAAAGTCAATCTCCTTTCTGATTGCCAATTCTCAGGTGAAGATAAGCTTGTAAAGGGTTATTTAGAAACTCTTAATGTGTATCAGCACAAAATTTATGTGAAACAGTACATTGATTTTATTATAACACTCTCCTACTTCCATGTTTTCCGCAGACCTCTCATATATAGACATTCTTATGATTTGGGCACCTCATAAGAATGTACATTGATTGGGCATCCGTAGGTCTCAAATCTATGTCAAAGAGGCAAAATGCAGTGTCTTACATACAAAATCAAGTTTTAGACTGAGCTGAATGGCAAACATTGTTACCAAATTGCTCAAAGAAGCATTAAGTTAGCTTACTATGAGTTGCGTCAAAAACTTGAAATTAGAACTGGACCATTTAGAAAATTATGGAAGATATACTGTGGTTTTTTTACAGCACCAAATTCAACACTGATTATCAAGCATTTATTAGACTCCATGGGATTCATTTCAAGAAAAAAAGTAAATATGTTGATTTTTGGCAAGACTATTCTATTGCATACTTCTTTAACCAATTGCACCACAAGCATTCCTAGCGTGGAATATGAGCGTCATTAGTTAACCATCTACTCATGATGCATTATACTCTCTGGGATCCGGATTTTTAGCAATATGCTATCCAGAGATTGCTAGTAATTTGGACAACAAAATTACTAAGGATCTCTATCCCACTCTCCACTGCCGTCATAACTAACTTGGACCTTAAAGTGCACTTTTCAACCAAATGCTTCCATTAAGTTTATCCAAATTCCCAATAAAGCTGGTGGAAGATTCAGAACCCCATAATATGGTCTACCATACTAAGCCAATTCAACTCCAGCATATGGCTTCAAAATGCTTTGCAATTGGTGGGTTGTACGCAACAATGATGCAGAAACGGATAAATGTTTACACAAAGAAGAAAATACTAGAATCTAATGGCTATCGGACAGCTTTTGTTCATAGGAAATCACAAAAACACACAAAAGAAAGAAGAGGTTTCATTAATGAAATGTAATGGCTACAACATTGTTCAAGAAAAATAACTCTGGACAAGAATAAATGACTTCTGGCTGCTCTTAGTCTGTATCTGATCAAGTTTCAACTTCGTTTTCACCTGACATCTCCTCCAATGATTTACCCTTTGATTCAGGCACTAGAAAAGTAAACAGCAACCCCAAGAAGTTGACTACACCCAACACAATGAGCGAATTCTTCACCCCAATACCTGCAGGGTACCCTGCTTCTGCCTTTGACTTGTCCTGGTTCTGAGCCAAATACAAGAAACCAAATGCACCAACTATAGCTCCAAGCTTCCCCGATGCTGCAGATATGCCATGGCAAGTAGACCGTAACCTAGCCGGGAAAATCTCTGCCGGCACAACAAATGTGGTGGCATTAGGCCCGAAATTTGCAAAGAAGAAGGTAAGTGAATATATCACCACAAACCCAATACGGTTTTCCTTATGAGTCCAATGGTTGTAAGGAAATGCCAAGGCAAACATAAAGACTGTCATGAAGAAGAAACCCATCAGTTGGATAGCAAACCTTCCAATTATGTCAATGAAAGCAACTGTAAACCAGTAGCCAGGGACCGTGCTGCATAGAGCAATTAGTGTTTGTGCCCTTGCAATTTTATACACCTCCTCAACAGCATTCATGGTCTTTGCTGGAGGAATCCACCCAATTGCACTGAAGATGTCCTTTTGGAATAGATTTTGGCTGTAAAATGCAATGTCAAGCAAGAACCATGTGCTTGTTGTTCCAAGCAAGTGAAGTCCATGGCGGCGAGCAAACTGCCTAGAGAACAAACCAAATCCACTACTGCCTGTCTCAAAAATCTTTTGTTCTGCTTCAATGTCAACCTGCAGAACCTTTGACATATCCGATGCAGCCTGTTTTGCATTCTTTGCAACAAGAGCAGTGTAACGAGCAGTTTCAGGCATCTTCATCCTCCAGTAGTAGGTCAGTACAGCTGGAAGTGCACCAACCATTAGAATTATCCTCCATAGATAATCTGCTTGTGGGACAGTTGAGGCAATTGCATCAACATTGTAAGGGGGAGCAGCAAAACTTGCCTTGAATATGGAAGACATGATAATAGCAAATATGCCGCCTCCTAAAATCCCAAATCCTTGCATCGCAAACACTGCAGCAATGAAGGCTCCACGGGTCTTCTTGTTAGCATATTCAGACATGATGGTAGCAGAAAGTGGATAATCACCGCCAATGCCAAAACCAAGCCAGAACCGAAAGAAGCAAAGCGTGCCCATCACAGCTTTTGCATCATGCCCGAAAGAAAGGCCTGAAGCAACAGAGCAAACAAACATGAGCAGGAGAGTCAAGCCATAGACTCGTTTTCTGCCCATCTTGTCACCAAGCCATCCAAAGAAGAGCTGCCCTGCAAGAGTTCCACACAGTGCTACGCCATTGACAGAAGCTGAAACATTGGGAGGCAATGTGCCGGGCTTTTCTGAACCTTCAACATGGTAGTATATGCGGCCGAGCAATTTGGTGACAAGGGATATGCAGAAAAGATCATATGCATCAGTGAAGAACCCCATTCCAGCAATTATGATTGCAGTGAAATGGTACCATTGTGTTTTGGCAACATCAAGCGCATCCAAAACCTCCAGTTGTTTCTTCGCCATGCTTGTCTAGCTCAATTACAATGCTGCTGTCTCTTGTCTTTCCTCTCTCTTTCTCTCTCTCTCTCACGGACCACCTCTCTTTTTTCTTTTTCTCTGCTTTCTGCGGGAGTTGAGGGCGTTTAGTCAGGCACATGCTCTACAGTTTTTGAACAAAAATCTTTAAATCTTTTATTTGAAATGTGACAGAAAAAATTTTGGATTGGGATTCCTGTAATGTGAAATGATAAAAAAATTTTCTTTCAACCATCTCCCATCTCCATATAGACTATATAGTGAATGAATCCTTGATGATTTAATTACCCTAAATCAAGTGATTTAGATGATTTGATAAATGTTTACATATAGAAGCTTATAATAATCTAAAGAGATATAAAGATTAAGATAGTTCGGCTTATGGCCTATGAGTAATGCCACAATAAGGACTAGAGTCTCCAAATATGATGTGGCTTTTAAAATCATTATTGAATTTGAGATAATCATTGAGTTTTGATTGATGATTTTAAGAGTCACATTATATTTTAGAGGATTCAATGAGGACTCATTCTTCTAGCATTATTCTTTTTGGCTACATCTTTCATTTGATTTGACTACGATGATCTATCTATAGAGCTTTACAGAAATCAAATACAAATGCATCTCTTAAATTAAGGTAACTAAATCCCTTAATTTTACGGTAATCAAATCATCTAGATATCTTGATTTGGGGGTAATTAAATCATCAAGAATTTCCATCCTTATCACTAAAACATTTGTAGGCCCCTTTGAGATGGGCTCTTTGGTCGAGCAGAGGTTATTTGGCTAAGCAACTTGCTATGGCAATGGGCTCTATTGAGCCCCCTCTCACACCCTCATGTTGGATTCAAGATTAGAATCTTTAACAATTTGCTGTCTAAATTACAATTCGATTCGGGATTGGAATCTTCAATAATTTGTTGTCCAAATTGTCAAAGAGCCTGTGGTGGTATTTGGCAAAGGTGGTGAGGGTTGCCTAGACAGTACTGTAGAGTGTCGGTATATGTGCCTTTAATAAAATGAGCTGACTGTCAACCTAGCTACCTATTCGGGTAGGTGACTACCATATGATCTCTCTTACAATTATTGCCCATATTGCTAGACAACAAGTTACTGAAAATATTTACCCATCCATCGATTCAAAGGAGGAGGGGGAATTCCAATCCATGTATGAAAAGAAAAGCTTCACATTTCCTTATGATAATCAAAAACTAATATTATGTGAATGCAATATCATAACATACCTCTTATCAATTAAGTACCAAAATACGAAGAATTACAAGAAAGATTAAAGAATCATAGAAAGCGCACATCTAAGGAAGTTGAGGCTCTCTTTGGATCTTAAAATGCACAAGGACATATAAAAGGTCAAAAAAAAAAAAAAAAAAATTGGAATTACAAACTTTCTAAAGCTTCTTCTAATTTTTCAGATGCTTTTCAAAATCTAAAAAGGAAATAAAGGGTATTAATTTTCAAAATGTTTGTTTTTGAAATATATAGAATTTGCCCGTTTTCTTCTAGTTTTATTTGCAATCGTTCATATTGAAACCCTCATAAAAAAGAATAATGTTTTCCTCCAAATTGAATTGGAGAAATTATCTCTAATCCACCCTATTCAAAATGCATATGATTTCACATGTGATAACAAATTATTCCTATGAGATATCAAAATGCACCTTCAAAATTTCTAAAACGTTCAAATAAATATCAATGCATGTTGTGGTACTATACAAAAAGTTAATTAATATATAGTAATTAACGTGAAAAACAAACTCAAATAATTAATTAATTTTTTTTTTAACATGCATGCGTCAAAGGACAAAGATTTCTGGCTCAAATGACAATTGCATGAATGGATGTAAATTTCCGACAAGAAACAAAGACAAAGAATACATATAATGCAGAGAAAAGATTGTGAAACCGACCTGACTTTGTCAATCTTGTGTTTGTTGAGAGAGAGAAAGAGGGAGACAGAAAAAAATTAATTGATGCATATAAAAGTGTACGTGGGGTTGAGAATTTATATGGATTGAATATTGAAACATGCTTAAAAAAACCAGAATATCTAAGCCGCATATTCCCATAATCTTCTCTCTCATCTCTCTGTCAATTACCCTATTTTTGTCTTTAGATGACTAAATCTTCACCGACCAGTTTATTTCATGTCATTTTTTTAAGTAATGCTACAAGCCTTTTTTGTGTTCCTTTTGAGTCCCTCCAAAAATAGTGTGCCTGTTAAAATCACCATTGAATTTGTGATTGATCATTATTGAATTTTGATCAAATGATGATTTTAATAGCCACATCATTCTTAAAGGGACTCAAGAGAAACTTGTAAAATTACCTCATTTTCTTGCGGAAGTTTCCATTTAAATCTTTGCAAGCAAGCAGGTTTTTGCCAACAAATCTCACGCTCTTATTATCTTATTCATTTCAATTTCATTGGGTGCTATTTAACATTTATGGATAAAGTTTAGTTAATTAATCTGTAGAAATTAGAAAATAAACTTGCTTAATTAACCTAATAATAAACTTATTTAATATGTACAACTGTTTGGATTCAAAATTAGTGGCCAACCAGTTGGAAAAGTTGACCACTATAGGAAAGTATACTCCCCTCTCAAGTCTCAAGGAGAGGAAGAAAAAAATGCTAGACTAATCATTTTTTTACAACTTGTTAATATATGTCGGGTTTCAATTACATACTAATATATGTTAGTAATTTACGAAAGAATTATAGGTGTAGCATTACCCGAAAAGGAATACACATCTTCATGACATACATATGCATCACCTCCTATTAGATTTTTATTTTTTATTTTTTTTATTTATTAACACTATATATGTTTAATTCAATTAACACATACAACACACATATTTAGAATAGGAAAATTTTCACTTATCCCACTTATCTCTTTAATGCAGCTAGGATTTTTCGTTAAATTCTAACGGAGGAAATAAAAATGATCAAAATACCCCTTTATAAATAAAATAAAAAAAATTCAAAAAAAATCAAAAAGTGAAAAATGGTAAAAAGACCCGTAATGTGTCCGTGGGTTGCCTTTTTTTTTTTTTTTTTAGACTATAAGGACAGTTGTGTTTTTAGAAATTTTATGGGAGTGGAATAGACATTTTACATGTTAGCCGTTTAAGTTAACGATAGAGGATAATTGAAATGGGTTGAAAGATTAAAATCTCATGTTATAAAATTTTAAAATTTAGGGAAATATTGAAAAACGCTTGATAGTTAATGGAGGTAAGCATGGGGTTTTTTTTTTTTTTCTTCCTAATTGAATGAGAGAAAAGGACTACAGGAGAGGATTTTTCCTATTTCTGATCTGGGTAGAAGAAAGAATAGGAGATCTTGTAGAAATGATTCCAAAAAAAAGAAGGGAAACAGACTATCTAGCTAAAGTATCTACAATAAAATTGGCACTACGAGACACTTTTAAAGCATTTCAACTTTAAAAGGAAGATAAAACTAAACTAACATCAGCAATACAATTAACAAAGTTCCAAGAGGAAAATAAGGTAGGGTTGTTAATGGCTAAAACCACTAGAAGAGTGTCTCCTTCCAAGGAGAGAAATCTGCATCCCAAAGAAGCTGTCAGCCGAGAAGTCAGCAAGGTTATAAGGGTCTCTCCTTGCAGGGGCTTCTGCGGCAGCTCCAACAGTAGCAACTCACTCATCACTAATCACAGCAGATGCCACAGCAAAAGAGCCCTTCACAGGAACATCAAAGTTACCTTTAGTAAGAGCATTCCCAGCAGCTTCCTCGTCATTTTTCCTATATTTAAAGATCCAAACTACTTTTTGCTTCCTTATGTCAAAATATGCCCCAATAGCTTCCCTTAATCATTCCCTATATCATTAAAATATTTATTTTTTTAATTATATTATATATATGAGAGGAGAGAGGAGAGTGTAAAGAAGAGAGAGAAATGTTTTTTTTGAATTTAATAATCATAAGGATCGCAATAGTAGAACCCTATACTTTGAGTTCTACTGTAGCGATCCTCATGGTTGAGGCTCATTTAGGAAATCTGCTGTGGGACATTTTTTGTGATTTTTTGGACATATTCCCTACACATAGGGAACAGACTCCCTTATAGAGAGTCTGCTGAGAATGCTCTAAGTATGGTTGACTCAATAGTATAGGCAACTTAGGCCACCACCTTATGCCTCCTAAAAAATGCTTTTACCAAATAAAAAAAGAAGCAAGAGAATGTGAAAGGCTTTGAAAAAAGAAAATTAAAGGAGGTGAAGATGGATGTTTAAAACCTTAAAAGATTTCAAACAAAAGCATGTTTCCTTTTGTTTTCCCTTTTTTATTTTTTTATTTTTTTATTTTTCCATCATCCCTAATCAAGTCTTGAATACAAATATTTTATTAATAATTTTGCATCTCAGAAAACAAGAAGTATTGTTTTTGAAAATATTTTATATTTAATATAAAAAAAATATTTTATATCTAATATAAAATTTTATTATATTATTATATTATAATTAAAAATTACACCATTTAACTTTTTGCTCTGACCTCAATTTATATTGAACCGCCTCTAGAGGTAAGTAAAGTTTTCCATTGAAATAGAGTAATTCTATTCATATAGTAAATTTCTATACAATTTTTTTTTTTTTTTTTTTACATATCCACACAAGGGAAAGGGGGAGGGGATTTGAACTAATGACCTCTACTTCATGAAGCGTAGTTCACTGCCGATTGAGCTACCCCTTAGAGACATAAATTTATATACAATTGCTATATAATGAATGACGTTTCGTGTTACTACAACTCCCCAAAGTTAGTGCCACTCCAAGCTTCAATAGTACACCAACTACCAACTACCAACTAAATAACCCATAGAGAATAACTTATATAGGGAGGTTGCACAAAAGTCACCTTTTGTGCCACCAATAAGGAGCTGACACATCAGCTAATTTTATTAGACTTATACTACAAATAAAAACTCAACCACACTAAATTATACTCCAAAAAAATTAAAAAATTAATTTTTTTATTAAAAAAAAAAAAGCAGATTTGAAGGGGTGGCCACATTGGGTGGCCGGCCGCCGCCCCCAGGCCATGGGGTGGCGGCCAGCCACCCCAGATCCGGATCTGGGGTGGCTGGCCGCCACCCTTGCCCATGGGGGTGGCTCACCGGCCACTCCCATGGCCTATGGGGTGGCCGGCGAGCCACCCCTAGGCCATGGGAGTGGCCGCGCGGCCACCCCCCATGGCCTGGGGGTGGCTCGCCGGCCACCCCAGATCCGGATCTGGGGTGGCTGGCCGCAACCCCATGGCCTATGGGGTGGCCGGCGAGCCACCCCAGATCCGGATCAGTGGCCGCGCGGCCACCCCCATGGCCTGGGGGCGGCGGCCGGCCACCCAATGTGGGGGAGGGGTGGCCGGTTCAAATCTGCTTTTTTTTTTTTTTTTAATAAAAAAATTAATTTTAATTTTTTTGGAGTATAATATAGTGTGGTTGAGTTTTTATTTATAGTATAAGTCTAATGAAATTAGCTGATGTGTCAGCTCCTTATTGGTGGCACAAAGTGTGATTTTTGTGCAACCTCCCTATGTAAGTTATTCTCTAATCGATATATACTATATGAACTCCAACTTAGAAGTCGCAGGTTGTAGTAATGAGTTGTCCATAATTTTCTTCCACCTTCTTCACCTATATATATCAAATTTATTTAATCACAAATGAAGCCTATAATTATATCAATATTAAATTAGAAGTAAAAAAAAAAAAAAAAAATTAAAAACAATGGAAAGATGATAAAAGAAATTCAACAGCACAAAGAAAATGCAGGGCATCGCATGCATTTAGTTGGGAATTATGTCAATTTTGATGGCTATCAACATGTCACAGATGATCATCATAACAGAGTGTTAAAATCTTCATATTTTCTTGCATCACATGTTAGAAATTTTAGGATTCTTTTGTCTTGTGTAACACACCTCATTCCTCTGTGAATGTCTCCATTCTAATACAATGTGTTCAAGCCAATAAGAGACGATTGATTTAATTCTCTAAGACCGATCGATCGGCATAGAATTAATAATTAATAATTATTTGATCTGATATGACATACTGTTAGTTACTTTGACAATAGGTTGATGGAATGACTGATTTGAAATTAAAGAAAAACTCATTAACTAAGCTAAAATTACATAAAAACCTATGGACTAAATCTGATTTTTTCCTCATTCTTTTCGAATTTCTCTTCCCTAACTTTTTTTTTTTTTATTTTATTTTATTTTATTTTCTATACTTTTAACACACAGAATGACAGGAAACAACGAAGAAGAATTCTTCTATGTTTCGAAAGATTACAGCACAAACTCATATCACTACAAGAAGCTAAGGAAGAGAGAAAAATAAAAATGAGAAGAGAAAGTAACTAGTACAAGGAGAACAAAGGAAATGACACAATTGAGCTTCTCTTAAAGAACTCATGAAAGGATTCTAAGAAACCCTTCACTAACTAAATCTCTAATAAACAGGAACTGTCCCGTTGTGTGGTGGCTCCAACTCCACCACTTGCCCATTTTCATCTTCGTTCTCCCTAGACATCTCCTCCAAGGATTTTCCATTTGATTCGGGCACCAAGAAAGTAAACACAATCCCCAAGAAGTTGACTCCACCCAACAAGAGGAGAGCATTCTTCACTCCAATGCCTGCAGGGTACCCTGCATCTGCCTTGGCCTTGTCCTTGTTTTGAGCCAAATACAGAAACCCAAAAGCACCAACTATAGCCCCAAGCTTTCCAGATGCTGCTGATATGCCGTGGCAAGTAGACCGGAGCCTAGCCGGGAAAATCTCAGCCGGCACAACAAATGTGGTGGCATTCGGCCCGAAATTTGCAAAGAAGAAGGTGAGTGAATACATCACCACAAACCCAATACGGTTGTCCTTATGAGTCCAGTGGTTGTAAGGAATTGCCAGGGCAAACATAAACACTGTCATGAAGAAGAAACCCATCAATTGGATGGCAAACCTTCCAATCTTGTCAATGAAAACCACTGTAAACCAGTAGCCTGGGACAGTGCTGCATAGAGCAATTAGTGTTTGTGCCCTTGCAATTCTATAGACCTCCTCAATGGCATTCATTGTCTTTGCTGAAGGAATCCATCCAATTGCACTGAAGATGTCCTTTTGGAATAGATTTTGGCTGTAAAATGCAATGTCAAGCAAGAACCATGTGGTTGTTGTTCCAAGTAAGTGAAGTCCATGTCGGCGAAGAAACTCCCTAGAGAACAAACCAAATCCATTGCCTGTTTGTTGAGTTAGCTGCTCAACCTTCTGTGGTTCTGCTTCAATGTCAACCTGCAGAACCTTTGACATATCAGATGCAGCCTGTTTTGCATTCTTGGCAACAAGGGCAGTGTAACGAGCAGTTTCAGGCATCTTCATTCTCCAGTAGTAGGTCAGTGCAGCTGGGATTGCTCCTACGATTACAATAATCCTCCAAACATAATCTGCTTGTGGGACAGTTGAGGCATTTGCATCAACCTCATAAGCTGGAGCATCAAACCTGGACTTAAATGCGGATGAAATGATGATCGCAAATATACCACCTGCTAAAATTCCAAAACCCTGCATAGCAAAGACTGCAGCAATGAAGGCGCCACGAGTCTTCTTATTAGCATATTCAGACATGATGGTGGCAGAAAGTGGGTAGTCGCCACCGATGCCGAACCCGAGCCAGAACCGGAAGAAGCAGAGTGTTGCCATGACAGATTTTGGACTGTGGCCAAAGGAAAGACCTGAGCCAACTGAGCATATAACCATGACCATGAGAGTCATACCATAGACTCTCTTCCGGCCCATCTTATCCCCAAGCCACCCGAAGAAGAGCTGACCGGCTAGAGTGCCACAGAAGGCCACACCATTAACAGCAGCTGCCACATTGGGAGGCAATGTGCCGGGCTTTTCTGCACCATCAACATGGTAATATATGCGGCCAAGCAATTTGGTGACAAGAGATATGCAGAATAGATCATATGCATCAGTGAAGAAGCCCATTCCAGCAATGATGATTGCAGTAAAGTGGTACCATTGTGTTTTTGCTAAATCCAGCGCATTCAGCACCTGTAAATTGTCCTTAGCCATGGTTCCTAACTTCTCAACTCTCTCTTCCTCACAAGCTTTCTTCTCTGCAAATCAATTTGAAGAAGAGTTGGTACATGTATGATCACCAAACTATGAGATCTGCAAATGATATCAAGAATTCATACAAACTGATGTACTCAAATTGTTACCTGGGGAAGGTTCCATAGTAGGTGGGCATATTGAATATGTAATTAATAACCTTATTTCTTGGTTCAAAATCCTAGGCCCAACTAAGTCTACAAGATATAAATACAAAAAGGATTGCAAATGACAGCCATATTTTGCGCCAAGTCATGCTACTCATTAAATGTAAGAGTTGCTTGTTTTCAAGATTTCAAAGTTACGTAAAACGTGTCACATTAATTAGTGTAAAATTGGTAAAAGTACACTAAATTTTACAATTATGATAATGAGGACCATGAAAAAGAAAACTTTTTTGGTTCTAGAGAGAAGAATTTTCTAGGAAACTTCATGACCATGTGCCTAGACTAGTGTGAAAAGAAAGGACAAATTATGTCTTCCTGCTCCTGGACTTCTCTAGCAAGGAGAAAGTCGAATTTTAGTCAATACAAGAGGTGTGGCTCTAACTGCTCTCCACTTTTTTCTTCCGTCTCTTTTGGAATTTTAGAGGGTCATTAGTAAGCTCAGTAGGTAACAGGTTATGTATATATATATATTTTTTAAATCTAAGATATCAAATTATTTGTTCTTCGTTTGTTTCTCAAGTAAATAACAAAAATAATATGGAAATATCATTACTCTGTTTCTAGTAAATAGTCAAAAGACACCCCACAGCCGCCCCTAGAGGGTGGCTGCAGTCGTAGCAAATGAAAAGGTAAAGAAGATGAAAAGGCAATAAATACATACACCAATTCTATTTGAATACGAAAAGTTATCTTCAAGCAAAGGGTAAGGCTAATTACTAGATTACTATAAGACATGAAAATTAAAAGAAAAAAAGCCCAATGAAATCTCTATATATAATAATAGCCCTATATATAAAAATTTCAAGGAAAGATTTTAAAGTTTAAATATTAAACTCTACAAACTATACCCTGTTGATGAAATTGGAAATAGGTGTAAAATTGAGAAGCTAAGACCTCGCTTTCAGGTTCTGGGATTGTTGAACCATATATAGTACTAATTCCAGAACCTGAAACCCAAGCAGTTTTTTTTCTTTTTGAGCGTTTTAAAGTTTTGCATCGAGTGTAAATTTCATGAAGAAAAAAAAAACATGATAAAACTTTGAGTTTGTTAAGGTAACGGAATACTAAATTTGGATATGAATTTGTAGTGATGACAACAAAAACAGAAACAAATCTTTGCTCCCAAACAAGTCCAATTGTGTGTCATCCTTAGCTGTGTAGAGATCAGATGAAGATGATGAAAAGTATATTACATGGAAATTTTAAATCGACAACCAAGAGTTCTATCTTTTCTGATCTATTTTTAGCAAATTCCCAGAAACCCAGAAGCCAGAGGCAAAAAGTAAAAAAGGTTAACAGAGAAAAGTTTTGGAATGAAAAGAAGAAGTTTATTCAGGAAAATAATGATTCGCAGACAATATATATTATATATTATATATGAAAACATATTATTGGTGGGTCTCAGAATCTCAATCATACCTTGTAAAAGAAAAAGAAAAAAAACAAACCCAGGTAAATAAAAAGCTCTAAATTGTCGCCATTGTAAAAAGAAACTCTTCTTAGGTTCTTTGCAATATTGCATGCACGAAGATTTCTCAAAAGACAAAGTTCTTATTAATTTCTTTATTACTATTCCATTTTTTCACGTTGTTTTGGTTAGTTAATGCAAACAGTAGTGCTTACAAGAACTCATTCACACAATCTGTAACAAGAAACAAAATCATCGAAGAAAGGATGTAAACATGCATGTTTGGATAGAAAGAAACAGTGCTTACTGACCTGCTCTGCTGTTTTCCTCTGAAGCCGGAACAATAAAAAAACTCGAGAGAGAGAAAAAACAAGGAGGCAAGAGAGAGAGTGTGTGTAATGAGAAGAGCCACGTTTGTTGAATTGTTGGGAAGAGACGAGCGGAAACGTCCATATTTATATGCAATGAAGTTCAACAGTTCACACAAATGGACCCACCAAAATATCCACCGGTATATTCCCCGCTTTTCGCGTTTGGTCTAATTTACGACGCCGTTTTATCTCCCGCGCTCTTATTTTCTTCCGGCTCCGGGACCACCCTTTTTGTTTATTTGTTTTTTATTTTTTATTTTTTATTTTTTCATGATTAAATAATTAAGTTTTTATAATTATAATTATTAATATTTAATATCGATCTGGGACCAATATAGGTGTGTTTGTTCCCTCCGTCCATCCATGCCTTTTTGTTAATCAACCAAGTCAAACTTGGACTTCAAAGCGTGTTTTCATATATACACGACATACAGTATATACACGTTGTACAGGAGCTCCACTCGTGTGGAGCTAATTTGTCACAAGATAATTAAATCAGTAATTATCTCAAATTAGCTGTTTTACTTCACATCCGTGTGCGGACAAAGTTTTTTTTTAAATTGTTCGAATCAAAGCATAGGTCCATTAAGTCTCATGTAAGTGCGGCACATTATATCGATCATCCCTTTCTGTCGATTTACGATTTACAATTATGATCATATTAGGTAGTCTATCCGCTCTTTACTACTTTACCTATTTAAGATTAAGGAAATGTGGCATTAGAGAATCCCTTTGAAGGCAAGCAATTTATTAAGGACCCGCCGCCTTCCATATTAATCATTTACCTTTTGTGCCTATCCTAGCATATTCCACTTACCAACTGGAGATGGGAAGGACAATCCTATAAATGAAGGTAATAACCCCTCCAAATACATTGACTTGGGGTTTTTTTTTTTTACACACATTTTGCTAATTTGTCTCTTTATTTGCCTGAAGGTGCATGGTTTCTTCACTACCCTAGTGAGCCACTCTCAACATTTTTTGTCCTCATTGTAGGTCTCTTTTGCCGGACGTTTGGTGTCATGAGCTCATAATTGTGTTTAAAAATGTATTTAAACACCTGTTAATTTAAAAGGGTAGGTTGAAGAAGTAATTTTAGGTGGCTTATTTGTGTCTTACTAAAAATGATGTGGCTATTAAAATCACCCAATAATGATCAATTACAAGCTCAATTGTAATTTTAATTGCCACATCATTTTTAGTAGGACACAAATAGGCCACCTAGAATTATTTTACTAAAATAAAGATTGAAGTCGGGTTTTGAACAAGGAGACA
This sequence comes from Corylus avellana, assembly GCF_965113065.1. Taxonomy (NCBI): domain Eukaryota; kingdom Viridiplantae; phylum Streptophyta; class Magnoliopsida; order Fagales; family Betulaceae; genus Corylus; species Corylus avellana. The sequence continues at coordinate 19,621,686 of NC_142500.1, forward strand.
ACATATTCTAATACTATAATAAATTATTACTAGTTCTAAAAATTGAAATTGGTATGAAATATTGAATGTTATTGCTTAATCTTTATTTTAACAATGGATTCGGTAATATTGAAAGTAATTAAATTTAGCAATTTTGGATTTGAAACCCTATGAGTAATTGCTTAAATAGTTAAATATATACATGGAGAAATGGTTGAAAATATAATTTCATTGTTAGATTTTTTAATGTATCTACGACTTTGTAACTACATAATTTTTGCCAATATTTTTAAGAGTTTTAATACTCTATAATGCAATAACTTTATGCTCTGAATCTTTTACGAAATGAGAAGGAGTTTTATGCTTTCATATATATATATATATAGCGCGTAGGACAGGGCATTCTTCTTAAAATCAATGAAATGAAGTGTGAAAAGTGAGAACACCGAACTTCAACGCAATACCAAACGGAATTTGGTATCTATACGGCCATTATTGCGTCAACTCACGCAAGTCGATAGCATACTGGTACGCGGAACAGCCACTATGATGACCGTCTCTTGCTGCACATCTAGGAATACGTAGGGTTGGCATTTCCTCAGCCCGATGTCGGGTTTGGGCAGTTAATCTTAACTTGTTAATTGCATTTTGAGTCTTTGTCGATTTTGCGGAGCGTGACAAAATTTGTTAGCGTGTATTGAGTATGGAGCATGTTGAATCACAAGTGTAAATATTATATTAATTAATCATAATTCAACCTATTTAATTAAAAACAGATCGAATTCTTAATCATAGCCCACTTTTATCGTATTGTGCATGGTCAATCCTATTAAAAAATTACCAATTCCATCATCTTAGAAAGTGATTCCCTTACCATTATCCTCGTTATCAACTCTTCTTTCGTAGTCTCGGATTGGGCCTCAACCCTCCAATTTTGTTGACATAAACTATTAATTTCTATAATTATAATGCATTAAAAACTTCAAGATGTGCAAATTACGATGTCCACTCATTTCAAGACATGTGTTCGAAAGTATTCCAAACTATCCTCTCATTATTTTTTCTTTAAGAGTTAAAAAAAAAAAAAAAAAAAAAAAAAACTCTACAAAAAAGAAAAGTCTACGGTCTACATGAAAGAGATTGCTCAACTTGCATATTGCGAACTTCCATATAAATCCGTATGTCAAGCACTTTAGTGGATATTGACCGATGGTTACACGAATTGGAAAACGTGTAGAGAGGGAGATGCCACGGTGGTCTGCTACCTGTTTATATTGGTCTGCTACCGTCTATTAAGTCCCCAATTCTTCTGTGGATAATGTTATTGTCACGATGTGAATATTAAACCATACTTTTAATACAAAAAAACTATAAAATAACAACATTTTCATTAATTATATTGTTTTGCGTACGTATAAATAAGTGTAGCTTACTTACGTTTACGTAGGCTTACCGTAAAGATTCAAATTGAAATGATTTTGAAACTCTAAAATTGACATTAATTGAATTAAAATCTTAATTTTATAAACATTTCCATACGTTTAAATTAGAATATCAAATTAAGCTTTCGGGATAAGTCATTTTGTCTTTCACCTCACTTTTTAAAAGGGACATAGAATATCAATTAAATTAATTTTTATTATATTAATTTTTTGGGATTAGTACTAATTTAATAGTTCCTAAAATACCCATCAAATTCAAATGATGTCACTTGTAAAACAAAGACGCAAGCTTTTAAATTGTTTGTTGACCTTAAAACTGTATATTGCTTTTGTCAAAGTATGTGAGCTTCGTGTGAAATTGTTTGGTTTGATTTTTCTGGCCAACTTGTTTGTTGTTGTTCATGTCGATGTCATGGTTTTGAACAATATGAAGAAAAAAAAATCCACTGAATTTGACCATCCTATTCCTATCTGTCAAATATGGGTGCCCGTGCCCGGTGCCCCACAACTTGGATGATTTCCCAGTTGACTGATCGTTGTCCATGTGAAGGCGTGAAGCCACAGCGTCAGACCAAATGGTTGACTTCCAGTCAGAGCCTGCCAACAAAACACACTATCCGTATGACGTACGTACCTTTCAATCCACACGTCGTAGAACAACTTAGAACGCCAGCTTGTCCCATTTTTATTCGTGTCGTTGCTTCTAAATTTTGGACCCACAATTTTTTGGACCCTTCCCTCCTATCTAAATTTTTTTTTTTTTTTTTTTTCTATTCTAATAATGTTTTCAATTAGGTACGTGGTGGGGCGGTTTGCCAGAAAATATTAATTGAAAAAAAATGATTTAGGAAGCAAGACATCATTAAGATAGATTAAAAATTCATTTAATTTAGTGCAAATTGTACCCATAACACTTTAATTCCACATGGAGAAAATAAATGGTCAAATGTATAATTTGGTGCAAAGTGAAAGTAATCTAGACTTGAGTTATTTTCAATCAAACAAGTGCTTTACAAGTTGGACTAGGTAATCCTGCAATACTTACTTCATATATATCCTTACGGTTAAAATAAACTACGTCATTTATTTTTAACTAAAAAAAATTGGGAAACATGGGTCGCTGATCGTCATACCCAATGAACTGTAGCAGCTAATAGAAGGGTCAAATTATTCCAAAGTTGCCAACCCTAAAGTAGCTCATGGGGTGGCCGGCCACCCTTAAAGTAACCAATAGGAGTGTTTGACTACTTCCAAACAGACTTGAGGGTGATTTAGCTACTCTTAAAACTGCTTTGTTACAGTGGCCAGCAACACACGTCAATTGTTTTGGCGGTAGTTGACCACTCCCATCAACTGTTTTGAGAGTGGTCGTAACTATTATCAAACGCTTTGGTGGTGACGGCCATCCAAAGTAGCAGCGATGGTTCAATCGCCCAATCATTTACTTCGAGAATAACTGACCATCCACCTCACTTTTTGGCATCATTCTAAAAACAAATTTTGGATGATGTCATTATAGTTGCCATTTATTATAAACAAAACGGCCAACGTATAAGGTATACATGAGAATCTTGATCGATCCCCATGAGTTTATAATAGATATTAGAGAGCAATAATAGAGGAGGTTAATAATTAAATCCATTAACAGATGGAATGCCTAAGTCAAAAACTAACGGGAATTAATTAAGCATAACTTATTCATATATGTTGCCAAGTTCAATATCACATTATTGAACCAAAGACATTAAGACAATAAACACTATTTTTTTTTTTTTTTGAGGAATATAAATACTAATATTAGAATTAAGCTTTATCCATTCTACCACCTCTTGCGGTTCACACATTAAGCTTTCACATGTGTTCATGTGAAAATGAACTCGTTTGCATTCCGGCCTGAATTATTTAATCTAAGCATGTTTAATGATTAAGAATCATCTAATTAATCACATGAATTTTAAAATTGAAAGAAATAAACAATTAAGCATTTTATGTTAGACCATAATCGAGCAATAAGTTTGCATCGCATGGCCTAAAATATATGATGATTAGGTAGCTAGCTATACGGTAAGATAGATTTATTATTAGTTTTTATTTACTTATTTATTCAAATGAGGGAAGGGATTATAAAGGGAAGATTTATTATTAGTTTGATTGATATAAGGCTATATTGTGTTCACATCAAGTTTTGGTATTTTTATTTTTTATTTTTTTTATTTTAATGAAAAGTATTTGAAGTATTACAAATTTACAACTTTTATTCTAATATCTTACAAACTAACATACCAGTCTATGCATTATTACCATGTTAGTTACAATCGGACTTAATTGTGTAGTACTAGTCGACTAAGTAGGTGCCACATAAACGTACAAACTAACATGACAATGCGAGTGTCAGCTATAATCAAATCTATTTGTTTAGTCGTTAATGTGATAAGTGTTACTTAGTTTGTAATGGGTTTGTAATAAAAGTTATAACATCTATAACAACACTCTACTTTTATTAGCATGATTATTAAAGAAAATGCTTGAGGTACCACAACTTTACTGTAACTCCTTACAAATATGTGTTAGTTCATATGGTTTTACCACATCACCTATAGTTAAATTTAATTATTTAATAACTGATGTGATAAATGTCACATTGACCACCACATGAGTTTGTAAAAGACATGAGATACGTTTGATAGGCAGAATATCTATTTTATTGAGAATAAAATAACTATTACTAGGAATAGAACAAGCCGAAATGTAATTTCTAGTTATATTCATTAGTTTGGTTGGAACATTGGATTAGAACCCTAAATATTTATAGTATTGTTTTTTTTTTTTTTTTTTTTGACATGTCCGCACAAGGAGGGGGAGGGGGATTCGAACTAGTGACCTCCGCTTCATTAAGCGTGGTCCCAGCCGATTGAGCTACCTCTTGGGGACATTTATAGTATTGTTTGGTACAATGTTATACGCTCGTGAATGGAATCATATTGTAATTAAATTTTCTAAAATACCCTTATGATACAATTATAATATATATTTTTATGAACTTTTTTCTTTATTTTTTTAAACATAAATATATGTTATAACCCTTATTTTCTTTTAAATTTATGGCACATGAGAATACCCAATACAATCAAATTCAAGCACGAATTTTTGTGCTCATAATGCAAATTCCATCATGTTCAATTCATGTCCTTATAATCAATAGAGATAAATGTAAAGCCTATGAACGTTTTAAGCATTAATTGTAAAGCATAGTATTTGATTATAGAAATAATTTTTTTTTTTTTTTAAGGAATATTATAATATTTATTATCTCAAAAGATCCAACAAAAGATTACACAAGAAGGGTAGTAGGTTGTTCCCTTCGTACAATATCACATACATTTGGTGGGGCATTCCTCAACCAAGTAGACATAGTAGCATGGGTAGTAGCCAATTTTACAAGCGTATGTGCCATAGTATTAGCGTCCCTCATTATGCTCGAATCTGGCTTTTTCCAATGATAGCAGCTCATGCTATATGCATTCCAATTGATTATAGAAATAATTCAACTATCCTCAAATAACGTAACACCAATTAATTCTTAATTAAAAAACGTGAAACATAAGCACAAATTAAAATGCATGGTAAAGAAAATTCAACAAAAAGAATACACTTATGACACCTTCCCCGATTTCAATACTTAATTTATTGCTTGGTTCTCTGGTCTCTACCATCTCCACATAATTTCAGATTTCTGTCTCCGGTTAAAAACACATTATTTAATATTGGCTACGTACCCTAACTTCAGATCTATTATATTATTTTCTCACTCTTATGAAGTGCTGCTTTGGGGATCCGAGAAGGGTGAACGGTTAACGTTTCCCTTGTATGTGTAAGAATCTCCAAAAGCATAAATCTCTTCGGAATGGATACGTTAGAGGAAGCTAAACAAATTTTATTTTAACTCTATGAAATTGACGGGATTATATCAGAAAAAAACCAAAACAAAGTTATTCGATGTTTGAACAGTCTAAACAAGACTTTTCTGCCGCTCTTATTATGAGCTAATGCAAGAGAGAAGGATACCATGAAGATTGAAATAAGAAATTGGCTTAAATGCTGTAAAAAAAATAAAAATGAGGAGAATTAAATTTGGATTGTTAAGAAAATTACTGCATGATGTGTGCTGTATTTATTTATTTATTTTTTAACCGTACCTAAGCCAAATCCTTAAAATAGTATCTCAAAGTCGTTGGAGAGAGATACCTCGAGGGCTTTTGTGGAAATTAAAATTAGACAATGAATAACTATTTTTCTCGTTTTAGGTGGAACAGTCGTTTTTGCGAAATAGCTGTTCTTAGTGTTCTTCTGGTATTCTCATACTTTTATATAAATTTTTAAAAATCAAGTGAGAGAAATAAGTGACAGTTTCTTTCTTCTTTTTTAAAAAATAATATACACCTAAGACTAAGAAAATAGAAGCAGAATACTAGAAAAGCACCTAGCATTCCCTTTTCATAAAAATAATTATTCCATTTTACAGGCCAATTTTGCATGTCAAACGATTAATGATTAGCAATGATATTTAAAGTTCTTTCGGTGGGAAAAAAAAAAAGGAAAATATATTATTATATAAACAAAAAAGTAGCTTCAAGAGGAACAAAATTAAAAAAAAAAAAGATTAAAAAAAAAAAAGAAAAAGAAATAAAAGAAAAGATGCCATTTGTGGGGATGTCATACCATTTGGAGAATAGGAATACAAACTTTTAACTTTTCATAAGATTGAAACGCCAATTTTGTTGATCGAGTCGCAGCGTTTCTTTTAAATTGGATTAGAGAAATATTTTTTAACCTAATTTATAAAAGTAACATGTCACTTTTTTTTAATAACATGTGAGATGCACATGAGTTTTTAATAAAATTTATTTCAATTTTGTCTATACTATTAATATATTACTTTTATAGATTAAGTTAAAAGAAATTTCTTCGACCTAATTTAGAAGAAAACTTTGTCCTTATTAGAAGTGCTTGATAAAATTTTGAAATTCTGATTTCTATACGAACAAAACATATTTTTGGTGGAAACTCATTATTTTAAAATTATTGGAAAAGTTCTCAAATGGAATCGAAGGGTCACACATGTGGCTCCATCATATTTATTTTTTTATTTTTTATTTTTGTGATGACCATCATGATATTCCCAAGATGAAAAAAAAAAAATTAAATAAAAAGAAAGTTGGAAACGTAATGGAGTATATTGTTTTATAAAAACAAAAGCAGAGGAAAAAAAAAAAAAACCAAGGGTGTTAAATTGTTTGACTTGGAATCGCCACAATAGATAAGAGAGTGGAGTTAACCACCATTCATTTTAAATTAACAGTACAACTAAGAGCTATTGTTTCCAGTACAATACCTAATATATTGTACTGGATTTCAATTCATAGTACTTATAAGTAGGGTTTGCAATTTTTGATACAATTTGTGAATTCGACATGAAATTAGCGTGCTAAGATCGTTGAGGGATTTAATCTGTTTAATTATTATAGTTAATTTATGTAATATTATACCCATATTTTGATACGACCTACATCTTACATGCAATATTTGAGGTTGACAATTTTTTACACGACCTGTAAACTCGACATGAACTCAGTATGAAATTAGTGTGTTAAAATCGAGGATATGACCTATTTAACTAAATGGGTTAAGTAAAATTTGACCTATATAATTTTATACCCACGCTTCGACATGATTCGAATCCGACACACGAATACTAATCGGCGCCGCCTAGCTACTTATAGGGGGAGAAATCATGACGTTTGTGTTAGTCCCTTCAAAGTGGCCTAATTCTAAAGGCAAATAAATTGCATTAAAAAAAAAAAAAAAAAAAAAAATCTCTTTTTTCGGCTATCCCTAGTCCCCCACCATGATGGTAACATCCATGTGCTTTAGAAAGAACTTTGGTATTCAAGGAAGTCCAATCTTAGGGGCCATGGTTTAAAGTAAAGCTTCCAAGATCTTTCCTATCATTCATTTTTCATCTTGAATCAAAAACCATCATAGGAAAAAAGTTCCCACTTTCACATTAAAAAAATCAAAGTCGGATGAGGCATAGAGTTGTGCCTCTTTGAAACTACTCAAATGGCTATGTAGCCCACTTCATAGTGGGGAGCACACTGAGAGGACAAGCCAACATGGTCACACCAACTTCGATCTGTACCAGCAATTGCCTACTTAAGAGTTGCTATTCGTGTTCGTGTGTCAGGTTCGGATCGTTTCGAGATATGAGTGTAAGACTATATAGTTCGACGCTAACACGAATCATTTACTTCAACGAGTCAAAATCTCTTAATTTTAATCTGCTAATTTTGTATTGAGTTCTCGAATCATGTTAAAAATTGATCCTCCTTAGTCTACAATTCTTCCTTTTCTCTCTTTAACAACCGAAGTTTGAATTTGGAATTGCCTGCAGTTCCTGGAAAGTCCCTAAGTTGTGTTTCATACATGCCTAAAAATATTGGTGCAATGGATGAGGCTCTCTTTCTGTTTGCATACTTGGTCCAAATGGGTAGGCTAATGTTGTAACTTGAAAAGAACAAATGCACTGAATTAACCTTCAAAAGTAGAAAAGTGTCTTTATGTCTACTTCCTTGCTTAAATATCAAACAAAATCTAGTGCAAAAAAGAGAGACGACCAAATTCAGGTAGTTTATGGTTATTGGACCACCTTATAATCGGGCGTGCAATTGTGAGAGACTTCAGACAAACTTATTTGTTGGCACTTGCCCGAATAGATGCTCAACCCGAAAATACTGTGTTTGGGTCAGAACATGAGCTATAGATCGAAGAACATGATAATGCTGGCCCCAAATCCATCTGATATTTTTGTCAGCAGATAAAAGGGTGAACTTTTCTCAATGTGGCCTGGGCTGGAGAGAGCTGATTGAAAGCGATGTTGGTTAGCAAGAACAGTGAGACCACTAACCTATATTTATCTCAAAATATAAAACATTGCAATGGTCGATGAATGGGCGAGAAGTGGCTACAAAGTGGCTAATTATAGTGGAGACCCGGACAACATAATTAGAACCCGCTTTGATTGATGAAATGGTGAAGTGGATATTCAGACATAATGATTAAGGTGTCCATGATTAGCTCTAATGTGCTAGTTATGAATGTTTAGGAGGAGATAATCACGTTCCTAATTTGGATGGTTCAATGAATTCTGCTTAATTCCAGTTTTAGTTAGAATTAAACTTGCTAGAATAGAAACCCTTGTTTTTTGTGTGGTTTAATGACACATATGACATACATAGCGTAATCCTAACGAATTCAGTTCTAACTAATTAAAACTAAACCTAAACTAAATCCTCGTTTGATATTCATGAATAGTATAAGGGAGTTTTTAACTTTTGGGAAAATTACAGTTTACCCTTCCAAAGTTGACAGCGTTTTTCAATTCGAACATCAAAGTTTTAATTTTTGCAATCCACCTCCACAAAGTTTTAATTTTTTTCAATTCGACCAATATTATCCCAAAATTCCCATATTGCCCCTGATTTTTTTTTTTTTTTTTTTGTTATTAAAAAAAAAATTGGGAGTGCAAAAATGGTCAGATGGCCAAAGGGGTGGCTATGACCACCCTGAATTTTTTTTTTTTTACATTTTTATAAAAAAATAAAAAATAAAAATGAGGGGCAATATGGGAAGTTTTGGATACAATTAGTCAAATTGCAAAAATTTGGAACTTTGGGGAGGTGGATTGCAAAAATTGAAACTTTGGTGTTCAAATTGAAAAACGCTGTCAACTTTGGGAGGGTAAACTGTAATTTTCCCTTAACTTTTTTATATTGTATAATTACAATGTTAAGTAGGACTGACAACTTTTGACATCACCTACAAACTCGACACGAAATTAGTGGATTAATGTTGAGGGGATTAACCTATTTAATTAAATAAATTAATTTAAGATTAACCTATATAATCTTATATCCGTATTTTGGCATGACCCAAATACGACATGCAATAATTAAGGTTGAAAATTTTTGACATGACTCACAAACCTAACACAAAATACCTATGTCTCAAGACCCCAATTTCAACATATGAATACGAATTGTCAGCATTAATTGAGTTTTGTTGGTGCTGCTACGTGTCACTTCCACACTCTTTTGCTCCACCAAACCTATATTTATGAGTCCAACATGTCTCTTTATTTCATCTTACTATTTTCTTTTTCTTTATTTTCTTCCCCTCTTCTTAAATCTCACAAGGCATAGATCGAGAAGATCTTTTATGGTGGGCGAACAATGATTTAATGGAGTGCAATAAGAAGAAAAACGATGGCAAACATGGCTGCACACTAGCAACGAGTTGACATATTTTGAAAGGTTGAAATGAAGAGACCATGTGACCACTTTTGCTTGTGGGTGGAACATGTAAAACGTTCTTACACCAAACTACTTTAGCATCTTTAACTTTAAATAAAAGCCCCTTTACCTTTATTTTCTTCTATTAGTTTTAGGATTAATGCATTCAACCCCATTTCCAGTCAAATTAAATCAGCCGACAATTTTGATACGATTTGACTCAAACTCCAAATAAAATTAGCGAATTAAAGTTGAGAGATTTGACCAGTTCAATTTAATTGATCAAGTTATGATTAATCTATATACTCTTACACTTATCCCTTAATTTGTAAACAAGAATTGCCACCTTGACTGCTACCATATCCAATAATGACAAATATTTTATTTTGTTTTATCTTATAGTATAAATGATTATACATTATTTAAAATATTTAAATAATGTGACAATATATCACCATACAACTCTTCAACGTTTCACTTAAAGGGGGGAAAATCGTACATATATGCCATCTATCAATTCAAGGCCATGCGGATTGTGGGGTCTCATCATGACTGCTTGAATTATTAAGTGTCTCTGTGGAAGTCTTATTCTTATTAATTGGCCCGGCCCATCATATATATCTTTCAGGTTTCTGCAAAGTGGATGAGGATTAGTCCCATCACCCATATATATCCAGTTTACAAGGAAATAAGGAATTTTGTCTAAAATGTTTAATTTTTTAATAGTTTTATTGAAAAATTATGTGTTTCCAGTATACTAAAAAAATACACTACAAGTTTATAAACTGAGTTTATTGTTCCTTCAATAACTTATTAGTACTAATACATCAGCAGAGAAAGATATTAATGAGATAATATTGTCATATCAATATAATAAAATATAATAAGATAATAATAAAAAGTGTAATTTTTAGCGTTACTCGTTTGAATATATGGCATTAAGTAGGATGGTTTTGTGGTTGGATTTTAGTTAGTCATATTGGACCTTTCTTTATTTGGTGGTGGGTCATATTGCACTCAAACAGAAGCATGTTTGGTTCTCTTTTGGGCTATAGCTGAAACTCCAAGGGTTTGGGTCCAGTGTGGAGTTTAAATTGCCCATGTGGTGATATTGCATCACATGTACATGGTCCACAAACAGGTTGTTGGGCCATAAAAAGATTTATGTGTTGAAGTAGTAGGATAAAAAATAGGGCAAAAGAATCCCGTAATTACAAGAGAATCTGCGATCGGGATTCCATATAAAAAATGGCTGAAATTTTGGCTATAGAATTTCATCCTAGGGTATATACACTATCACGTGTCTCATTAATTAAAAAATAATAAAATATTATTTTAATTTTAAAAAGAAAATAATAAAAAAATATGGCCACCTCATTTTTTTCATAGGGGGTGGCTGGCCACCCCATCTAAGACGCGGGGTGGCTTCAGCCACCCCTAAGAGCCAGTTGAGAGTGGCTGAACCACTCCCTAGGACCAAACCCTCAAAAATTATTTTTTTAAAAAAAAAAGGGTTTGGCCCTAGGGTTGCGGGTGGCCAGGCCAAACCTCCCCCCAAAAAAAAAAAAAAAATTGGGATTGGCCCGGGGGGTTGGGAGTGGCCGAAGCCACCCCAATGTCTTAGATGAGGTGGCAATTTTAATTATTTTGTTTTATATTTTTTTAAAAAATTTAAATAATATTTTATTATTTTTTAACTAGTGGGACATGCTATAGCGTATGGATCATTGGAAGAGATTCAATGGCTAGAATTTCAATCATTTTTAATGTGCAATTCCTTAATTATTGCTCAGAATCCCGATCCGAGAATTTGAACTACCTTTTAAAGACCAATAAACATCAAATTAATTAAATATTATATTATGTACCGGCATATAGTTCAAGCATCAACTTATTGGCACAACCAAATCAAAACATTATTGAAGTAGATTTTTGCACAATTAGATTGAACGGTGAGTTACTTACTTGCAAAACGAGAGAAAAGTTACCTAACATGTTACAATTTTAGACCATTTTGAATGGAAGAACTTAAATTAAAAATTAAAATAAAAAATTCAGACGAAAGAATTGAAATACGACGATTATAATGTATATATTTTTTATTTTTTATTTTTTATTTAGAGATTGGATATTTGTCAGTGTTGTCAGCGCCGCATAGAAACAGAAAAATGGACGGGTGACCGACAAGTCAACATCTGTAATGGCAGTTTAATAAGAATCAAGCACACGCCCACGTTCACGTGGCAAGTGGCCATTACTCAGCTTTACATTCCTCCAAGTTTCTCTGCATATTTCCTTTTACTTTTTCTTTTTTTTTTTCTTTTTTTTTTTTTGGCCCACCATTAACAAAATCTATTATTTGTTCGACCAAATGAATGAGATCTCTGTAAATCCACTCGCGTCGAGATAGCGCATCACACTCGAGAACCTCTGATCAGCGATCGGCAGCTCCTCTTGACCCAGACCTCCTCTGGGTCCTCTCTCTCTTTCTCAATGGCACACGAAATTGAAGCCCTTTCAGAATCCGAACGGACAAAGGAAATTGATGAGCCGCAGAAGAAGAAGAACAACAACAAAATCACCTGCAGGTAAGACATCCAACCACCCACCGCCCCCACACAATATCTTTGTTCTTGAATTGGGCAATTTCTGGTGTGATTATAAAAGTAGAAATGGTTTAAGTCTAATATGATTGAGATTGAAGTACAATGGAATTGTAGAGGCCCAACTAGAATAATTGAATTAGAGCCCAAATAACCGTTAGTGCTGATTGTTGATTGTTCACATTGTGAAGAGGTAATTGCAATATATATAAATATTGGTTTCTGAGTTTTCTCTTCTATTATCAAATGTCGACTTTCCATTGATATCAGCCTGAATAACTGAATCAGCATCCAATTGCTTATCAATATCTAAAATCTCTCTTCAATTGATTCGCACATATAGGGAGTATGTCATTCAAATGATTCTCTCATGTTTTCCCACATGTCTCAAGGTAGTTGATTCTTGGTTGACAGCATTCGATTGGTTCTACAGGTAGGTTATTTGGGGTTTCGACCAATTTTTCTACTGTTGAAATCAACTGCAGATGCTCAATTTATTCTTTTTCCATCCACGTTATCATTGTACTCGTCCAATCCCAATGAGCATAACTTTGATGTAAACAACATAGATTTGTGGATTTGGAAGGTTGGTTTGCATTATTGGCTCCCAAATCCATTTCATTGCTTAGATTAATTAAACCTTTATATCCTGAAATTTAGTTTGTCCAAATCCTAGGATGGATTTGCGGATGAGAATCTATGCATTTGACTTGATACGGACGAGAGGTTAGACTGGAAACTTGTGTGGTTGCATCTGCATGTAAGGATTTGGTATACTTCTTTTGTTATTTGACCAAATCCTGAGCACACCAATATCTGGCATAGTGTATAATACGATGATTTGGAATTTGGATGTCTGCTTTAGAAAGTTTGGTAACTTTTCACTTTGCTTTTCTCTCTCTTGTTTTATATAGAAGTACCTTTGTTCTGGTTAACGTCTGTTTCTCTGACGTACTTGTCACTGATTTACTTCAGGTCCTCAGTCAACAGCCAGCTTAAAGAAATAGATCTTTTTCAGGTCTGTATTTCGCCTCAATTTCTTATAGTTTATTTTTAAAAAAGAAATGGTGCTCCTCTCTCAGTATTCTTATGATTTTTTGATATATCAATGTCAGTTAAACTAAACTGGTTTAATTATGATTTTTCTATGACTTGTTCAGTATTATTTCTGTATATAAACTTGCTTGATGTTGTAATCTTTAGTATCATGTGTTGGAAAATATTGCACCAGATAGAATTTTTTTGAAAGTGTTATTTTTTCTCATTCTATATGTTGATTTATTTGTTCTATACTCAGTTTTCGAAAATGTATATGTTGAGTGGTAGTTCTAGATCTTTGTATCTGGGTTTTAGGTTTGTATCTTAGCCCCCTGCTTTTTAAACTCACAACTTATGATATACAGTTTAACAATACGTCAGCAACACCTTCAAGCATGTTAAAACACAGTTTTCCATGTGACACGAACCCTGTGAATGTTGTGATGTCCGAAGAGTCACGTAACTACAAAATAATAACAATAGGATCAAAGCTACCGGTGTTTGCCGGCGGGGAATAGCTCCAATGCCTAAATCAGTCACTGTGTTTAGGAGAATATATGAACTTTGAAGATTGTAAGTGAGATGAAGAGAGTTGGGAGTATCCGATTAAGGAAAAGAAAAGATTACCAAAAATTGAAATGGGACCTCCTTTTTATAGGCATCAGTTAGTAGCTGTCCACTTGGCATAGTGGTCCTCCTGAGGATCCACGTGTCATATACTATGTTGGTGAATCACAGAAGAATGCCACGTAAGTAGATAAAGTCTCCCGAGGATAATCTTCGAGAGCATATACTAGACTCGGTTTATCGAGTCTTTGAACTGAGTATAATATACCGAGCTTAAGCTGATATAACTTACCGACCTTAAGTTCAATAAATAGGTGTAAGTAACCAAGTTTGTATTGTGGGCCGAGTAATTGTTTGTTGGGCTTAGTATGGCCGATCCATGACCCAACAAAGCATTTTGACCCTGGCCATATCAGTCACTTGGCATGAGTTTGTGGAATGAAGTATGTGAACTCTAAGGTCTCACATATTCTTTGTCCTCCTTCTCTTTCCATATCTTCTCATACGCTATTTAGGCCATTTTTTCATCATTCTAAATTTTCATCTCTGGTTGATGATTCAAATAATTAGGCAGCTTTTAGAATCTTGAACAAGTGACTCTTATATTCAGTCTCAAAGATCCAGAAAAATCATGAAATATGAAGCAGCTTGTTAGTGCACTTTCGTCTGAACTTACAATGAAACAGTTATATTAATTCTTACATACATTAGTCTTACCAATGCTATGGTGATGTGTGTTTGATAATTGTCTACAATTCTTCTCTTGTCTTCTTTATCTCTCCATCTCAAGGCTGTTAAGATATGCATTTCTTATTGATTTTTTTTTTTTAAAAAAAAAAAATTCTTTTTCTTTTCTTCAATCTGGTTAGTGCAATCTGTTGGTAAATTTAAGTAGATTTGTTAGACCTCCTTTCATTATTTAAAGTTTGTTTCTCCTTATCCCCACTGGTATCCTTAAATTAGCCCCTTAATGAGTACAGTTCGTCAAAAACCATTGCAATCATATGTTTTGCCCAAGTATCATTTTTGTGTATTAGTTAGTACCACATTTGATTTAGTTTATTAAGAATAGCTCTTACTTTTCTGAGTGGAATGGTCCTCGGTGAGAGCAATATGTATGAATTGCTTCTGTTGGAGCTGTTTTGGACTGTGGAATAGGTTTGAACATCAGATGCATCCTTCAACTTGAACTGGTTGTAGGGGCACCCCCAAGTCTCAACGTGTTCCCCAAATTGTTTTTTAAAATACTTCCACTTTCAAAATCAAATTTTTACCCCCAAAAAAGTTTTCTCTTTTTGTTTTGCGCCCCGCACCTAAAATTCTAGTTTCGCCCTTACCTGGTTGGGAATTGTTGAATCTCATGCTAGTACGTATCTGGCGACAGTTTGTGTCTAATCATCCAATAAAGAAATAAAATACATATGTAGTCTGTTGCTTGATAAAACATGTTGGAGTTTATATACCCTTCTATCCAAATTATTAACTACTATCCATCATTAAAATAGAGCTTAACATATTGACGAGTAGAGATTTACGGCTGCCATGAGGCAGCCAAGCGTCAGACATTTACAATTTTTTTTTTTTTTTTTAATTAAAGAAGATAAACATTAAAGGGGAATTTAAATTTGAGATATTAGCACAAAATTTGAGACATTAGCACCAAATTTAGGATGATTGAATCCCTTTTGGGTGATACCATTCCTAAAGGGTTAACTTTCCGCCCCTAGGTTTTAGTTTTGAATTCAAAAACAAGTTTTGAGGCATTAGAAACTAAATATTAATTCATAAAAATTTAACTAACAAAAAAAATACGAAATGGGGGAAGAGAGAGAGATTTTTACGATTTTTTCTTTTTTTTTTTTAATAAAGTCATGTCAGACTTTGGCAGACACTTATCTGACTCTTGGCGGCCAAATAGCAGGACTCCATATTGACATCACGCGGTTTTCCCAAATTTGGAGAATTTAATGTATGTTGCCTTTTCCTTTTGAGTGGATTAACATCCAATCCTCTGTTTGTATAATTGAGAGCCAACGAAGTGGCTTAATTGAGTAAGGACTATCTATACTTACAATTCCAACTTTGTTATTGAAATCTGTATTCTTTTGTGATAATTTTATTTCTAATATATATTAATTCTTAAAATTACAGATTTCTAATGCTATGGATGGAGATGATATTATTCTCACTTTGACGCTTCCCAGGTTTGCATTTGTTTGTGATATTTTTTTGTTCTTCTTTTGTTTCAATATCTTGGGTGCAAAAATTTTGGCTTTTGATTTCGAAAAATCCTCTATTTTAAACAGTAGAAAAATGTATGACATATTAAAATTAAATGGGTAACGGATAATGATATAGTCGGTTTAGTGTTTGAGGTTGCAGTGGAACACTCAACCTGGTCTAGCTTATTTCTTTCATGATTTCTATGTATGTGGGCATGAGCTTTTGTGATTGTACCACGTGTGTGCAAATGTACCACTATTATTTTAATTTTCTTGTGAGGTTGCTAATGCCTTGTTGAAGTTTTGGGTTGTCTTGGGTTGTACTTAGACGAGTAGTCGACTTGTATGCTTGTTGGTGGACTGTTGTTGGCACTAGAAGTGCTATTGTGTAGAAGATGATGTCTTTGTGTCTTTTATAGTTTCTATGGAAGGAAATGAATGACAGAAATTTTGAGGACCATGATAGGATATTAGAGAAAATTAATTCTTTTGTCTTCAAAACCCTGTATCTTTGGACAACTGCTTTTGATTCTTATTTGGTGATTAGTTATCATGATTTTCTTATTCTGTTTTCTCCTTCTAGTTAGGTATTTTCTCTTGTATACTTCATGTGAAGCTGAGGGCGCCTCTTAATTTTTAATGATATTTCAATTACTTATCAATTTTTTTTTTTTTTTTTTGTTTGTTTGTATATGCAGAACAGTGCCAAGGACAGTCAGTTTCAGTGCAAATATCAAACTCCTTGTTGGATTCTGCATCTTTGTTTTAGAAATCTTTTATGGTTTAGTCCACAATGAACCCATGAACCAGGAGAAGAGGGCACTTTTGAACTTAATGCTTTTTACTGGTTCCTTGATCTTTATTCTTTTGATTGAGATATCACAACTTTTTTCCCATAGACTAACACTAGAAGAACGGAGGCTCGTCCGCCTGGTTGGGTGGCTTCAAGAAGCCCTAATTTGTATAGTGTTTGTTACCATAGTTTACTGGACACCGATGGTACCACCAATGACTATTGCGACCTTGGAAAGGAGTCAGCTGTCTGCACGAGTCGATGCAGCACCTGTCAATGTATGCTTTCGTGCAGCTCAATCCCTTGCTTGTTCGCTAGTGCACTATGGCTTTTCAGCCTCCATTCTCTGGGAGAAAAATGTTTGTTGGATGCCTCAACAATTAAGGGGGGCATGGTAAATCTTCTGTATAGTTTCATTCTTGATGTGCAGTTGTGTGATTAAATTTTTTTAGCAGGCAATTTTCTTGTATACTTCTTGAGATGCAATTACTTAATTCAATGAGATGCAATTACTTAATATTTTTTTTTAAAAAAAAAAACACTTTTCAGTATAGTGTTTATTCTAGTTGCATATGGTGTAATCATATGGTTGAATATTCAATTAGATATCGTTTGTGGTTATTATTGTTAGTGTGAAACTGTGAATGAACCATATTTTCTTCACAGTGCAGTTGCTGATTTCAATTTGAGGGTTGGTTGGGGTGGCAATTTGTGTTCGTGTGTTAGGTTTAGGTCGTGTTGAGACATGTGTATAATACCATATAGATCAATCCTAATCTACTAATTTCGTATTGAATTTATGTCGAGTTCGTAGGTCATGTCAAAAATTGTCAATGATTGCTTCGAAAATTTTCTTTATTTGGTTTAGTTGACGTAATCTTAACCATATTTTGTTCTTTAGGTCCTGCATGGCTTAATGTCACCTTGCATAAATAAGGGTTAATTAATAGGCATACGATTGGAGCCCAAGAGAGTCATAGTCATTTCTATTACTGTCAATATTATTTCCTATTTCATCTTATCCTTCTTTTGATCACATTCCAAATACACAAAAAAACAAGCTCACACATCACATAAAAAGAATAATTCATTAACAAATTTGATGTATTATTCAGCAAATCCACCATAGATGTGGTTTTTGACGCTTATGAGCCTATTAAAGTTGGTGTACTTGGCCTCAGATGGGCCCTTAAAGGCCCACTTTGTTAAAAAATTACATTCTAATAGGAATTCCTGTGAACCAACTCAAATCTAGGTCGGCCCAGAGAATTGGATGGTTACTGGTGTATCCAGCTCCCATTGGGCCTTCCACTGTCAAAAAACCCATAAAATTTATCTAGGAAACCAGAGCCAATGTGGCCAGGTCGAAAACCTACCCCCAACCAATTCCTCCTCTCGTCAAGTCAGGTAACAGTTTTGCCACGCGCCAAGAAACCTCCCCCAGTATCCAATATTTGTAATTTGTAAGGAAGAGAAGACCTTTTGGCTTTTGCCGACCATTCATATAATAATATTATAGTTTGTCATTTTGCTTTACTTTACTAACTTAAAATAATGGAGGTGATAGACAAGTCTGATATTTGTTATCTTTTAGGCCTATATATAGTATTTGTCTTGTGGGTAGTGTATCAACAAAAGTCGTCATGATATTTTAAGGACAGTGGAGATGGATAGGTATGAGCTTTTATTACTATTATTATTTTATGTGGGTGGGAATAGGTTTGAGCTTGATGTGCAACATACACATATAGACAAATCGTAGTCAAGACTGTTTCTGGTTTGTTTTATATGTATTTGGTGTCAACCTATAATATTGCCACTTGACATGAATATCTATCTGTTTTGTGGGGCTTGCTGCTTTTATGCCCACATGTGGAAAGGTTAAGATCGTTGTGGGACATAGTTTTCTTTATGTCAAGTCCAAGGAATGGATCAAACAAAATGGGTGGAAACCTCTGGAATGGAATGGAATGGAATGGAATGGGTATCCTTTTCCTGCTCTGTTTCCCCGTTTGGTGTTTACGTTAAGTATGCTTTTTGGTTGAAGTCTTAGTTAGTGTCTATTATTAGTAGTAGTAATATTAATATATTTGTTTTGAACTTTCTGGACAGATCTAAGTTTGAAGCAGAAAAGCTGCTGTGTCGTGTCCAGTGCGTGTCCTTGAGGATGGATGGGCCTAATTTCCCATTTTGTTACTGTCGGTGGGTTAATGTCGAAGGGGACGAGGCCGGAAAAGGAAAGGAGACAGAGCTTTCAAGGAGATACACACTACTAGTGCAAATCCATCAAAGCCACCCTAAAACATATGAAAGCAATACATTTTACCACATAGAAACAAAAGGAACACCCGAGAACATGGTGAAACTCGACTGAACCATCCATCAAAGTTGACCCCCCCCCCCCTCTCACCTTCTTAGAAAAGGACCATTCCACCAAGGGGATATAATCACAAAGAAATAAAGAAAAGGAAAGAGTTTTATTGGAGCGACAATTCGTGATTGTGTGTTGGGTTTGCATCATGTCGAGACGGGTATATATATACAGGCTCTAACCTGTTTAGTTAATGAAACTGATTAGACCCATCAACTAGAACCTGCTAATTTCGTGTTAGATTCATAAGTCATGTCAAAAAAATTTAGTCCTAAATTTCTTGTGTCGGGTTCTTTACAACCCTAATCAGTTAATTTCGTAATGATTTCGCGAATCGTGTAAAGAATTTGTCGGGCTTCTAAAATTTTATGAATGTTCAAATGGTTGGAGCATGATTTGGAAATAGAAAATCAAAGGGCATGCAAATTACTTTTGGTTTAGCCATGTATTGGTGACTTATTATTCACATGGCAAAGCCAAATAGAGAAGGAAAAAGGCACATCAGTTGATCCTTTCAATTGGGGATAGAGAGGGACTCGCACTCTTATTCGATAGAAACAAGTCATTGACATGGAGATATTTCTATTGCTCAATGATCAAGAATAAAAGCACTGTTATCCATCCATAGAGGATAACACAAGTTGCTAGGAAAAAACAAAAGATGCTTAAACTAATGCTTTCATGGCATCATTGTTGCTGACTGCTGAGTTAGTTGTCCTGCTTTACTGGTGCATAAAAAAATAATTTAAAAATTTTAATTTTTTTTTTTTTTTTAAAAAAAAAAACATAAATAGCAAAAACATAGGACTATTAAGGATATTTTCTTGTAAATGCCAACAAAATGCTGACATAGTGACATATGGTTTATATAGGTTAAAAGGGATTTTCATTTTTTTTTTTTTTTTAACAGAAAATCCAAAAAGCTACCACATGCTACTAGTAGGAAACCATTGTAAATGCAAAGACAAGATCTGATATGCTTGTTAAAATTTTGTTTTCTATCCTTTGTTTAATATTTTTTTCAAACCAGAAAGAAAAAAACTTCCTCCAAACAACAGATTTTGTGAACAGATTTTCATGTGATTTGATTACAATCCCATCTTTTTTCAACTTTACTAACAACAGGATTGTTAAGTAGAATCAGGACTAGATCTTGGCAAAATTGATATGTACTCCTAAGTTGTATATCAAACAGAGATAACAGGAAAAAAAAAAACAGGGGAAAAAAATGTAAAACAACAAGAACAAAGAAGGGAATAACAAGAAAATGGAGATGAAAAAGGTTAATTCATTTAGTACTAGTACTCTCAGATGGGCTCAAGCTCAAAAGTTCCTCTAAATATTCAGCTCCCAAATCCTCCAACACCACCACACTTTCTGATCTTGTATCTGTCTTCCCTTTACTTTTCTTAACCATTGATTTTCTTCTCAAGGAGTGCTTCCTCTTTAGTGCCACCACCGGCGAGCACCCCTCCTCACACCGATACTTCATGTCTTGGAGTGAATTTCTGACCACTTCCACCGGAAAATTGAGCACAGCCAAGGTACCCCTCATTGAGAATGCAGCTTGATCATATGCTAGAGCAGCTGCCTCAGCACTATCAAAGGTTCCGAGCCATACCCGGATGCCGTGCCGAGTCGAATCCCTTATCTCTGCTGCGTACTTCCCCCACGGCCGCCTTCGAACCCCTCTATAGGACTTCTCTTTCTTGCATACTTCCTCCTTGGCATCGGAAGTGACTTCCTCTTCCTTAACCACACATGTGGTTTCTTTAGCCCCCTTGGCTAGGACATCCAAAAGTAGCATTTCCTCTGAGTCATTGAGATTGAAGGGAAGGGAATTATGGTGGAAAAGAAGCTCATCCCATGAGAAGGATTCTCCAAAGAATGATTCTTCTTGTGAGAAATCTGAATTTGGGTACTCAAATAAGCAAGATTCCATGGTGGAATTGATCGGCTGGACTTGGTGTTTTTTTTTTCTTCTGTACTTGGAACTTGGTGGTGGCAACTTTGTTTTGGTGTGCCCATATTTGCATACCTAACCCATTTATATACCCAAAGAAAAAAGAGTGGATTTGAATGGACAAAAAGATTAGAATAAGGCAAATATTAAAATAATTTACGATGATTAAACAAAAGCAAGTTGAGAGTAAGGTTATTGGGCAAGGAGGATGTCCTAAGATTATAGCATAATTTAATGCAAAAATGTCATATTCTTCGTTGTGGGGGGTGGTTTAGGCACGTGGGTCATATCAGCGGCGGCGAGGTAGGTATATTGGATATTCCGTGACGCCTAGGTTGCCGCTTGTCCTTATGGCACCCCTCTTGGTGGGTGCTTTTCCCAGCGATTACGAGAGTTGAATGGTCAATCTAGGGTTCATGCATTTTCATGTAACTTATTTGTATCTTATCAAAACAGAGTATATACATATATATATATATATATATATGTTAAAACTTTATTTAGTTATTTATTTTTGTAACACGAATTTAGCTAGTTATAAGGGTTGAGGAGTCTAACCCATTTAATTAAATGGACCGAGTTACGGTTGACCTATATAGTTTTATACTCATACCTTAACACGATCCACGAACTCGACACGAATGCAATATGAAATTAGCGGGTTGGGATTAAAAGGTGTGATTGATTTAATTAAATGGGTCGGATTAATATTAACCTATAAAATCTTATATCTATGTCTCAATACAAGTCGACACACGAATTCAAATTGTCACCCCTAACTAAAAACGTCAAAACTGTTTTGACATTTATGAGACACTTTCTTAAATAGAAACATAAAAGCAACCCCAAAAACACATTAACAAACAAACATATATACCGATTTCCTTTTGATTGGACTTCCTGATCCCTATTATTAGTTCAAGTCATGAAATCGTGCTCAATAGGTCAAGTTTTGCTTCTGTATTTGAACGAGAAAGCACATGTAAAAATAAAATCATTGCCTAATGGCTCCTAAAGACCCTTTAAAATTAAATTTTTAGTTTCGTCTATAGTCATGAATATAGTGCATAAAAAAATGTAAGTCAATGTCATTCATCAAAGGACAGAACATGTTTGTGACTGGTTCTAGATACATTGAAAGGTGACCCGAATGTGCTTCTCTGTTTTACTTCACGTTTATTCTATGCAAAACATATTTTGTGATAAAGATCCATTTTCTTATATTATTGGGTCAACAAAGCTCATCATAAAGCTTTTATGAGAAATAAATTTGACCCAAAGCTTCTATAAAACTCACTTATTCGAATACGTCTTAAATAGTCCACTCTCTTGTTAAAGCAGATGAATTTCATAAAGATTTTTATTTATTTATTTATTTATTTATTTTGACGTTTGTGGTCCGAAACCGAACGGTAAATTACTGAAAATTTTCAAATAGGAGAAAAATGATATAGTTAAATTTATTTGAATGACAATAACAGGTACTTTTAAAAGAGAAATGTCTCCAATATCGGTGATTAAAGCCTAATAATTTGTACGTGGTCCTTTCTTGTAGGACTACAAATTTTCAAACGTTTTTATCCAAACTTCGTTGGTGACTTTGACAGAGCTCAAACAGAGGGCCTGTATCTGGACCTTTACAAAAACGTCAAAATCAAACATATGTAGCTTTTCTTCACAAATCCTCCACCCCACCTCTGCCTCTCTATCTGCAGTCATTTCAAGTATATCACAAGAAACTAAAGAGTCTCAAAACCCATATAAATTTCCCTCATTGTCTTGTTGTTGACAAAATCTAGAGGTAGAAGATTGTTTAAGATTGCCTGGAATCTTAGAATTCTTGTTACTCCTGCCTTATTTCATGCCATAATTTAACCGAAAAAAAGAAAAAGAAATTGGCCTAAGAGTTTAGTATGTTATTTATGACTAATGTGTTTTAGTACTAACGTGTCAGTGTTATCTTTGACCATCACAAAATTAATTTTGACCATTTCGAATTAGTGCTCCGTTTACTTCGACGTAAAATGGTTTCCAAAAAATGATTTTCGTATTTTATGGTGTTTACTTCGACGTAAAATAGTGGTCAACGGAAAATATTTTCCTTTTGACCGAAAATTCTTCTTTAATTTCGGAAAATGGTTTACGATTTTGAAAACCGTAAACCATTTTCCGACTATGAGTATGTCATTCTTAAATCGATGGACCTTGCCAAGACCCGCCCAAAACTTCGCAGGGATTTGACCAGGACCTACCCGAGACTTGACCGGAACCCGCCCAGGACCTGTCCGGGACTAGCACAGGACCTGCCCGGAACCCTCCCGAGAATTGACTAGGACTCTCCCGGGACTTGACCGGGACCCGCCCAGGACCTGCTCGAGACCTGACAGGGACCCTCTCGGGACTTGACCGGGACCTGCCCGGGACTTGCCCGAGACCTAACCGGGACCCACCCGAGACTTGATCGGGACCCGCCTAGGACCTGTCCGGGACCAGCACGGGACCTGACCGGGACCCTCTCGGGACTCTCCTAGGACCTGCTCGGAACCCACTCGGGACCTGCCCGAGACTTGACCGGGACCCGCCCAGGACCAACCCGGGACCTGACCGGGACCCTCCCGGGACTTGACAAGACTCTCCCGGGACCCACCCGGGACTCGCCCGGGACCCACCCGGGACTCGCCCGGGACCTGACTAGGATCCTCCCAGGACTTGACCGGGACCTGCTCGGAACCCCGGCGGGACCTGCCTAGGACCCCGGCAGGACTCACCCGGGATTTGATCGGGACTTGATCGGGACCCGCCCGAGACCTGACCGGAACCCGGTGAGGTCTCGAGCAAGTCCTGGGCAGGTCCCGAGCAAGTCCTGGGCGGGTCCTGGTCAAGTCCCGGTGGGTCCCATGCGGGTTCCGGTCAAGTCCCAGCGGGTTCCCGGGCGGGTCCAAGTCAAGTCCCAGGAGGGTTCCGGTCAAGCCCCGGTCAGGTCTCGGTCAAGTCCTAGGCAGGTCCCAGCACGGTCCCAAGCAAGTCCCGGGCGGATCCCGTGCAGGTCCTGGGCGGGTCCCGGGCAGGTCCCGGGAGACTCCCGGTCAAGTCTCGAGAGGGTTCCGGTTAGGTCCCGTGCTGGTCCCGGACAGGTCTTGGGCGGGTCCCGGTCAGGTCTAGGTCAAGTCCTGGTCAAGTCCTAGGCGAGTCCCGGCACGGTTCCGAGCAAGTCCCGGGCGGGTCCCAGGCAAGTCCTGGGCGGGTCCCAGGCAAGTCCCGAGTAGGTCCCGGGTAGGTCCCGGTCAAGTCCCAGGTAGGTCCGTGCGGAGTTTCGAACAAGTCCCTTGCAGGTCCCGATGGAGACCTTATTGGAAAATATATATATATATATATATAAAAAGATATTGAAAAAAATATATATATTTTCCGTGTACAAGGTAAACGCCGTAAAATGTTTTCGATGAAATATATTATCAAGGAAAATAGCTTTCCTGAAAATATTTTTTCTTGAAAATATTTTTCGAAGAGAACCAATTTACGTCGAAGTAAACGGAGCTAGGTGTATAACTGACCAACTTAATAGTCGTGATTCCCCCCAAAAGTTTTGTGGAAGTGCACAACCACCTCCTTACTCATGAGAGTCGTTGGGGTTGGCTATTCAGCATGTAAGCAGTCATATGTACAATTGTGTATATCACTAGCCAGGAACAAACCCTAAAATTATTATAAGCAAGGCCATGAGTCAAAAAAATTTGACTGCTAGGGACCAATACTATATAATTTTTTTTTACCATAAAAATTTTTTGTTCTTAGGAATTGAGGGGAGGGGGCCATGGGCCTATGCTAGTCTCTCTCTCCCTCCGTCCCCGCTAGCATTTTTCCTTCCTTAGTGCCTATAATAGCCCTCTCAAAAGCAGATTCTTTGGGGTTTAAAGGATTAAGAAAACAAATTCTCTAAAACCCTTGAATAATCATTAAATTTCATGGATCAATCCCTTGAATGAAAGAGATGTAGAAGAGATAAAAATTACCCAGTTATAACCTCTAGGGAATAGATATAATATAGTGTAAAATGAAGATTATGTTAGGCCAGGGCAGTCAATTATTCATTAAAAAAAGATTATCTGATTGCGTACACTATAATTCTTACTATTTTTTTTTTACATGATAATTCTTACTATTAATGAAACCCAACTGACTCTTTCTAATAAAGGGTAGAAAAAAAATTCCTCCTTTCTCACGTGACTAGAAATGAGTACTTGACTGTATTGTATATGGACCCAACAAATCTAGGCACAGTCATTTTTTTAAGTTTGACATGTTTTTTTGGTCATGAATTGGTCCTCCTGATTCATAGTACATGGTCACTTCCCAGGTTACACCTTTGAATTTCCTCCATAATAATTATTATTTTTTTATAGTTACAAAAGGCCCCACAAATGGATGGTTCCTAACCATTTTCCCTGTCCTATTCAAGCTCTTCTCATGATGCCACGGCACTAACAGTTGCTGATGTCATTTTAGTGCAACCTCTTTTAACTGAAATTGATAAAATATGAAACATGCTATTAGGGTTGGCCACCTTTATTATATGCTAATCTGTCATATTCAAGCCTCTATAAATTTATAATTAACTTGTGAATAAATAAACAAACTCCATGCTTTTGATCACATAATTGTACATATATACTAAGCCTACAGCGCTACTTAGGGTCTGATAAGGTGTGTGTTTAAGAGGCATAAAAGTGCGTTTAATATTCAAAAAGTTCGTTTGAAGAAAAAAGTACATATTTGGTAAAAAAGAAATTGAAAGCGCTTTTAATTGTCTAAAAAATCTAAAAATAGCTAAAATACAATTTTTGGCAAAATCTTAAAAATAAAACTTTTGCCAAAAAACATTTTTTTTGACTTAAAAGCTCTATTTCTTAAATACAATCCAAAAACAAACTCTTAGTTGCCCTCTAATATCTATATGTATAGATATTGTTGATACGATATATTTTTAGTCAGCTAGACCGGCGATAGGGTACTTGCAAAACAAGCGAGGGTGATGTCGACCAAAAGAAAGTTGGCGGAAGACTTCTGATGCCTAAGTTAATAGTAGCTCTATAAAATATTATATCATGGCTATATATGAATGGTGGGCAAGCAAGGTATAAAGCATTTTTTTTTCTACAAAAAAAAAATAAAAATAACAGTTAGTCTTCATAGTTCGGATCAAAATTTCCAATAATTGATTAGTAATTTAGACAATAAATGTGAAAAAAGTGTATATAAAACTCACTTACTCAAATGAAGAAGCAGATTACTTGAGACCTAATCGAACAGATGGAATCTTTATCCTCATAATTTGGGGGATAAAAATGGTCAATCTATCTTTGTCCAATTTTCACTGCACTTTCGGTTTGGTGGTAGCTAGTGAGCAAGTTGGCACACGTTTGTAATATAGTCACAAAGTTTCTGGGGATGGGGCCATGGAATATGAGCACTTGTGGGCATGGTGCATGAATCCGTACCTGAATTGAACCATTTCATAGAAAGGTGGCTTAGCTTGAGGGATCCATTCTCTTATCACATCAAAATATGTTGGGGGAAGGGCATTTAAGGTGATGATCAAATTGTTTTGTCTTTTGTCACTGTCGATAATGATTTCTTGATTGCTCTAGCTAGGAGAATTAAGCATTGCATTTTGGTTAAACTACAGGACTCTAAATCATTCTCCCACGTGCGATAATTAGCTAGTGCATGTATCTCTTTTAAGTTGCTTTTTATTATACTTATTGAAAGAGGAGTATGACAATCTTGCATGCATAATTGAAGTTTGACAATTCTTTTCTAGAAATTCAATCCTCAAATAAATTAATATTTTACTAGATGTAAAAAAAGAGGGAAGTGACATGTCTTTATTTAATCCGTAGACAAAGAATCATTAAGATTCTTGTAATTAGGTCGATTTGTCTCCTACATTTGAATAAATAATTGTGAGAAATATTCAATGAAATCTACTTGCTTGAGCAGGTGTTTGGATTGTCCGAATACATATTTAGACAAGTAGGCCTTATTTGAAAGCCTCTCTTTTAAGTTGATGGGTTTCGCTGTCATTAAAGTCAATTTTGAGGACACACCCATCAATTTTAAGAACTATCTCTATAATCCTTTTAAAATTATATTTTTATTGTCAAAAAAAAAAAAATCATCCCCATACCTAAAATTCTGGTTTTGTCCTGCAATCATATAGCGCCCCAGAATTTTCAAAGTTATTTAAATAGATTATTTCGATAATGGTGTTATTTTAAAGATCCATTGTAACCAAAGATTTTAATTCTTGAAAAATTTATGGTATTACAGAGAGTGGTAATTAGAGAATGGTAATTGGTGAAATAAAAGGATAGTAAATGGTATGAAGAATTGTATGGGTAGGTAAAATAGTAAAGGTAGAATAGTCAATGGTAGGTATAAGGAGAGTAGAATTTTAAATAAGAAGGTAAAATAGTCAATGGTAGGTATAAGGAAGGTAGAATTTTAAATAAGAATAGTCAATTGTATGTATACTAAGTAGGTAGGTGGAATAGTAAAATGAGGGTATAATTGTAAATTGAAGGTAGAATAGTATTTGGTTTTCTCCTATAAATAGAGCTCTTTCCCTTTACAATTTCACTACTCCTCTCCCATCTCTTACACATATTCTTCCTTCTTCCGCTTTCTATTCGGTCTTTCTTCTTTCTAAGAGTGTTTACTTAGAATAGAGAGAAAAAGGGCGAGACAAAGTGCTACAAGAAAGAAAGAACACAAGAGATAGCGGACTTTAGAAATTAGTTTCAAAAGATATACTAGTGGTGTTAGTCAGATTGGAGCAACTAGATTCCTTCAGACCACTTTTAGCTTCAGTCTAGAAGTAAGTAAATTCACTACCCCTTCTAAAGTTACTTCATGTCATGCTATTTATTCATTCTTGTATCAAACTGTAAATGATTATTTTATTTACCTGTCATGGAGATATGTTGCATGCATGAAGGATTTCTAAAATAATTATTTAGAAAATTTCTATTTCTTTAAACGCTTTCTAAGTACAACAAGTTTATATTTGGAAAAGTTTTCATTTTGAGAAAAGAAAGTTGAGAAATGATGATGATTATAAGAAAGAAGAAAAACCCTACTACATGTTGCCCTAAGATGCATCAAATGAAGTACAAAGAAAAGTACAAGAAACAAGTTAAATGTTTATGAAATGATGGCACATGTATGGAGATGAGTATTTTGGCCCCAAGATAAGGAAAGATGAGAGGAGTTCGGTACCGATACTCGGATGAGGGGCAAAACTACTAAAGGAGGCTATGCCAGAAGATAATATTCCATCAACATGACCGTTGAGTGCACCAAGAAAAGAGTTAATTGACGGTCGGGCATGGCTGAGGCCACAATTCAGCGCCATGGTCACAAGGACCCACAACCCTCGTACACAGGGGTAACAGTGTACATGGGCCCTAATATGAGAAAATGATGATATGATTTCAAAAAATGATATACTATGATGATTTATAATGATGATTTATAACGACGATATACTATGATGATTTACAAAGATGATTTATAATAATACATTATGATGATGATTTATAACGATGATTTATTACTGGTATATAGATATATATATTCATGGCTTTGGTCAGGTCTCCCATGGGTCTTTATGGAAGGAGACCCATGGGCTGGGGTCTCTATAAAAGAAGACTCACCATTTGACTATGGGTCTTCATGACCATAGCTCATAATCTGGTCATGGGTCTTCATGGCTAAGGAAGAATTTTTTTAATCTTAAGGTATGTTTATATTTTCAAACAATTGATATATCTGTTCAAATTTATATTATATCAAATATTGTGAAAAATAAAAATAAAAACAAAACAAAAAAAAAAATTGCAGCCGTCATTATTAATTAAACCCATATTTAAGAGATGGGTTCCACAAGCATTAATAGGCAGCAAGACAGTGAATTGGACAGATTCAATGACCGTAGCCTTCTTCTGTTAAAATCTTATAGAATAATTAATACTTAAGATTTTGCAAATTCTTTGGAATTTTCAAGGGACTAGTCAGAGGAGGTTGCTACCAAATTCCCCAAGCCTCCCCTATGCCCCTGGATTGACCATTCAACATTGTTTTGAAGATTCTTTTTTATTATTATTATTTTATGAGCATTTGCAAGAGAGACAGAGAGAGAGAGAGAGGTGTTTGGGGTCTTTTTGACTGAAGGGCGGTCAAAAAGGGTGACGAATAGATTAGTAGAGAAAAGAATCAAAAGATGTTCAACTCTGAAAATGACGAACGCGACATTTCTTGCTGGTTGTTCATGGAACACTCGGATGAAACCACTTCTTTACAACCTTTTACAACAACCAAAAAAGATAAGGGCAACCAAATTTTTTATTTTGAAGATGAAAGAACAATTAATAAAAGAAAAAGTACAATGAATAATCACCCCTACAAATCTAATTATTATTACTCACCTTAAGTTTTATAAAAATTCTGGTCAAGCTGGTCAAGTTATGGTTCAATTAGTCTTGATAGAACACCTACAGTTTTCTCCCATATGTTATTATGGTTATGCGCAAGTAAAGTATTCACAATTGATCGTCCTATCTTCTCTTTTAAAAAAAAAAATTTTAAAAAAAATTGTAATATATTATTTTTATCTCTTAAAAGATGAAAATACTTTTACTAACTTTTTGGAAAGGGAAATATATTTTTATAGAATTAAAAATAATTAAAGTAAAAGTGAAAACCCACGGGCCATGGCCCCTCGAGCCGCCACAGCTGGGTAATGCCCAAGCGGGAATTAGTCAAGAAAGGTGGCCAAAGCAAGTGAAGCCATATCTTTCAACTGATAGAGCAGTGCTTCCGATTCATTGAGACCATATATTAATTATCAGATAAGCAATTTTTTAATGAATGGCTAACAATCTTGAACGAAGCAGAAAGAAATTAAAGTCAGTAGTCAAAATGGGTCACGCCTAGATTTTATAATTAACGTGTGCTCTATAGCATTCCATGAAATTTGGCTAAGGTTAATTAATGCCACATAATCCAAAGGTTAAAGTCACGTGAAATTGTTTTCATAAACAAATGGTTAAAGTCATGAAAAGGTTAATGATATACTCGGATTTGGGTTAAGTGTTGTAAAAAGAAACTACAAGAGATTTCTTGTAATTTTTTCAACGCTCCATATTTAATTTCACTATTTCTCTTTCTATTATAACAAAAATCATTTTATACCAAAACCTTAAACAGTCCAAATCTACCATGGGAAACAACCCAAATTTGTCATTAAAAAAATTAGGCATGAGTAATAGCCTTCAGGAGTAACATAAAAGAGTTTTTAACGCAATTAGGGCAAGAACGTAGAAGCTGAAGCGCCATCGATATGATAGAACGTCTTATTCCATTTTGATATGTGTTAGAGTTTAAAATTAAAATATATTAAGAAACAATTAGTTTGTTTATTTTCTTTTGTTTATCTTTCGTTAATAATGAATATATACTAAATTATTTATTTTTTATATTTTTTATTCATGCATTATCAATCTTATCTTAATATATTACTCATTCATGTTTTGGACTCATGCGAAAAATATTTATGACTCCCTCCCTAATGAAATGTAAAACACCTTTTTAAGAAATAAAAAAATCTTAAATTGAACTCATAAAGTTTTAATTCCATTTTCCTGTATGTCATGTGTGTGCCATGTATGATGTATTACAGGACGACACCGTTTTAATTAAAAAAAAAAAAAAAAACAAGTTTTTGAAATCACGAGGTTTTAATTCCATTTTCCTGTATGTCAACACGTGTATGGCATGCATGAATGATGTATATCATGTACTAGAGGATGACAAGTACCATGACATTCAAAAGCACTATTGTGGCAGAATCGAATTTGTCGTTCTGCTTTGAGGAAGCTTCCTGGCCAAGGCAAATTCCAACCGTCAGATATGACTCAATCATTATCAACCCTACAATCTCTCCATACATATATATATATATATGGTGTACTGCGGTCTAACATGCCACAGTTTGGCTTGGCTGTTCGTTCTGTTGCCACCAAATTTGAATTCACAATAGACGTTGAGAAATCGTTGAAACAAATTAACATGGAGGGGGGGAAGAGAGCAGGGAATGAAGAGAAGGGAAGAGAATTAGCTCGTTACAGGGGAATTCGCCGGCGGCCGTGGGGGAAGTTTGCGGCGGAGATACGTGACCCTTCAAGAAATGGGGCTCGCCTTTGGCTCGGAACATTTGATACGGCGGAAGAGGCGGCTAGAGCTTATGACCGGGCTGCTTTTTCTTTCAGAGGGCATCAAGCTATCCTCAACTTCCCAAATGAGTACCAACATAATCATCAAAGCTCGAGCTCTTCGTCCACATCTGTGACTTCCTCCTCCTCCTCATACTCCTCTTCAGGTGCTCCGGGGAGTAGTTTTTCATCGAGTGGACAAGAAGTGGAAGTGATAGAGTTTGAGTATTTGGACAATAAGTTGCTGGAGGAGCTTCTTGAAACCCAATACACGACTAATCAATTTCTGTGGAAAAATCATGAATAAAAATAACGTTTCCTTTTGTTTTGGGTTTCTTTGAATTTGTTTATTTTTTGTTCAATTGTATGTGAAATATTTATTAATCAATAAAATATATTTTGGGTCTTCTTTTTGTTAGATTTATGTTTTCATTTGTAGCAAGACCATGCCTGACTGAACTGATGCTGATTGATCATTATAGAACAACATAATTACAACCGTTGGATCAAATTACCTTGACTGGGCGGTCAAAATTGACGCCTACAAGAACAAAGTCAACCAGGCAAATGTTCTCGATGTTTCTTTTATATATATTATCCGCTGCTTATATTTAAATGACAGCAATTATAATGGGTCCCATAGATTAAAGCTCTTTTCATAAATTAGTGGTCAATATATAAATAGCATTCAAAAGTTTCAGAAAAGTCAATGGTTAAATCCATGTAAAAGGTTAGGGTTAATGGCATGTAAGACATGTTTTTAATCAAAGAATTATGCTAAGTTGAAATAATAAGGTTTTAATTCTATTGCCTCTATGTCATGTGTTATGTATTAAACCACTAAATCATGCATATGTAATTGAATTTTCAACACTAAAATACTCTTCTTTGGTAAGTTTTGATCCAATTTTTACTAAGCTATCTAGGCCCAACGCGTGCACATGACAACAAATTTGGGTTGGCCCGCATGCTAAAATTGGGCTAAGGTGAGGGTGTTACACCTATGTTATAGTTCTTGATGATGTATGGTCTCTTGGGACCCAATTAATTGAGCTACCTTCCGAAGACCGTAAAAGTCATTGAAAACACATTTTTAATCAAAGAATTAGGCTAGCTAGGTTGAAATCACAAGGTTTTAATTCTATTGCCTTATATGTCATGCATTCAACAATTAAATCATGCATATTTGCCGAGCTGTTGCCAGAAGCTCCTTCGCCCCTCTGTTGAAGTCGCTGCTTCGTGATCTTTTTTACTGTTATTTTTATTTTCCTTGTATTTTTATCTTTATTGTTTTTTGCAGCTTTTTGTGTATTTTGCTACTTGTTTGTTTCGTGGGTTACTGTCTCCCCAGTTTATTTTGTTTTGTTTGTTCTATGGAGACTTTTGTAACCGGTTTAGTGGTAGATCATCTCTATTCTATAGTCCTTGTATCGGACTATGAGAGTGCATTTTTGGTTTTAGCCTCTTTCGGGTGGTTGTTTCCGGTTCCATGTGGGGTTCATTCGCCTTAATCTGTACCCCTTTTGCTTTTGTAACCGCCTTGTGCGGCCCTTTGAGAGGACTGGGTCACTCGTTTGACCCATTTCCTACTTTATGTAATTATTTTTGCACTGTTTTACTTTGTTTTGAGTCTATTATTGGGAAGCCTACTCCTTTTCAGTTTTAAGATCACCCACTCTTTTTTTATTTTCGCATTAAGAGTGGTAATGATCTTCCCTTGTAACCATATCATTAGATAGAGCTTCGTAGTAAAGGCAAATTCAAGAAATGCTGCTTTTCTTTTTCTTTTTTCTTTTTTTCTTTCTTTGAGGAGGCATCAAGATATCCTCAACTTCGCAAATGAGTACCAAAATCATCATCAAAACTAAACACCTATGGCTTCCTTATCCTTCTCCTCTTCTTCAGGTGTTCCTGGGAGGAGTAGTAGTTGTTCATGGAGTGGACAAGAAGGGGACATGATGGAGTTGGAGTGTTTGGACAATAAGTTACTGGAAGAGCTTCTTCAAACCCAATACATTAATATGATTAATCAATTTCTGTTGAAAAATTAATCAAAATAACCTTTCCTATTGTGGGTATCTTTGCATTTTTCAAATGTTTCTGGAGGATCTTCTTGATCTTTCTGAAACATATATAGTAAAGGGGTCCAGCTTCTTGATCTTGCTGAAACAGATATAGTAATTAAAGGGCTCGAGCCTCAGCCCTCGGTATGATCAATAAGGCAGAGATGATGTGCTAGACAATATTATATATATATATATATATATATATAAAATTGATCATTCTAGAACAACCTAATTACAGCCGTTAAGCTGCTTTGAAATGGGGGGCATGATTGACGCCACCAAAAACAAAGTCAATTGGATAAATGGATTTTTTTTTTCTTTTTTTATCTGTTGGTTATATTTAAATTAGAGCGGACAATTTTTGATATTACGTGCGAATTCAACATTAGCCTAACACGAAATTAACGAGTTAAAGTTGAATGGTCTAACACATTTAATTAAATGGTTCAAGTTATGGTTGACTTATATAGTCTTATACTTATGTATTGACACGACTTAAACCCAACACATGGTATTTAGGGTTGTCAATTTTTGACGTGATCTGCAAACCTAACATGAATTCAACACAAAATTAGTGAGTTATGACTGATGAGTTTAACTCATATAATTAAGGGTGTGTTTGGAAATGCGTTTTTTAAAAAATAATCTGCGATTTTAAACCAAATCGCAACTTTATGGTGTTTGGGATTGCGATTTTAAAAACGCAAATTTTAAAATCGCAAAAAAATCTGCGATTTCCATAAGCTGATTAGAGGGTGCTTATTTGAAAAAGTGTGAATTTAAAACAAAATCACGATTTTTATTAAAAAGATATTTGGCGCAATAGTTACCTTTTTTAGAACAAGAATGAAAAAAATACCAAAAATACCCACCTAAAATATATTAAAACCCTTTTTTCTCTCTTTTTTTTTCTTCATCCTCTCTGTCTTGTTCATCCTTATTGGTAATTTGGTTATGAAACCGCAATTATATGCTAATGTTATCCAAACACTCAATTGATAAAAAAATACTTTTAAGTATGTTTTACCAAATGCCTGTGCGATTTTAAAAAGTAGCGATTTTTAAAACGTAATTATTGAAATCGCACTCCCAAACAGGCAGTAAATAAACTGAGTTAAAATTTAACTATATAAACTGAATTAGGGTTTGACACGACATGAATCTGCCACACGAATACAAATTATCGCCCTTAATTTAAATGACAACAATTATAATTTATGTTAAGTTTTTGTTCTGTTTAAGATAAATAACAGATCAAAAACACAAAACACTGTTGAAAACACATAAACAACCTTCACATTTATTTATAATACACTTCCCAAAAGAAAATAACAAAACAACACACTCAAAAGTAAATGAGAAACATAAATATGACCTGGCGGCTTTGCAACCACAAGTTGAAAGTTTTATAAAACTCCAAACAAGTCAAAGCCACTACATTTTACAAAGACAAAAACTAATAAGTAAAGAAGAAAACTAGACTGACAAGAAAGGCAGCTAATCTAACCCACATGCTCATGAATGGGTAAGATTGGAAGAATTCAGGGGCCCCACAACCCCCCCTTTTTTAACCATGTTTGGATTGGATCAAGGATTTTATAATTCCTTTGCCAGGGGTCCCACATCTCGACTTTACTTTACCAGCCAAGTTTGGATTGTTTGAAGATTCGAAACACCTTTACTAACCAAGTTTGCAATGGATGGAGATCTAAAGACAAACCTCAAAAAAATAAATAAATAAAAATAAAAATAAATAAAATAGAGGAAAACCAGACTATGACTTGAAAGGCAGCTAATATGATCCACATGTTCTTGACAGATGTTAAGATTGGAAGAATTCAGAGGCCCCAGAGGCCCCACAACCCACCATTTACTAACCGAATTTTGGATCTTCAGCAACTCTCTCATCAGTTCTTCAATGTTTTGTTTTCAAAGTCGAGAAGTTCCTCCAGCAACTTGTCATCCAAGTACTCGAACTCAATTACTTCTTTCTCATTCTCACAACACCTACTTCTATCCACCACCTGCGATGAGGATGAAGATGAAGATGAAGAAGATGAAGATGAAGAAGAAGAAAAAGATGAAAGAGAAGAGGAAGGAGGAGGAAATTCAACATTTGGTGATGATCGATGTTCATCTGGGAAGTTGAGAATGGCCATGTTTCCTCTCATTGCGAAGGCAGCTCGATCATAAGCCCGAGCAGCATCTTCCGCCTTATCAAAAGTCCCCAGCCACATCCGGACACCATGCCTAGTTGAGTCACGAATCTCCGCCGCATATTTCCCCCACGGCCGCCTTCTCACTCCCCTGTACCGGACTTCTTTTTCTCCACCTTCTTTGGCCTTTTCTTCCATGGTTGGTTGTTGTTACAATGGGACAAGTGTCTGTTCACCCTACCATTTATAGTAAATTGGGTAAAAATGTGTGCAAATATTGGACATAAAATGTAATCTAATGGGTTAGAATTTTGAAACCTGAACCCTTTCTTTGGTTTGGTGGAGATTGAATTTATCAAGGACTAGGAGATGATGCCCACTTGCTTGGGTATTTTTGTTTTGATTCCTTGCGATTTTGCTATTTATTCTTTCTTTTTTTTTCTAAGTGTAGTTTTATTCTTGTAACAACAGCTTTAAAGGCAAGCTAAACACCTTTCACATCACGTTACCGTCCTAAATTACTTTGCCATCAGCCTACACATCATATTTGTACAAAATACCTTACTTTGCCACCTGTCACTTCTCCTCAGCCCCAATTTATAAAATCAGGTTGCCTCCTGCCACGTGTCACCAAACTTTTGCTAGACTAAGCCTACCCCTAGGTCGATCAACCCCTACCTATTTCACAAAAACCCTAATATTTGTTTTTTATCCCGTACCTTTCATCTTATCTTTCTCGGATTCTCCTTCATGTCTTTAATTAATCGTTCGAGCCATTTTAAATGGCTAAATCCATGTAAAGGTTAATTTTAAAACTAAAGGTTAGGGTTATTGGCATGTAAAACACTTTTTTAATCAAAGAATTATGCTAAGTTTGAAATAATAAGGTTTTTAATTTTTAATTCTATTGCCCTCTATGTCATGTGTTATGTATTAAACCATTAAATCATGCATATGTAATTGAATTTTCAGAACTAATATAGTCTTCTTTAGTAAGTTTTGATCCAACATTTTACTTTGGGTTGGCCTGTATGCTAAACTTAGGCCAAGGTGATGAGCGTGTTACACCTATGCTATACTCCTTCCCACATGACATGCAAACTATGCAGTTCACTTCAACTTGCATAATTTAACGGTGGAAGAAGACTCTACTAGTAATCTCGGTCATTCATAAGAAGGTTTCTTCTTTTCTTTTCTTTTCTCGAATGTGAAAGTTATGGTTCAAGTTCACGACTTCTGCTGACACACATTAAATTTTGGATTGTTAATTTTTTACAGGATACGCGAACTCAATATGAAATTAGTGAATTACGTTTGATGAGTTAGACTCATTTAAATAAATAGATCCGATCCAATTACGGTTGACTTATATAATTTTATACATATGCTTTGAAACCCTCAATGCAACTCCACTGTAACACATGAACACGAATTATCGTCATTAATTTAAACGACAACCATTATCATTAATGTTATTTTTTTTTTCTTCTTCTTTTGCTTGTAAGATAAATACATTCACAAACAGATCAAAACACAAAAACAACCTCCACATTTATTTATAATACTCTTTTCAAAAAGAAAAATAATAATAAAAAAAAAATTCCTCAAAAGAAAATGACAAACATAATTAATTTTATAATACTGCATACAAGTCAAAACCTCAACGTACAGACAGAAGCTTAAGATCGAGTAAAGAAGAAAACGCAGATATTTTTGCGAAATCGCAATTACAAACACACACCTTGACAAAAAAAAAAAGGTAGATAATCTAATCCACATGTTCATGAAAGGTGTTAAGATTGGAGGAATTGGTTGAAGATTCGAAACACCTTTACTAACCAAGTTTACAATGGATGAAGATCTAAAGACAAGACTCAAAAAAAAAAAAAGAAAAAAAAAGAAAAGAGAAACAGACTTTGACAAGAATTAAGGCAGCTAATATAAGCACATATTCATGAAAGGAAGGTTGGAAGAATTCAGAGACCCCACAGGGCCACAAGTACAACCCACCCTTTACTAACCAAGTTTGGACAGGATGAAGATTTGAAGGTCCACACAAAGCAAGTCTCAGTACTACTTCTCCTTTGCTTTGATTTCTTCTTTCCCAGTCTCAGAAGACCTATTTCCATCCACCTGCGAAGAAGATGATGACAGAGCAGATGAAGGAGGGGGAAAGTCAACATTGGGTGGTGACAGATGTTCATTTGGGAAGTTGAGAGTGGCCTTGTTTCCCCTCATCGCAAAGGCAGCTCGATCATAAGCCCGAGCAGCATCTTCTGCCTTGTTAAAAGTCCCCAGCCAAGTCCGCTCTCCACGCGTCGTTGAGTCACGAATCTCCGCCGCATATTTCCCCCACGGCCGCCTTCTCACTCCCCGGTACCGGACCTCTTTTTCTCCACCTTCTTTCGCCTCTCCCTTTGCCACTCCCTTCGCCACTCCCTCCATGCTTACTATCAACTATGGGACAACTCTATGTTCACCCTAGCTAGCATTTATACTACGTTGGACAAAAATGCGCAGATTCACATAATATCTAATCTAATGGGTTAAAAAAAACCAAAAAAAAAAAAAAATCTAATGGGTTAGATAGTTGGGAAATGCTAAACTAATCAAAAAAAGAATTTGTTTAAAAAGTTGTTCTTGTCTCATCATTGATGAGTTGGTAACATATTTATCAAAATAATAAATGTTCCAAAATAATGATAAATTATTTGAGAATTAACTTTTTTTAAAAAGAAAAAAAAAAGGTTTTTGAGAGTGTGATTCTTCTCTAGGTATATGGGGTTTTGTAAGAGAAATGCTACAATTTTCAATTATTTTGATAGTTTAGGGAGCATTAACACATGCAATTGGTAGTTTAGAAGGACATTGATGACAAGGAGGTCGTTTGAATGGTGTATGTGTACTTTTCTCAAATGTTAATTTCAAAAATGAAAGGTTAATAGTCATAAAGCTTTTATTATTATTATTATTATTATTATTTTTAACGAAAATCTAAGGATTTCATTGATTAAAGATCATAAGTATAAAGTTTTTACAAGATAGAGTAAAAAACTCTTACAAGTTACAACACAAAGCATAAAGCTCTGCAAAATTATAGCCACATGCTATGAGGTTACAAAGTTATAGATACAAACAAAAATTTTTACAATCAAATGCTATTTATCACTTCAATCTTCTGCTAACCCATATACAAATACAGTTAAAGAGCAAATCTGCATCCGAGCTGATTAGATCTAAGACATGAGTAACTAAATTTCTTAACACAATTTAT
Source organism: Corylus avellana (assembly GCF_965113065.1). NCBI lineage: Eukaryota > Viridiplantae > Streptophyta > Magnoliopsida > Fagales > Betulaceae > Corylus > Corylus avellana. The sequence continues at coordinate 19,660,779 of NC_142500.1, forward strand.
TTAAACCGGCCATGAGAGATAACTACTCACACCAAACTATCTAGGCTGTGAGAAATAATTCATCACACCTAATTATTCCTCCTCATTCATTAGGGCAGATCTAGAGATTAGAAATATCTTATTCAAAACAAAAAACACAAACAAATAACCAGCAAACAGTAGCAGTGGTCGAAGAGGAGATGAACGGCACAATATGATGGAAGGTGAATAAACGCATAGCGGATATGCCGAAGTTGCTGATATGGTAGGAGAACACCTACAAACGTTTAAAAAAAAATAAAAATAAAAAGGTGGGGGGATGGGGAGGGGAAGGATATATTGGAAGGAGAGAGGAAGAGGGAGCAGACCCTCCTAACCCAAAGTTAAAGCCATGTAAAGGTCTTGTGAAACACCTTTTTAGTAAAATAATTATGCTAGCTAGGTTGAAATCATGAGGTTTTAATTATATTGCATTTATATGACATGTGTCATGTATTAAACCATTAAACATGCTTATCATTAAAGATGTAATTTAAAATTTTAAAACTTTTATTGTCTGCTTTAGTCAGATTTAATCCAAGTTTTACTAAGCCCAACATGGTGGGCATGCATGTCTAAGCCAACTTCTTTGGGTTGGCCCACATGCTAAAGTTGCCCTACAATACGTGTGAAATTAGACAATATATGAAATATTTTAATTAAAAAAAAAAAAGAATTCAATTATTTAATAAATAATTTTACAAACGTGAAGGCAAGCTGTCCATTCGATCAAAATTCACATGAATGCAAATTCTTGTGCGCATATCCTCTCTAAGCATTCTCACCGACATGTTCCACTTCTCGAGCCGTCGCTCGAGAGTACTGGAATGCAACCTGTCCCACCCTTTAGCTGACGTTTTTTTGTTTGTTTTCCTATCTTGTCGTATTGCTTTTTTTTTTGGAGAGAGAACATAAAAAAGAAAGTGGAAAATAGTGGATGACAAGTACCATGACGTTCAAAATCAATTTCAGCTATTTATTAAATATTATTCAAGGATCGAAACTTCGTTCTGCTTTGAGGAAGCTTCCTGGTCAAGGCAAATTATTACCGTCAGATATGACTGAGTCATTATCAACCCTACAATCTCTCTAGATATATAGCGTACTACGGTCTAACATGCCACGTGTTGGCTTTGGCTGTTGCCACCAAATTTGAATTCATAATAGACGTTAAGAAATCCTTGAAACAAATATCCAGGGGGGGCGGCGGGGGGAGAGAGCAGGGACTTGTGAAAAAGAACACGGTAATTATGTAAATCAACGTGAAAAAAATAAATAAAAATAAAAATATTTTGTATAAAAAAGTAAAAAAAGAAAAGTTGTTTTGTAATGATTTTTTTATTTAAATAATAATAATAAAATAATTAATGGGATATAAAAAGTAAGAATTTTGTGTTAATTTTGAGAGGAATAGTGTGAGATTTTTTTTTGGGTCTTGGGTCCTCTTTCTAGTCCACTTCTTTGGCAAATATAGCCTAAGAGAAGCTCGTCACAGAGGAATTCGCAGGCGGCCATAGGAAGCCGTAGGAAGTTTGCGGTGAAGATTCGTGACCCTTCAAGAAATGGATTTTTTTTTTTGTTAAAATATATCAAAAATAATAATCATAATTGAAGATTATTATTGATTTACAGTTGACGAATATTACTAAGTCATACTTAAAGATTACCACTGATTTACAATTAAAATATTCATCAGCTATAAGTCAGCAATCATTTTGAACTATTATTATTATTATTCTTGAACACTAACATGTTTGAATTTGTTTATTTTTTTCAAATGTTTGTGAAAGAAAATGCTTCCACTCTATCAATTAAGTCCATCTTTAATGAATAAAATCTTGGCAAGGGGGAATTTGTGTGGAGCCAAGTGTCTTCTTTCTTCCTCTTCTTGTAAGATTTGTAGTTTCATTTTTCATATATAATATGTAGCAAGACCACGATTGATCTTTTGCTGAAACAATATTATATAATTCATCATTCTTGAACAACATAATTACAACCGTTAAGGTGGTCTGATCAAATTACTTTGAATGGCGGCTATGATTGGCGCCCCTAAGAATACTTGACAAATGGACTTTTTTTTTTTTTTTTTTTTTTTTTAACTCTTATATTTTGGTTATATTTAAATTATTTAAATTAGAACGGACAATTTTTTATACCACGTGAGTATTTGACACGAGCCTAACACAAAATTAGCGAGTTAAGATTGAATGGTTTGACCCATTTAATTAAATAGTTCATGTTATGGTTGACATATATAATCTTGTACTCATATATTGACATGACTTAAACCCAATACTTCGACATTCAAGACTGTCAATTTTTTACATGATCTACGAGCCTTACATGAATTCAACACAAAATTAGTGAGTTAGGAGTAAAGAGTTTAACTCGTTTATTAATTTTCTACCTAGTTGAGTTAATTGTGTCTCAAGAATAAGTAATAGAATGTTAGGAGCATCCTTAAAGCCTAATTAGTGGTTCCCATTAATTTTCTCCAACTTCAATTTATTTAGTTTGGTTTAGTACTTTATTGCGGAAAAACAACAAACCAATCGGTTTACTTTCCTCTAAGAATTTTATTTTAATGTTTACCATTATCTTTAAATCGACTTAATACTTACCGAGAATTCTTGTACACATGTTAAAAAGTTTTTGACACGACTCAAATTGGATACACGAAAACGAATTATTACCCTGTATTTAAAGGATATGATCATATGACACCAATCATAATTTATGTTAAAAAATCTTTTTAAGATAAATACAATAACAAGGGTCAAATCAAGAAACACTATTAAAAACACACAATACAATCTTCACGTTTATTAATAAGACTCACTCCAAAAGAGAAAATAAAAAAAATAAAAAAAACCATACTCAAAAGTAAATTACAAACATAAATATGACAGGCACCCTTTCCTACCACAAGTTATAAGTTTTATAATCGTCCAAACAAGTCAAACCCTAAACGATTATAAAGACAAAAAAAAACTCAAAAGTAAACAAGACAAGACTGTGACAAGAAAGGCAGCAAATGTAACCCACAAGCTCATGAATGGGTAGGATTTGAAGATGGAAGAATTGAGAGGCCCCACAGCGACCTTTTATAACCAAGTTTGGTGAAGATTTCAATACCTTTGGCAGAGGCCCCACAACCCGACTTTACTAGCCAAGTTTGGATTGGTTCAAGATTCGAAACACCTTTACTAACCAAGTTTGGATTGGATGGAGATCTGAAGACAAAACTATAAATAAATAAATAAATAAAAAGAAGAAAACCAGACTATGACTTGTAAGGCAGCTAATATGATCCACATGTTCTTGACAGATGTTAAGATTGGAAGAATTCAGAGGCCCCAGAGGCCCCCACAACCCACCATTTACTAACCAAATTTTCGATCTTGAGCAACTCCTCTCATCAGTTCTTCCATGTTTTGTTTTCAAAGTCAAGAAGTTCCTCCAACAACTTGTCGTCCAAGTACTCAAACTCAATTACTTCTTTCTCATTCTCACAACACCTACTTCTATCCACCACCTGCGACGAGGATGAAGATGAAGAAGAAGAAGTTGAAGAAGAAGAAGAAGAAGATGAAAGAGAAGAGGAAGGAGGAGGAAATTCAACATTGGGTGATGATCGATGTTCATCTGGGAAGTTGAGAATGGCCATGTTTCCTCTCATTCCGAAGGCAGCTCGATCATAAGCCCGAGCAGCATCTTCCGCCTTATCAAAAGTCCCCAGCCACATCCGGACTCCATGCCTAGTCGAGTCACGAATCTCCGCCGCATATTTCCCCCACGGCCGCCGCCTCACTCCCCTATACCGGACTTCTTTTTCTCCACCTTCTTTGGCCTTCTCTTCCATTGTGGTTGTTTACTATGGGATAATATTTTAAGTGTATGCTCACACTAGCATTTATAGGGAGTTGGGCAAAAATGTGTGCAAATTTAATATCTAATCTAATTATGAGTTAGAAATTTGAAACCCGAACCCTTTGGTGGAGATTGATGATATGATGGCTTAAGCTAGATGGCCACTTGATTGTGTATTTTTGTTTTGATTTCTTGCGATTTTGTTAATTTTGTTATTTTTTGAAGTGTAGTTTTATTCTCTGCAACTACAGCTTTAAAGGCAAGCTAAACACCTTTCACATCATCTTAACGTCCTAAATTACTTTGCTATCAGCTTACACATCATATTTTGTACAAAATATCTTGCTTTGCCACCTGTCACTTGTCTTTGGCCCCAAGTTATAAAATCATGCTGCAACATGTTACCAAAATCTTGGTAGACCAGCCCTAATATTTGCTTTCGACCCGTGTATCAATCCTTTTCGGGTCCTTCCGTCTTTAATGCTCAACTCTTCATTCAACCTCTTCCCAAAGGCCACTCGGCACAATATGTCGTTTACCAAAGCGAAGAACATGCATCTCGCCCATGTGGATTTCTAAACTGGACTAAGGTGACACTGAGCTTAGAAGCCGATTCACCTCCTCGCCTCGGGTGAGTTGGAAGGAGCTAACCCGTTTCGGGCTAAGTAGTTCGGTAACTCAGATTGTCCCGGCTTGACGCTCATACGGGGAGAAAATGAAGTCAATAATGTTGACACGTTTTTTTATAAAAAAAATTTAAATAATGTGAAATCGTGTATATTGTTCGATGCATAAATTTTAAATATTGACCATAACATATATATTATATATTTCGTTTGAAATTGGAAATGATCCTTGTCAAAGTTAAAGTCATGTACAAGTTAATTTAATAAGCAAGGTTAATGACAAGTAAACTACCTTTTTAATCAAATAATTATGTTAAGTTGAAATCAAAAAGTTTAAATTCCATTGCCCTATATGTAATATGTCATGTATTAAAACATGAATAATATTAATACTCCACAAACTCACATTTTCTCACTCATACTTTCATACACCCTTAGGTAGCACCAACTCTCGCCATTAGATTTGGGATAATAGAATATTTTTGGATTTCGAGTGGGTGCCACCTACTTAAAGAAGACGTGTAAGAGTGAGATTGAGAGTGAAAATCCAAAAATATTAGTCATGCGCATGCATATCATATCAAAGTTTTAGTCTCTTTTATTCCAGTTGTGTTTTTTTCTAAGCTATCAAAGTCCAACCTCGTGGGCTTGCACATCTAAGACCACTACTTTGGGGTTGGCCCCCATGCTAATTATAAACCGCAATGTGAGGGTATGAACACCCTGTGTTACCTTCTTCCCAACACCCCATTCATTATTCAATTCAATTTGACTTGCATACTTTAACACAAACCCATCTCTTTAGACGGTGAAAATAACGGTTTAAACTTTAAACTCACACTTTTTACTTTTTTTACTATATTAAATTATTATTTATTAAAAAAGGTTAAACTATATATATATATATATATATATATATATATATATTTTATTAATACCTTTTAAACAAAAGTTTGGTCAATAACCAAAATTCACATGAATGCAAATTCTTGTGCACACAACTCTGGAAACATTCCCACCGACATGTTCCACCACTTGGAAAGGAACCTGCCCCTTCCCTTTAGTGATAATGTTATCTTGTCGTAATTCTTGGAGAAAAAAAAGAATATAAAGAAAATGGCTTAGGAAAATGATAATAATAATAATAATATTCCATGATGGCAAGTACTGACGTTGAAAAGCAATTTCAGCTTATTAAATATTGTGGAAGAATCCAAACCTCGTTCTGCTTTCACGAAGCTTCCGGACAAAAGGCAATATTCCAACCGTCAGATATGACTCAATTTTTATGAACCCTTCAATATTATATATATTTATATATATTTTTTATATTTTATATATATATAATATATAATATAAAATATAAGATGTGACATGTTGACCATTGCCACCAAATTTGAGACAAACATGGAGGGAAAGAAATGGGATTCGCAGGCGGCCATGGGAGGAAGTTTGCGGCTGAGATACGTGACCCTTCAAGAAATGGGGCTGGGGCTCCGAACATTTGTTACAGCACGGAGCTGCTTTTGCTTGCTTTCCGTGGGCGTCAAGCTATCCTCAACATCATCATTCATCATCAAAACTGGAGCTCTTCGTCGACGGTCGACATCTGTGGCTTCCTCCTGATCTTCAGGGGAAGTCATAGAGTTGGAGCTTCTTGAAATCAATTTCAGTTTGAAATATGAATCAAAATAACGTTTAATTTTTTGTTTTTTTCAAATGTATGTGAAAGAAAATGCTCCCACTTTATCAAGAATGAAAGGGAAAAGTCTGGAGCCAAGGCCCAAGGGTCTTCTTTCTTCTTCTTCCTCCTCATTCTTTTTTTAGGGTTGTATTTTTCCATTTTTTGCTAAAAGAGTAATATTAAAAGTATATATCAAACCGACCCTTAAATCATTATTTATTAATAAAAAAAAAATGGTATTTAGAATTATTATAGTAAAGGGGTCGATCCTGAGCCCCACGATATGATGATATGCGTACTAGATCTAATGATATAATTGAACATTCTAGAACAACATTAGTTACAACAGCGAAGCTAGCCGTTAGATCAAATTAGTTTATATTTACAGAAATGCTAATATTTCATCTCTTATTTATTTATTTATTTTTTTCAAATTCACCACTAGATCATGTGAGTCTAACAAATTTAATGGTATATTTAATAAATAGATGAATGAGAAATAGAAGAATAGCATGTCTCTAGAATTTATGTTAATTTTTTTTTTTTTTAATGTTCTTAAGTCAAGATTAAATTGATTAATGCCATAAACTATATTTACATCTTACAATTATCTTACAACGTTGATATACTAGTCCAAATTAATCATTGGATCCGTCAATGTTAAAAAAGAAAGAGAGAATAATGTTATATATCACACTACTATCATGTTATGTTAATGTAGAATTGTCAATCCACCCTTAGATCAACCATTGTAAAAAGAAGAAAAAAAATGGTAAATTAACAATGCTATGATAGTGGTTTAGTATATAGTACTCTACAAAAAAAAATTGAAAGGTTGATTAAGACTGTCACATCAATATTGTAAGATAGTTGTGATATAAAAATGTAGTTTATAGCATTACTCCTCAAGACAAATACATTAACAAACAAGTAATGTTATATATCATATTTTTGTCCCACAATGCTAACATGACAGTCACAACGAACTCTTAACTTTTTTTTGGTTAACAATCATTAATCCAAAATTGGTTGGGATTTTCATGTTATCGTTGTGGGATAATTGTGATATAAAAATGTAATTTATAACATTACTTCTTAAGACAAATACATTAACAAACGAGTAATGATATACATCACAATTTTATCCCACAATATTAACATGACAGTTCTAACCAACTTTTTAATTTTTTTTTTTAAAAAATTTATTTAACAATCACTAATCCAAATTTGGTTGAGACTGTCACGTCAACATTGTGGGATAGTTGTAATTTAAAAATAATTTTTAGCATTACTCATTAAGACAGATACATTTTCAAATGAGTAATGATACACATCACATTTTTATCTCTCAATGCTAACATGATAATCTTAACCAAACCATATATATATTTTTTTTGGTTAACAATCGTTGATTCAAAGCCGGTTAAAATTGTCATATTAACATTGTGAGATAATCATGATATAAAAATATAGTTTCTAGCATTACTCTTTAAGACAAATACATTAACAAACGAGTAATGCTATACATTACATTTTTATCTCACAATTATTCTACGATGCTAACATGACAATCTTGAATCCTGACCGACCCATAAATTTAATTATTTTTATTATTTATTATTTATTTTTTAATAATGACTAATCAACGTTGAATAATGTTAACATCACAATCTTGAATCCCTGACCAACCCTTATTTATTTATTTATTTTTTTAATAATAACTAATCACAGTTGATTAAAACGGTCACATTAATATTGTAATTGTTTTTTTTTTTTTTTTTTTTTTGTTTTACATGTCCACAAGAAAAGGGGAGGGGGAATTCGAACATTAATACTGTAATTAACAAACAACTTAGAACATAAAACACTCTTGAATCACACAAAACTTCCATATTTATATAGAACACTCTTACAAAAAAAAAAAAAAAAGAAGAAGAAGAAACATAAAATTGAGCAGCAGCATTTCCAGCCACAAGTTATGCTCGGATACGTCCAACCAAGTCAAAGGCTACACGTCTATATAAAGACAAAAAATCAAAAGGAAGAAAACCAGACTCTTGACAGGGAAAGGCAGCTCATTTTGAACCACAAGTTGATGAAAGGTTTGGATTGGCAGAATCCAGAGGCCCCACAACCCGACTTTACTAACCAAGTTTGGATTGGTTCAAGATTCGAAACACCTTTACTAACCCAGTTTGGAATGGAGGAAGATCTAAAGACAAAACTCAAAATAAAATAATAATAATAATAATAAAAAAATGAAAGGCAGCTAATAATATAATCCACATGTTCATGAAAGGTGTTGAGGATCCGAAGAATTCAGAGGCCCCACACCTCCCTTTACTAACCAAGTTTGGAAATTTGGAATGGATGAAGATTTGCTACTCTTTCTCAATTCTTCCTTGTTTTGTTTTCAAAGTCAAGAAGTTCCTCTAACAAATTGTCATCCAAATACTCAAACTCAAATACTTCTTTCTCATTCCCAGCACGTGCCCTACTTCTATCCACCACCTGCGATGAAGGATTTGAAGAAGAAGATGGATTTGAAGATGAAGATGATGATAAAGAGGAGGAGGAAGGAGGAGGAAATTCAACATTGGGTGGTGATCGATGTTCATCTGGGAAGTTGAGAATGGCCATGTTTCCCCTCATTGCAAAGGCAGCTCGATCATAAGCCCGAGCAGCATCTTCTGCCTTGTCAAAAGTCCCCAGCCACATCCGGAGTCCATGCCTAGTTGAGTCACGAATCTCCGCCGCATATTTCCCCCACGGCCGCCTTCTCACTCCCCTGTACCGGACATCTTTTTCTCCACCTTCTCTGGCCTGCTCCTTCGGCTCTTCTTCCATGGTTCTTGTTACTATGGGACGACAAGTCTCTCTATATATATATATGTTCACACTAGCATAGCATTTATACCAAGCGGGAAAAAATTAAAAAAAAAAAAAAAATGTACCCAATTGGGCTATAAAATGTGGAAATTGACATTACATCTGGATCTATAATGGGTTAGAAATTTGGAACCTGCAAAGAGAACCCCTTTGATGGAGATTGAATTTTTGTGTGCAACTTTGGTGATCCAGGAGATCGATGATGGCTTACGCTACTAGCTAGATGGCCACTTGTTTGTGCATATTTTTTTTTGGATTCCTTATGATTTATTTCAGGCTAGCTAGTTTTATTCTTGTAACAACAGCTTTAAAGGCAAGCTGCGCTGCTTTCACATCATGTTATCGTCCTTCATTACTTGAAAGAAAATGGAAAATAATAATCAAAGTTCCAAGAAATGGGGTCATTTTATTACGTCGGCGTCTTCACATTAGTTACCGGATTATGATTAATTTCCTACATTTAAAACTTATAGATTCTTAAATTACATAATTTAAGCCCTTTTTAGGGGTATGAAAACGCTTGAAAAATGCTACTTATTAAAAATGTGGCAATTTTCATTCCAAAATAAAAGACTTTTTCTTCACTTTTGTAGAGACGTTTTTTTTTTTTCTTTATAAAATTAAAAGACAATTTTTGGCTGAAAGCTTTTTTCAACGTAGAAAGTAAAAACTTAATAAAAATATACTCAATTCTCAACATAGAGAATCTACTATTTCTTTAATCGAGGTAACCCTTGAGAGCATTTTCATTAGTCATTCCCAGCAGCTACCCTAAAGCTGCTTCTCTTCCCTATACATGAGAAATTTTTTAAATAAATCACAAAAACTCATTTACAGCAGTTTTCCTGTATCTTCCTTATACATTATGATTGCTATAGTTGGGTTCAACTACAGAAATTTACATGGTTTATTATAATCATAAAAAGACATTCACTCTCTTCTCACACTTTTTTATACAAAATAAATGAATATAAAATCAAAAATCAAAAATCAAGTAAACAAAATAATATTTTAATGTTATAGAAAAATATAAAAGAAAGCTATTGTTGAGTGTATATGAATAAAGAAGCAAAAAATAATTTTATACCCTAAATTTAAGGAAAATGAGAATGCTTAGCCTATGAAAAAAAAAAAAATAAAAAAAAAAGAGGGTAGTAGGTTTTTTTTATTTTTTTTTATTTTTTTTATTTTTATAAGTAAAGAGGATAGTAGGTTAGTTGTGAAAGTTGATGATATTGGGTTTAGAATGTGAATGGTGTGATTTATATAAAATAGGTGATATTTGATTCCGATTACGAAGGGACCAATTCTATTTAGGCACGTGGCAGAATTATGGGAAAGCTAGATCATTTGGGTAATGGTTATAGCTTGTAACGCGCGCCGAAATAGATATTTATCATATTTATATATATATATATATGAGAAAGATTTATGTTGGCAATGACGTGTCAGTGCTGTCGCCCAATGACGATGCACATTAATGGACAACCCTGTAAACATTGGTGAGACAACATACAGTCACTGTCAATTTATGCAGTGCAGTGCGTGTCATAAGGTCTAAAGCCCACCGCTCCACTAATTTTTTTCGACCGGATTCAGTTTTTTTCTCAGCCACTAGTTTCTTCTGTTTATCAGCTTGGATCCTTTATTCTTCTGTACGGATAAATATACCAAGTAAAAGAATATATATATATATGATTTTTTTTTTTTTTTTAGTTTTTCTCAGCCACTAGTTTCTTCACTTTAGCTTGTTGGATCCTTTATTCTTCAGTACGGAAAATATTTTCTTTTTTTTTTTTTTTTTAATTTTTTAATTTTTATTTTTTTAATTCTTGACTGGATAGAGTTTTTCTCAGCCACTAGTTTCTTCAGTTCTGCTTTCTGGATCCTTTATTCTCCAGTACGGAAAATACATTTTTGTTTTAATATTTAAAAAATACACGACAATTTTATAGTTTTTGACTGGATGCTAGAGTTTTTCCCAGCCACTAGTTTCTTCAGTTCAGCTTGGATTCTTTATATATATATATATATATATATATATATTAAAAATTACACGACAATTTTATATGAGAAATGCTAAGAGTACCCCAAAATTTTTATCGAGAGATGAATACCAAAATAATGTGAAGTTTTCTCTTTTTTATTAGATAGGATCAAAATAATTAATTAAGAGAAATGATACGAATACAAATGAATAAACTCGACATCATTTTGGTACTCATCATTTTTTGATAAAAAATTTGATACCCATAATATAATCTGTGTCTTGACTTGAAGAAGAACATATGAAAGGAAACACCTTGGGGAGTATGCATGGTTACTAATTAATGAAGAAGGTACCAAGGAAATATGAAAAAACAGCTCAAAACATGCACCCACCTCACCTATAAGGCTATATAAGCCATGACCAGTAGATGCATGAGAAATTAAACGATGGTAAAATGCTAACAGAAATTGAGGATTAATGTGGTTCTAGGAATGATGATGAAAGATTGTGCAATTTCAGTGGCAGCAATATTTGCAACCAAGTGGTGGCCAATGGAGGTGGATCCACGGTTGATTTTTGCAATGCAATTTTGTTTTGTCATTATAATTGGAAATAAAGAGGGCTGCTAGACATCCTAACATTTTTTTTTTAAGTGATTTGGATTCCACATTCATTTAAGAAAAAAAATAAAATAAATTTATTATTTATTGAATGGACTAGATCATTTAAGAAAAGAAATTTAGAAACAAGTGTTAGAGATATCTAATATTATCCGAAAACAAAACCCTTTTTTATATATATTTTTTTTATTATCATAATCATCATCATCATCAACAGTATCCTCCTGTAAAAAGTTGCTTGCTTGAACACTGCAAGTTAATAATACCATGCGCAACAGAGGGGTTAAATCAAGGTCCAAATCTGTAGGATATCAAAGTGGATGCCAATTCAATCTCTTAATTATATTCTATCATACTTGGGCATGTTTGATATTCGAAATAATCATTCCTTTAATAATTGAAATAACTATTATTGAATATATAAGGAATTGGAATAGAATGGCCATTCATATTCTTTAAGTTTGTGACATCACATATTCTCTCACAATAATTGAATCAAAATTTCTAAAATACTCAAGTTTTTTTTTTTTTTTTTTTTTTTAACAAAATCCAGAAAACATTTTGTCTATTTTAGGTTTGCAAAAATTATTCAATTGCTTGAGGAATAACTATTTTCCTAAATGAAAAAAAAATAAAAAAAATAAAAAATAGTCATTTCCAAGGTATTCTGACTTTCTTAAGAATAGTGCGCAACCAAACATAAACATAACAATTCCATCATAACGGTTTATTCCGCTTACCAATCATGTCGTTAGTTTTTCAATTGATAATTGCAATTGTGAAGTTTTGTAAAACAAAGTAATGATGGTCTTTCTTCCAAGTGTTAATGGTGGAAATGATGGTGGGGAAAAAGGAGAAGTGTTGCTTCCTTCCCAAACTCACAGTAAATCACGTGGGGATTCTCGATGAGGGATCATGAAAGTAGTTTAGAAAGGAGAAATGCTTTACTAAAAAAAAAAAAAAAAAAAAAGAAAAGAAAGGAGAAATGCTATACTTTTTATTTTTTATTTTTTATTTTGTTTAAAAAAATCTGCTCTCCAAATAATGTTTTACAATCTTATGTAATTTATTATTTTAAAAACTGTGTCATCATCTCATTAGATTGTGACATATCATTTGAAAAGTGTAGCATTCCTTGTTCAGAAATAGTGAAGCAAAAGGATAGTATTTGCCCGCTAGAATAATTTTCTGCACATACGCAATTAGGCATAGGACGAAATCACGTAAAATTTTAGCAATATAAAGAAAATAGAAGTACATTTGTTTACACTAGACCAAATTGAAAATGTGCAGCTCATTTTTACATCATTGATCTTCATTTGTATAGGGTAGAGAAAATTTATTTTATGAACCCAAAAACAATGGCAAGGAAAATATCTTTCAAGTAAGTTGCATGTGGAATCAAGAACATTTCATCAATCAATCCCAAAACATAACTGAAAACCAAATTAAATAGAGACATTTCTATTGCTACCTACCAAGTCCATTACCAAACGACCCTTTAGTTTCCTGAGCATATTGCCAATGCTTTCTTACAGTAATATATGCCTGCTTCTTGGGTGCCTTGGAGCTTTATGCAGCAATAAAATCTTATACCCTAACAATAAAGATATACTAAATTACTATATGAATGTTGAATGAAATGGACACTCCAGAAAAGGTAGTGCCATGGATTACACTTGAAGTGTCTAATATATAGATTCAAAATGACTAAGAGCATTCAGGTGAAAGAAGGTCTAACCTATGGATAGATCTAGTGTGATTTATTATGGTCTATCAAATAAGACATCCTACCTAGTAAAGCAACTTCAATAATGCCAATTTACTTTTTCTTCATAATTATTAACTAGTCAAAGAGAAGAAATTTCATGAGGCAGGAAAAGAAGCACATATGATTGGTCATCTACAAAACAAAAGAAGCATAATCAGTGATTCTGCAAAATCTGACATTGAGAAAGAAAATAACGTGCCTATGAGGCATCTTATATATATATATATATATATATATATAGTCTGATAGTCATAAATCTCATCCTAATATCACACGCAATTTGCATAAATCTGAAAAGCGCATAAGAAACACAGTAAATAAGTTTGAGCATTCAACGAGAAAAGGGCTAACCTTAAGATAGGTCTGCTTGTGAATTATTTTGGTCCTTCTAAAGGATGCGTCTTTAGCTGCTAGCCTAAGCAAAATTTCATTGATTGCCTTTGTTTCAGTGTCATTTTGATAGGGCTAACCTGAAGATAAGTTTCATTTTGATAAGAGTACACAGAAGAAAAGAAAATTAAAAAAGTTTGTCAACAAATGTAATACGTTATGCACATTGAAGTAGTAACAAATGCAGAAATTAATCATGTTAAAGCATTTAATCTACTAAGTCAAAAGAACCATGTTAAAGCATATTCTGATAATCATATTCACGAATTACTAATGCTCTGCAAAAGCCCTACTCCTTTATCCCCATTGCCAAATCAAGTGAGCTGAGTAAGTGCTGGAAATATGCAGGAAACCTAAAAAAATCGCGTGGAAAAGAAACAAGAAACAATAATAAGATCTGTGGTTGGTGGGGGGGAGAGAGAGCATAGCCTCCTAGACAATAATCCTATGCTATGGTCTCTCTTGTTCCAATTAAAGTATACAACACTATGTGCCCAAAATAGTTCTTGTTCACATCGATGTATCATCCAAAACATTTGGCATCGTAAAGCATATCCTATGGTGTTAAAAGGCAATATGGTTATTTTTACATTCTCAAGAAAACATTAGGACAAAGGACACTGAAAAAAAAAAAGAAGATCCAGGCCCATGGATCTGATTTTGTTACAAAGTTTGATTAATGAACATAAGGAGAGAAAGTGGCACAGTCGCTTTATAGGCCCAAAAAGTTGTGAATCCACCCACTGCAAGATTTACAATTGTTTCCTTTTTTTCTCCAAATAAAAGTGATTCCGCTGGAAGTTCAAGATTGTCCAAAGGAAATGCCGAAAACCAATCTCCGGCCAAAGCACAGAAGGAGAGTACAGGGAACAGTATGCACTCTGCCAGAGAAGAAAATTGCTCAGGCGGGTCTCACCAGAAGTACGAATTAAGATATCAGGATCAGGTGCAACTGCCATATACATATGTTTTTCAATATCTATTAGCTTAATAAGGTTCTCCCTTTCATCCTTTTCATTCCATCCAAGTTGAATTAAGCCATATCCAGATCCACTTGTATTCAATTTACTAATCTCCTCCCACTTTTCTTCACATGATTTTTGGACAGCATGTAAAATCTCGTTGGTGGAAGTGTAAGCAACACATATTGACAACACTGCTTTGGAGTTATTGGCAGTGGCCATCATAGCCCTCTCTGCTGCCAACCTGACCGGTTCACTCAACAGTTTCAGGTTCCCTAAAAAGTGCACCCTTACTCCATAGCGGTTTACTATGCTCTCTTCCTTGATTAACCCTTCAATTTTTTCCTGCATCAGATCCATCAAAGATTGAACTTCTTCGGGACAACGTTTGAAATTATCGATGCTGAAGGCATAGATTGTTACATATTGCACGCCCAACTCGTAGCAGTACTTGAGCATGGACATGAGAGCCAAAAATCCAACCCTATGTCCAGTCCCTTTCATCAAATTCTGCTTTTTACCATATCTACGATTTCCATCCATGATGAAGGCAATATGATTAGGAATGGGACCAACAGAAAGAACACAAAAAATACTTCTGCGCATGAAAGTAACCAAGTTCCCCCAGATCTGATTTATTCTACTCCCAATACCTTTCTCCATCCTAAAACCCAGTATAAATGCTAAATCTCAGAACCAAAAGAACCTGTCAGTACAGAGTAGAAATTCAGTTTTCTTTTTGTAAAATAACAAAGTTACATCATCAAAAAGCCCATACAAATAAGTTTGTATAACATATACCAAAGATGGCGTGCCTAATTGACTACTAATTCCATGCAGCTCACCGGCTGTTTAGAGACCTATGATCAGACCAGCATAACATTCTTCAATAGGTACACATTTTCCATCATTGGATGAGTTCCTCGAGCAAGAGAATATAGATTATTTACAAAGCTTGATTACTTAATCAAACAGTCATTCAAGGGATAATAAGCAATAGAGAAAGGGAAATATCAGTGCTATCTGTAGCCAGCTATAACAATGATTTACGCATTTCTTGTTCCAATTTGTGTGTAAGACAAGCCATCAACCATTACCAAAGTCGCACACAACTCATGTATATTTGTGACCAAGAAACAGACCCAAAACCATGATATTGTAGACAACAAAAGTGCTAGCTCAATTAAAAAGTGGGCAACCCGGACTAACACTCTCCCAATGCATAATGTAGCATTTATAAGTGACAAAACCAACAGAGTGTTGTACTGATTTGACCCAAAAGAATAAGCATAAAAGAATGAACTCAAACTAAATGCAAGGAAAATCAAACAAAGCAAAGAATGACCAAACCAACACGTGCATTGCATCAATCCAATTAAATTGGATATGAGCCGATTATGCATTCCACAAACTAAAACAAAACAGATAGAATAGCAGAAGTTGGCATCAAAACACGATAACAAAACAAATTCACTCAATTGCAATGAACAGGCCATCAAAGAAAAATATCATCAAAATAACAAGAAACTCAACATGGAAAACAGCTAAACGCATCAAAGGAAATGACAGTATCAATCATTTGGCAGAACCAACACATATCGTGGGCATATCCATCGAACATAGAAAGCTTTGGAATCCAAAATAACGATAAATTAGAGCACAGAGGCGAACAAGCAATAACAAATCACGAACTCAGGAATCAATGGAACCCAAACTAATTCGCAAATTTTGATATGTGCAAATCCCAAAGATGCAAATATAATCAGCTAAGCAAGAGATAAATTTACTGCAATTTGCTCGAAACAATACAAAGTGTGTGATATCCTTTAACCTAGCTCTCGGCACGTCGTGAATTAGCTCACTTGTTCGAATCTCCCTCGGAGCCAATTACTTATTAAAAAAAGTGTGGGATATCCTTCGCATGTAACTCGAACTTGGCGCAGTTTCAATCAGATATATAAAGAGAACTATTCAAATTCAAATACATTAACATGACAATCATCCACAACTACTGTCGAAATCAAATTCATGGATCTGTTTGGTTCTAAAGAAAACGCAGGAAAACAAAAGAAAAGAAAAAACCGAGAGGTTCTGAATCCGATTTTCGTTTTATACGTTTGATTTTCTCGGCAAACAAACAGAAAGTTAAGAAATCAGAGAGAATGAGTTACCTGTGTGTAGAGAGATCGGACGAGTGAAACTGAGAGTGAGACTATAAATTATAGAAAATTATATGATGTGTTTATATATATATATATAAAATAGTACTGCACTCAATCAATTTTTAATTAATATTTTACGTCAATAAAAAAAATATCGTTTAATTTATTTAATAGATATTGTTGTCTTGAGATGATCCGGCGAGACCACTCCGATGCTCAAGTAATTTAGTACGAACATGAAGATTCCTCGGACTAGAAAAGTGCACAGTGTGAGCAAAACCTTAGTTGAGTTGGCGGAGTGGTTGATCGCTGTTGGACATTATTATGCCTGGGTGAGAATGCAATCAGATCTTTATAATTGTCTGGGCCGCAAATCATTGGGCCTTCTCAACAACCCCATAGTTATGGATCGTCGACCTCTTTAGGCTGCTATGGGCCACCAGGCCTTTTAACAACATAGGGGAGTGATCTACTAGGAATCTCTCATTAATTGGGCCCCCATATATCTTGGATACTTGAACTTTTATTTTTATTGAGGTGATTATTATTCTTTTAGAAATATTGAGTATTTTCTTAATATGCGCTCCGAATACTCCAACTTTTTTTTAGAAATATTAAGCTTCAGAAATTTGGACGACTCAAGAGAAAGAGGTTGTGAGGTTCGTTTGCTCAAAGTAAGTGAGTCCTGCATCTTAACCTGTTCGGAGCAGGTAAACTTCACACTCACCTCTCTTAAAATACTTAAATTTCTGTAAAATTCAGGCAACTTAATAACAAATAATCCTGATTTGAGTAATTAACACCGGATGGAGATCTCTTAGAATTGAAAATGTGCAATTGGAGCAACCAAATTGCAAGGGACACACACACAAAGGTTGAAGATACTCTACCCCTTACTATTATTGCACCTTTCTATGCATACCAAAATAATAAAATATGAACATCACTGTCTTTTTGTAGGCAATATTATCGAAGTTTATCTTATAAAATTAATAATATAAAAAAATCCAGATCATTGAAGATATTTTTATTGTTTTTGTAAGAAGTCTTAATGATATTGCAACAATATAAAGCACGCCAGTTGAGCTCAACTGCTAATAATATCTTCACAATGTATTAAAAACTAATAATAAAATAAAAAAGTGTGTTCAGTCATTACTTATTCTAAGAGTTTAGGAAGAAATGATGAAATTAATTTAATTAATATTTTAACACTCTTTCTCATGTGTGGACTGATTAATTTTTTTCTAAACAAATCATCAAGTCTAATACATAGAATAGTTAGAATTTGAGTAAATTGAAGAATTAAGATCCGACCTCAAAATATTTGTTTTTATATTATGTTAAATTAATAGTTAATAAAAAACTTCAATTAATAAAGAATAATAACTTTAATTATTTAGTTAATATTGTATATTAAAGTGGATTGATTGTTATAAACAATAGAATTGTACTTCATTTTCTTTTTAAGGACACAACCCATAGAAGGCTTTTCTCTCATTAAAATGCTAGCCAGCAGTTGACTTCATATAAATATATATAAAGGTGGCAAGCTTACCCATTGGAACTAATCAGCCGATCCCACGTGCATGCATCAAGGACGTGCCAATTATAATAAAACCAACAAGTTGCTATTATTTTTGCAAGATATTTTCGTCTTTGTTGGTGGGATTCTTGGGATGGCCAACTTGTATATATCTAACCTTAAAGAAACATAAATTATTATTAATTTAATATTTTGAAAAAAACTAATTAATTACTTTTTTAATACACACTTGCCCCAATACTTGTATCATGGTAGACTTGCCCCAATACAAGTTGGGTCAATACAACTTGGAGTTGAAAATTAAGCATGCTATCTTCTTCATTAAGAATTTATAATCTTAATTTAATCTAATTTGATTGCCCTTTTTCGCAGAAGGTTAAATATCATAACTTTCATATTATTCAATAAATGTGAATTCAAAACCCAAAAAAAAAATTCAACAAACGTATTAAAATGATTAATTAAATAATTAAATTCACTATATTTTACGAGTTTAAGGTTTTGGATTTTGAGTTTGAACGTAATTCTTATTCTACGTGTTGAGTCATACTTAATTTGGTTGTAAAAATTCAATGTAAAGTTTTAAGAAGGGTTGTAGTGTCACCTGAGACACACATCAATCGTTTAGTTTCCTCCTCACTCTTTTTTCCCGTGTTTTTTTTTTTTTTTTTTTTTTCTCTTTAACCACCTTGAGCTTCACTTGTAACCGCCGACTGGGGAGTTACGACACCCTCCTCCCTTTTCTCCCCTCAACCTTTTCTCTTCTTCTTTTTTTCCTTATCTTATTTGGTTTGCAACTTAGAAGCCAAATCTGCTATGTTTCTCCACCCTTTGCTGCCTTTGCACCACCTATCCTCTCTCACCGCTCACCGGCCTCTGCCGCTTCCGTTGACCATCTCCGTTCTTGCGCGTGCATATCATGTGCTGCCATGCATGCGTGTGTTGTCCGTGCCACCGCCTTAGCTGATCCATTTTGTTGTCACTTGTCAGATCTACAACTTCTTCTTAATTTCTTCTCTGGATCTCCATAAATATGTTACCTTGTATAATTTGTCTACAAAAAATCCCAAATCCAATTACTGGCTCACATGCAGAGTTCCATATATTTCTCTTACCGAACATCACGATGGTGCTCCACTCCAGCCGTTCCAATCTAGCCGATTCTAATGCTCTATACATGGAGGCAACCTTTGCATGCTTAATATTCCGGTTGGACAGTGGGATTTGACACTAGTGTTTCTACCTTTTTTTTTTTTTTTTTTAATCCCTTTTTATTGTACATATTACAATGTAGATAATACCCGGATTAGGATTTTCTACTATTTCTTTAAAATTATATTTTCTTAAATTATGTAATTTTAGTTATTTTTAGGCATCAAAACAATTGAAAATTTTCATCTATTAAAATTGTAATATATTCAAATTAAGAATGAAGTATATATATTTTCATTAGGTTTTTGTTTTCTATATTGTAAAAAAGCTTTGACCCAAAAATTTTATTCTGATTTTATGAAGAACAAGTATCTCTACAAAAGTAAAGATGAATCATTTTGGGAGTAAATTCTTTTTTTTTTTTTTTTTGTTACCTCATTAACATGCCACATTTTTAATAGGTAACAATTTTCAAGCTTTTCGATACCTAAAAATAGCATAAATTATGTAATTTGAAAATTTACAATTTTAAAAAAATTGTAGAAAATCCTAATCTGATAAATTAATACCCGGCCACCAATGCAGGTCGGGAATTTTAAAAGACAATTTTGACTGTTTTTTTTTTTTTTTTTTTTTTTTGAAATGGACAATTTTGACTGTTAGTTAGTCGTGCTTGTCTCCAATAATATCAAGTACTATAAGACTTAATTATTTCCACGGCTATATATATGCACTAAGTTAATCTTTATGATTACCGTCATTGTCATATTTGTCTCTTTCGTGTTTTATCTTGAAAACAAATTAAAATGGGTGAAGATGGCTTTGCCGACAGATCAATGGATGTTGTAAAGTACTATGAAACCAATAATGATGGTTTTATAACAATTTTCTTTTTTTCCTTTTGTTTTCTATTGTCAATATATATGTACACAAAATATTTAGAACTACTTTCACTTTTATATCATATACGTATCTCATATGTGGTATTTATTTTAAATTAAACTAATGTGATATTAAAGATGTAGATCTATGAGAGATGTATAGGAAAAATTGTTAATTTGGTCTTTGTAGTTTGAACCTGTGATAAATAAATTCATGAGTTTTCAAAATAATCAAATATTTAATTCATTATGGTATGTTTGTATAACAAATAAGTATCTCTGAACAAAGTTAATTAAGTCATACATTTTTACAGAGTCTTCATTAAATTACAAAGTTATCTTCAAATAAAAAAGAAAAAAGAAAAAAATAATAAAAAAAAAGGTTTGGGTTGGTGTGGCAAAAAGAAGGCCGAATGACCTGAACTACTCCCAAGGGCCTTAGAGTTTTTTGGCCATCACCATAATCAGTTAAAGGAGGTGCTTAATGGGGGTGATTCAATTATTCCGAGTGGTCAAATATGGGAGTGGTATAGACCACTCCCAAAGCTATGGGAGTGGTTCAATTACTCTCAATGGTCGAATATAGGCATTTGGGGGTGATTCGACCACCCCTTTAGTCGATTATGGGGGTGGCTGACCACTCCAATCATAACTTTTTTTTTTTATTTAAGGATAAATTTGTAATTTTATCAAGCTTATGCCGGCAAAAATTGATGAGAATTGTAGAGAATAATTTATTTGTTACACAAACATACAACACAAAATTATTTTTTTATTTTGAAATCTCATGGATTCATTTGTCACAAGGTAAAAACCATATTAATCAATTTAACAATTTTCCTCAACATTGGTATATATTCTCTTGGAAGGGCTTAACATATATTTTTAGAAATGGCAAACAAATCTTATGAATATACAAGTACAAAGTTAACCAATCATGATGACATGGATGTGACATATGGACGTGATTTTGCATTAATCATGATAACATGTTATAATTCTACCTGCATAACAAAATATGATCAACCTTTAAATTTTTGTTTTTATCTTATATGTGGGTTAGGCATGCTCAACAACATAAACAAGCCAAGAACTAGCAAACAAGGAAAACAATGCCTTAGCAAGGGAGCGAGGGAGTTAACAAATCTAGACAGCTCTATTTGCAAAAATAAAATCCCTTTTGTAATGATTATAATAATTCCAACATTGTCCGAAAGAGATAGATAACATAATGAATTATAATCACCAAATTATCCTTTTCAAGATAACAACAGCCTCAGATATTGTACACACAGCACACCACTCAAAAACCAAAACCAACTTAATGCAACAAAAAATTAAGGAAATAAACAAATATATATCCAAAACAACCAACCAGTCTCCTCCACAGTGTTTGATCTCTATATATACGTTGCAAAATATGTTGAATGGTAATGATTTTATTTTTATTTTCTGCAATTTCGATTAAATTTATCAAAAGTTTCAAGAATAAGCAGTTGTTTAACATGATACCAAAACCAAAGGTCATGAATTCGAACGCTAACTCTACAATTAAATGCGATCATGATGCGTTAAGATCTCAAAAGCAAACTAGGTCACTTAGGGTTCACTAAAATGATCAATTGCATTCACCAGTTGACTTCAAGGATAAAATAACAATAACTAGTGCAAGCTAGCTTTAATTGCCTCCTATAATAAGAAAACCCACATGTACGTACAAATGATTCCCTAAGAAGAGACAGCTAGTACTACATACACAAGATTTTATTGCTTTTCGAGAATATATATGTATGTTCCTTATTGAACATCATGTTAACAATAGAAAATGCTTCAAATGTATTTCTTTTTTAAAGGAAACAGTAACTTGTCTGGTGATGATCATGATGGTATTTGTTTCACTGAACTTTGCTAATTAGCTAGAAATAAGTAATTTCTTGCTTGCTTGCTTTCGGTTTCGGGTTGCATCCTCTCGAATCTTTCAATCTTAAGAAGAATGCTTTTCAATGCATCTTTCTAGTTTTATTATATATATATATATATAATGGGGAGATTGCCATTAACTCTTCCGAGATTTTGTTTGCCATTAACTCTTCTGAGATTTTGTATAGTCTTGCAAGTACACGTATGAAATCAACACAATAATAATAATGGCTCCTTCATTCTTTGACATATCCCATTGATCAACTACCAATTAATTAATAAATAATCTTGATGCTGATACCACCGTACTGATTGGGTCACCCTCTTTTTGCATTATCACAATGACCAAGAATCAATAATATTATCTTCTTTCAATATTATGGCGATAACCACCAAGGTGGTAGTTGAATTGGTAGAAAAACTTCTTTCATCCTAGTGGTCGTGTGTTCGAATCCGCTTGCGGTAGTAGATGCGTGAACCAGATGTTACTATGAAGGAGCTCTACCGGCACACATTTTGATGGGGTTGTGGTGACGGGCTCGCCTTCCCAAACAGTAGCTATGGCTCAAACCGGACATTCAACAGCGGATGGAAACCCCGATGGTCACGCCCAAGGGGGGAAACTACACTGGTCGCCCCTTCCCATCCTTTTGAATAAAAAATTAAAAAAAAATATATATATATCATAGCGATGAATCCAAGTAAAAAATTGTCTACCATTTCAATACTCCATATTAGGGCGATAATTTTTTTGAGCGAATACGACACGTCCCTAACATAAAACTAGAAAAATAAGGTTAATGGGTCTCGATTTATATAGTTTCATATATATATTTCGACACAAATTAACACCCATTTAATTAACTTTATAAATTTGCTTCCAAATCCCTACATGGTGATCATGCTAGCTAGTGTACTCTTTTATGTTAGGTCTTAAAAATTGGCTTGCAATTGTCAAAAGAGTTGGGTTCCGGTCCTTTCATATTCCATATGGACATCAATATATTGTTGATAAATTCAAGCTTTTTTGGTTTTCAGGTGCCAGCTTAAAAAGGCATAATGGGTATTGATTAGATATATAACTGAAAATACTTTGTCGGCCGGTGATTGTCGGTTTTATATATATTAAAAAAAAAAAAAAATCAATAATTTTGGGTCAATCCCTACACGTTTCTGAAACAAGCAAGAGGGTTTTTAAGCATGTCTTCCTTCTCGAAGAACTCAATAATTTTTTATTTATTTATTGTTTTACCTAGAAATAAAATTAAAGCTTTTCTTCGGTAAAAGGACTCGATTCAAGGAATTGTGATTAAAATAATTATTGTATCAACTGTCCATGCATGTGGCTGGCTTATTATATAAGCGGCAAACTTGCAATCGTTTTACTAATGACCCATGTTCAACCAATCAACCGTCCTTGCTTTACAGCCAAATATTTCAGCCTCTCTATATATATGTGTGTGTATATATTAATTTCTGTTTTAATAATATTCAGAGATTGACAATATGGAGATCACCATGGATCAGAAATTT
The DNA here is from genome assembly GCF_965113065.1 of Corylus avellana. Taxonomy (NCBI): domain Eukaryota; kingdom Viridiplantae; phylum Streptophyta; class Magnoliopsida; order Fagales; family Betulaceae; genus Corylus; species Corylus avellana. Next base: position 19,684,796 of record NC_142500.1, read on the forward strand.
CTTTCAAGCAGCTGGCCTAATCTTCAATTCGTTCCTGAATCTTTTGTGCACCCACCGGAGAAAAGACCCGGGAAGCTGCTTTTTGCTCGGACTTGCAAAACAATTCCTGTCGTTGATCTTGAAGCTCATGATCAGACCCAAATCATTCAGCATATTATGAAAGCTACCCAAGAGTTTGGATTCTTCCAGGTAATTAGTTCAAACTAAATCCTTTCTTTCTTACCTTTTTATTTTCCTCCCTTTTCTTATTTCTTTTGTCTTCGCAGAAAATAAAAGGCAAAGTTTTCCAAAAGTTCTTTGAAAAGGAAATCATCTTTTAGTAGTTTTTAGGAGTATATACTTCTATGAAATATATATGATTATTTTCTGTAATTTGTATGTTCCTTTTTTGGGTCAATTTTATCTTTATATATATATATATATATATAATGAAACAGGCCATCAATCATGGAGTTTCCAAGAAATTAATCGATGATGCAATGGGTGTTTTCAAACAATTTCATGCCATGCCTACAAAGGACAAGGCAAGCCAACGCTCCAAGGACCCCAAAAGAAGCTGCAAGTTCTATACAAGCAGTCAAAATTACTCAGCTGAGGAGGTTCACTACTGGAGGGATGCACTAACACACCCTTGTTATCCTTTAGAGGAATGCATGCAATTTTGGCCTGAAAAGCCTTTTAGATACCGGTAACGTTAGTACTATTTAGTAGACTGTTATATGACTGTTATACAGTTGAAATGATGTGGCAGTGAGAATTCAAAGGTTCAGCCGTATGGCAGTACACTAAATAGCATTTTTCTTATGTAATATAAACATGGTATTTCAAAATTATAAACTTTTGCATGCAATATTGATGATTATAGGAACTAATCATGTTTTTATTGGCAATGATCAGGAAGGTTATTGGGGAATATGTGATAGAATTAAGAAAGTTTGGAGAGAAAATTTTGGAGATGCTTTGTGAAGGATTGGGACTTAGCAGGAGTTATTTGAGTGGGGGGCTTAGTGGAAATCCTGAGCTGATGGTTAATCACTATCCACCATGCCCAGACCCAAGCTTAACCTTGGGATTAGCCAATCACAAGGACCCTAGCCTCATTACCATATTACTTCAAGAAGAAAATGGACTTCAAGTTTTCAATGATGGTGAATGGATTGGGGTTGAGCCTCTTCCTCATTCCTTTGTGGTCAACGTAGGCTATGTTTTACAGGTACATATATATATATATATATATATGGCCATGCCATATGATCCCTTGTAGTAACTTCTTGCATGTTTTCTTTTCCCCTCTTTAATTAATTTCTTTATTTTTCTCCTATTAATAATTGCCCTTTTTGTTTAGTTCCATATGTTTAAATAATACTCTACTAATTGCCAAAATAATAATAATGATACTCTACTATCGACTAAAATTGAAGAGAAAGGCTAGAATCTGTTGTTGCAAGCCATTCTTTTACTTTTAGAGGTTATATATACCAAATATATAATTTATTTATGATTTTTTTTTTTTAGGGAGGGGGGGAGTGTAATGGAGGTTCATTAATTAATAGGAGATAGCTCTCTCCGTTTTCTTGATATATAGATATGAGATTTGGTAGGAAAATGCTTGAGATATTACTATTTTTACTACATTTTTCTTATAAATTTATCTGATTTTTCATAATTTGGTAAAATAATTAACCATATATATATGGTTGAATTTTTTTTTTTTTTTGCCTAATTATTTTATAAATTACAAATTATCGTGTTATTGTGTATATGACTTTGTAGTAAGAGTTTAGGAGGAATGCTAGATTTACAAACAAATTTTATAAACTGATGTGACACAACATGATTGGATATAAGATAAGTTCAAATTTTAAAAAACCTAATCATGTTGTGCCACATTAGTTTGTAAAAGTTTTTCTGCAAAATTTGTTTGTAATCCTAGCACTCCTCAGAGTTTAGTACCTTCTTAACACTCGCTTTGGTAATGGATATCCCTCATTCTATGGCAAAATTTACCAATTAATTGCATTAATTAATATACCAAACAAACAATCTATGAGTTTCTTAATCGATCTTCTTGGTAATTAATTAAAAGGCTTCAATTTAGCATGACATATATTTGATGACTATATATATATATGATCTGGTTGATTAGATAATCAGCAATGGGAAACTTAAAGGTGCTGAACATCGAGCAGTGACAAATTCAAGCTTTGCTCGAACATCTGCTGCTTTCTTGATATATCCTTCTAATGATAGCCTTATAGAACCTGCAAAAGCTCTGACAAATGCATGCTATCCCCCGCTCTATAGAGCCATGCAGTTTAAAGAGTTTCAAAGGAACTTCTTGTGTAGGGGCGCCAACGCTGAATTAGTGCTGCAGTTTATAAGTTCCCAGCAGAGCTACAGCACATGAAGCATTAATAGAAGAAGAAGAAGAAGAAGAAGAAGCAGCTATATATATACTCTTTGGTAGTAGAAAGGGTTCTTCTTTCTAAAAAGTTGTACAAATTTATATTGTGTTGCTGAATAAAATCTCCTCATGAGTTGGCTTGTGCATGCAATCTGCTAAGATTACGCAGGGACAATGGCATCAACAAGATTGTGATAGAACAGCCTTCGTGTATGGTTTGGTATATATATCATGCTGTAAATTAACTTTAATTTATATATATATTCTTATTATAGAGAGAGAGAAAAGTATTATAAGACAAACATATAGAGTCGATATAAACAAAGTTATTTTATTAAAAATTTATGTGCATTTTATATATTATTAAAAAAGTGACACATGTTATTTTTATAGATTAGGTTGAAGGAAATTCCTCTAACCCAGTTTAAATGAAAACTTTGTCTAATCAGTATTAGATGTTTTAAGATTCGAATTAATTTATCTAATTAGCTCAACATAATAAAATAATAAGTTCGAGCTTAACTCGTGTGAGTGAAAAAAAATAAAATAAAATAAATAAACATTCAATACTCTCCAGTAGAGTATTGCCTAAATAAAAGTAATTACTTATATATATATATATATATATATATTAAAAAAAAAAAAAAAAAAAAAAAAAAAAAAAAAAAGCTTGAATGGTTATCGTGTTGCCTAGGGAAGGAACGCGCTTCTTAAGCCTGTTTTTAGGGTGTAAAGGGAATAAATTAACAAACAAAACGCTTTGCAATCTAACCTTTTATAGTCAGCCATGCACTGATCCACATGCATCAAAAAAGCTGATATCAGAGTTAAACAAATTAATATTGAAAAAAAAAAAGAAAAGCTGATATATATGGTGATCTGTTCGCATAAACATGAGTGCAAATCCTTGTTGTTTTTGATCATTTTTATATATATAAATCCAGCTTCAGTTGAGTTTTGATCGGACAAGCACGACACAAAAAGCTGCAACCTGTATATAATATAATATAAGACAAGTATGAAAGCAGATCTCCCACAATCAATAAACTAATATTATTATTATTAATCATTTAAATAAATAGAAAAAACAGTATCCATGACGTATATCCTGGCTATATATATATATATATATAGGTTGTGGTTAGCGAAAGTGGTGATTAGGACACATAAACTAAACAGGCTAATAATTAGTTAAAAATGGATTTGGCTTTACATCCAGCGAATTTTTTTAATTAAAATCTTCAGTTAAAAAATAAATGGACAATATTATTTTTAGTAAAAAGATAAGTAAGCTTTTTTTTTCCAATATTGTCTATTCATTTTTTAATATAAACAAGATAATATTATTAGTTGTTATAGGACTCCTCAAACTCTTCCTTTTTTATTTATTATTATTATTATTATTATTTTGAAATAGTACAATGGTAAGTTTGGTGTTGCTTAAGCTCTACAGCAGTTCTTGTTTATCTTTTCTCTATATTTATTGTCATCAACGATCTATGAAGTGAATTTTATTTTATTTTTTATTATTTTTTTTTTAGATTTTGATTCCCTTAATTTAGTCGTTTTCAAATGTTTTGTTTAAACGAAACATTCAGGGTAGCAATATGAGATTTCCAATCTGTCTTTCATTTTCTCTCTCATTCTTTTATGGGATGAAATCACTAATCAATTATAGAGAAATTATCTGACATATATATATATATGAAAGAATTGTCACTGATGGTAGAGGCAGCGAAGGAGTTTGCGTTTTGGAATGCACTTGTAGAGGAGATGAAAAAACAAAGAAATCATTGTCTAGTTGAGAAAGTTTTAATGGACCGGACCGTGGCCAATTAAGGACTTTATTCGCCGGAATATGCTGCAGATTTAGTAATGGACAGGGTAATTGCCAATTAAGAACGTGATTCGCTGAAATATGCTACAGATTTAGAAACTGATTGGGACTATGACATTCAAATAAAATAAATTTTTCATTGTGATTCATGACATATCTCCTTAGAGTATATGAGAATCACATATATTCTAAGAACAATTGTTAGTTTAATGTAGATAATTCCTATAATTCAATTTAGATAAAAACTTTTTCCAGTAAAATATTAGGTCAAGCATCGATATAATCGCCTTCCTCGAATAGTACTACTATATATATATATATATATATATATAATCCCAAACGAATCTTGAATTGCATATAATCCCATGCGTGAATATCTAATTAAAAAATCAAGAAACAGTGAATTGCTACTTTGCTAGAGATAAAAAGTGTAGCTTTCATTAATTTTTATGTATATATTCATAAACTATTAGTATAATATATCATGATTAACTGATTAAGAATGACTCAATAGTAGTCATCGAAAGACTTGTAAACACTAGGTTCAATAATTTGGCACAAAAATATCTTGATAATAAAATAATTAGAAGAGTCCAAATTCTTTACAAATTATTCAAAGATTAAATATGTAATAGCATCAACCTACTAAAATATACCATAGAAATTATTTTCTTTTGTTGCTGTACTTAATTTAGTTAATGAGATAATTATCAACTTCTAAATATCTAATTTTTATTTTTATTTTTATTTTTTGTATAAATTTTTTTAAGAGTTGCTTCTTTTATTAATTTGGTATTCTTTTCATTAATCTTAATTTCATGAGAAAAGTACATTCATTTAACAGCTTAATTTGGTACTCATTCTATGATAATTGACTGTTAATTGTTCTGATCTTTTGTAGGTAGCTTGGCATATGCATTTAGTTTGCATGAGTTCTAACAAGGGTTTTAGGCATATTAATTACAATTGAAGAAGAACAAATCAAAATCTCATTTGCATATAGTAATATTACAAAATGGCATTGGGATATTCATTAAACAACATAGACGAAATGTACGTGTTCACATTTTTACCGGAACCGACACATTTCAAGAACCAAATTCTAGTCCAAATTCATTTGAACTAAAGAGGAGTCGGATTTTTTAAAAAGAATGGCAAAGTTGTTATTTCACATTTTTTTAAATTTTGTCATGCTATTTCAGTCCTCTAAACTCCACACACACACACTCTCTCTCTCTCTCTCCACCACGTTTCTTTTTTTTTTTATTATTATTATTATTTTGTGAGACGGATAGAGTTTTTCTTCAAATTGGGTTGGAGAAAATTCTTCTAACCTAGTCTATAAAAATGACATGTGTGAGAAAATTCTTCTAACCTATTCTATGAAATAATGTATTTCATGTGAGAAACACATTATTTTTATAGATTATGTTAGATGAATTTCCTCCGACTCAGTTTGAAGGAAAACTCTATATGAAACGTGTAATACCCCCAATTTGTGTCCTTTGTAAGACATGTCCCTTTATATACAAGTATATATGCAAACCCATAAAAAAAAAAAAATAATAAAAACCCTTTTCTTTTACGAGTATGGTTTGTGTCTTGTATTATGTTCACGTAGGACGTAAGTTTGTGGATACTACCTCAATAATTAGAGACGTGTAATACCCCCAATTTGTGTCTTATTGGACGAAGCCTTTTTTTTTTTAATCAGAAATGGTCAATTGGCCAAATATGAATGAAAAGTATAGTTTGAGCAAGCCTTTCTCTCCCTCGCTTTCATTATTAGTTTATCTCTTTGGTCGCCTAGTAGGCTAGTACTCAAATGCACGTCACTTTTTTTTTTTTTTTCTAAACACTCAATTTTGTGTACACTCACAAAAATAAACCACAAAGAAAACTCTCTTTGTCATGGACCCATGGTACGTGTAACCCTTGCACGCACCGCGTGTAATATTTTATGTGAGTTTGTCGGGCTGTCCTCTCTTTTTGGCTTGAATGTAGATTTGATTTTTTTTTTTTAGAAATTTGTTTGAATGATTAGAAGGTGTGAATATAGGAATAAGTCTAAATGAAGGAAATATTAGAAAAAAGAAAGACATTAAAAAATAATAATAATAATAATGAAAAGAGAGACCTACAGAGAAATCCACAATTAAAGATAGAGATCAACCAGAAACCAACAAAAAAAGAAAAAGTCAATAAATAATTGTGTTTCTCTTTTTAAACTAGAATTAAATATGGCAATTAAAAAACATTAATTCACTCTCATTCATTTTTCTCACAATAATGACATTGTGAAGAAAGGGGACAAATTAGCTAGAGAAGCGGAGAAAACAGCCTCACCTTTTGCCATATTTTTCTCATTTTATTATATGGAGTATTTCTTTTTCTTTTGGAAAAAATATAAAAAAGCTTCCCAAATTATCAACCGTTTGCAATATAACTTTTTAATGTTCAAAAGGTACTAAAGTAGCCCCCAAGGCAAACTATCAAAATGTATCAAAAATGCTACTTTTTTTTATATTCCTATAATACCCCTATTCTTTTAACAAATAAAATAATTGTAAAAAAAAAAAACAAACAATTTTTAAAAAATATAAGAAAACCAATGGGCAAATAAAAACAAATATATATATATAGTTACTGTAGTTTGCCTAAATTACAAATTGTTTAATGTCGTATTAAGGTAAAATTAAAGGTACGGTTCTTGAGATATTCCCAAAAAAAAAAAAAAAAAGTACTAAAGTAGTCCATCAAACTACCAAATTGATTTTACTTTAATACGACTTGAAGCAATTTGTAATTTAGGCAAATTACAGTAACTAATTATTTATTTATTCCAAAAAACCTTTTTTTTTTTTTTTTTTTTTGTATTTATTCGTCCATTGGTTTTTTTTTTTCACAATTATTTTATTAGTACATTTTGAACATTGGGGGGCTATATTACAAATGGCTGATAGTTTGAGGGGCTTTTTATATTTTTCCCTTTTCTTTTATATTAAACATAGAGGTCCAACATTATAGCATAAAGTCATAATTACTCAAAATATATATTTTTAGGGAGTGAGTGACGTGGGCTAGTTTTGGGCCTGGAAGTAGGGTTTGGACTTTTGTAACCAGCCCAATGATGCTTTGGAGAATGGTAGGACTAGGACCGTACAAGTTTTATTTTTGATTTTTTTGGTAATTATAAAATAATCCACTATCCTCATAAATGGGTCCGGGTTCAATTGGAATATGACCCTTTTGGAATGGAGCCCCAATTTTAGTCTACGACACCTCCCACTGAATATGGATCCAAATCAAACCCGAAAGAAGGTATTCTATTTCTACGTGGGTCTAATTCCAGTTAAAATTGAGCTCGTGGGAATTGAGACATGTATGTGTTCCTTGTGTTCTATTACGTGTACATGTTTCAATTTCTGAGTCTAATTTCAACAGGAACCGGAGCCATTTAGATTTTAATATGTTTAAGAGTAAGAGTAATACTACATACTACACCCACATCTTATCTCATTTCACTGGGATGATGTGATAATAGTATATCGACTTTTTTTTTTTTGACATATCTGTACAAGAAGGGAGGAGAGAAGATTCGAACTAACTAGTGACATGAGACGTGGTCCTCAACCAATTGAGCTACACCTTAAAAGCTAATTTTTCTAATCATTAAGATGCTACCATGTGAGTTGTTAAATAAATTATAGTAAAAATATAATTCTCAAAACATTTTTCCAATTGCCATTACCAACACAAATAATGTGCTGCATGTACTTGAGTTTTGACTTGGGGCCATTCTTTCTTAAGTTTTACTCATAGAGCCACAAGCAAGTCCCCCATTACTTTTATATGGGTTTTGACTTGGGAGACAGGTTTTGTCATGTGTGAAAAGTCTTGCATTTTTAATAAAGGAGGGGAGAGAGACAGAAAGAAAAGAAAAAAAAAAAGAAAAAGAAAAAGAAACAGGATATCCGAGTTAATGGACCGACTCTATGATTATAATATAACAAAAAGAAATACCAAGCTTTCAAGCTCCCACATGTACCTCAAGTCAAACCCTGCGGCTTCTCATCTCCATGTATGCCTCTGCACACAAAAGAAGCACATGTGCATGTTCCTGGAATTTTTCAGCCCATGCATGATGCATTCAATGGGGTTCTTTATTTATGTTAAAATAAAACTTTCTAGCCCCACTTTCCTCAAGTCTCTCTATGGAATATAAATTACTGTTTGTGATTCACTTGTTTGAGTCTTTCCATTCAAGATCTTAGTAAAACCATTAGTCAAACACATATATATCTTTCTTCTCCATTTCTGCTTCAAAAATCTCTCAAACTACTGCTTATGGCACCAAACCAGCCAAACCCAACTTCAGAGTCTGCTTTTCCCATATTAGCCATTGCTGTGCTATGCATCATGGCCACAGCTTTCTTACTTGTTGGCTACTACATCTTTGTGACCAAGTGCTGCTCAAATTGGCATCAAGATAATCTGCGGAGATGGTTTTCTGTACTGCAGGCTCGTCAAAATGAAGATCCCTTTATAGCTTTCTCCCCCACAATGTGGAATCACGGGCTTGATGAATCGGTAATTCGTGAAATCCCAACTTTTCAATTCAAAAGAGAAGGTGATCAGGCGAGAGGTGTCTGCTGTGTGGTTTGTTTGAATGAGTTCCAAGAACAGGATATGCTTAGAGTTCTTCCCAAATGCAGCCATGCATTCCACTTGGATTGCATTGACATATGGCTTCAAAGCAATGCCAATTGTCCTCTCTGCAGATCAAGCATTTCCGGGACAAGCCGGTATCGGGTCGATCATATCGTTGCGCCGAGCTCTTCACCACAGGACTCTCAGCTCTTGTCCAGTAGTCTCATGGGCAGTGATGAAGATTTTGTGGTAATTGAACTGGGTGGAGAAGATGAAATCACATTACCACAAAGGCAACAAGAAAGAAATGATTCAGTACTAGAAGTTCCAGTGCTGCAGCCTAGAAGTCATTCACCAAGAAAGTTGGAAAAGAAGCCAGGAAACTTAAAAGCAAGAAAGTTCCACCATGTTTCTATCATGGGTGATGAGTGCATTGATGTAAGAAAGAAAGATGATCAATTTTTTATTCAACCTATCAGAAGATCTTTCTCAATGGATTCTGCAGCTGATCAACAACTTTACTTAACCGTTCAAGCGATCGTTCAACAAAATCGGCATCAGAGCGAGGTTAGCACAAGTGAAGATTGTGATAGCAGAGGTCGAAGATCGTTCTTTCCATTTAGACATTGCAGAGGATCCAGAAATGCAATTCTTCCCACAGAGTGTGAGTTGTAATGTGAGAACTGAGAAAATCTACTTTTTTTCTTTTCATGTCTTTTTTGAGTTTCATTTTTTGCTTTGGAGTGGAGATGCTGCAATTTTTAACAGATTATTGAATAGTTACATAAAAGGATAACAGATGGGTGTAGAGAGATTCACACAAAACTGGGAAAATTAGACAAACCCTGATCTCTGAAATGTAGGCATGAGCTAAAGAATGATTGCTTTAACCACTAGGAGTGGATAAGATTGTCTCTGTTTCTTGATCCTTCATGAGTGATAATGATTCTCCCTTCATCAAGAGTTTCCCACACACGGGGGGAGAGAGAGAGAGAGAGAGAAAGAGATATAGAGAGGTGGTGGAGTGGAAAGAAAATGGAAGCCAGAGATGAGGGGACCCATAGAATGAATGACTATAAGCAAACGCATGAGAAAGCTCTCATTGGAAATGATCTCCAACTTCTTTTATCCTGCAAGCAATGATATACATGTTGGAGAAGTGCACAAAATTTTTTTTTTCTTTTCTTTTTTTTTTTCCCCAAGCAAATGGGGAAAAAGATAACGATGAAACAAAAAAAAAAAAACCTATGAAAGTGAGCTCCCCAACAACAAATCTAAAGAAAAAGACTATTAAAAAAAAAAAAAAATTGTATTGAGTAATGTTTAAAATTACATTTTTATCTCATAATGCTGACATAACGATTCTAATCAACCTTTGGATCAGTACTTGCTGAAAAAAAAAAAGTTAAAAAGTTAGTTAAGATTGCCACATCAACATTGTAAAATAAAAATGTGATATATAGCATTACTCTTTTTGTTTAATCGGCAAAACATTTTCACTGCTTTCATTCATAAGCAACTAATGAAAACAAAATTTTTAAAAATGCAGTTAAACGATTTGTAAAATCGCGGTTTGATATTTAAAATAATGTGTCTTTAAAATGCACCCCTTATTTGCCATTTGAAACGTGAATTTTTCATGTTTTCATACCGTCATTTTTTTCAAACACACTCTTAGACGTGATACTTTTCGCAATTTTGTTTAAAAACACACTTTAGATATACAAAATTGCAAGGGCAAACAGGTTCTTAGTATATTCAAAAGAATGAGATTTCTTCTACAAATCTCTGCATTTAGCATGGCGCATCTTGGGTAATCCATGAGTGTAGCTTGGTCACCTTTAGCTCTCTGGAGATACTTTTTGTAAAATGTCATCAAACAAGGCTAAACCCATCTGGGCTTGAGGTTTTAATATTGACTATCACTCTTCAGAAAATGTCATTCAAAGTTCAACGTTATGGCAATAGCTAATCTCGAAAAAAAAAAATCACTAACTGAACAGTTTAGTGCTATAATCTCTATTTTCTTTTCTCTTTTTTAATTGAAGAAGAAACTAAGTTTAGTTCAAGATCCCCTAGAATTCGTACAATATTCTACCAAGTAGATATTTTCAAATTTCAATGATTATTTTCAAATTATTGCTGACAATTTCTTTTGTCAACATTTATCATTTCATTATTTATCACCGGATAAAATTCTCTAGAATTCTTTAATCGATGATGATAAATATGATAAATAATGAAGTGATAAATGTCGATATGACAAAGTTTCCATCGAAATATTCTATAAATTCTGTTAGACAAATTATCCTATAAATTCTAGAGGGTCTTGATCTGTTTGTGGATCAATTAAAATCTCTTTCCTTCTGTTCTACAAATCAGAATAAAGTGAAAGTAACATAACATGTAGAAGTGGACAACATCATGACTAATGTCTAGAAACTGGGTCTTGTAGATATGAACATCATAGTAATCTTCCAAGAAATATACAAAGTTTTACTATCATAAGCTAACACGATTTCCTACCACTGAAAAGTAATCATTAATCATAGGCAATAACTGGCTCAAAAGCATAATTAAAACTATATTGCGGCTTGCTTGACACACAATCCATTACTGCCATAAAAGACAAAAATACAGTGGGAAAATCGGTTTGATGTTAGACACCTAAACGTTAGCACGCAAGCAGTGTTATATACCATGAAGTAGATATATTTGTACAGGAAGTCACTAAATTTTGCTGGAGGATTGATCTTGACCATCAAAAAAAACAGGTTGTGAGCTCCTAGAAGAGTCATTAGATTGAGGGATAGGGCATTTGCACGGACAATACCTTAAAGGGAAGATTGTTTGGCAATGCACCATGAGATCTTTGATTCAGTTTTTCAAGAAGTTGGTGTGCTTCTCTGAGCTCATCTTCAGCACTTGAGCCATGACTTTCCCAAGCATCGATTACTCGCTGCTGGAATTCAATTGCTAGATCATAGCTGCACAAACCAAGAGAGACATCTTAACAAACATAACATCATCCCCAATAGCTTAAGATAAAGACAAATTGAACTTACAATTTGTTTTGTGTCACTTAATGGCTGCCATGATGAATATATATACATGCAGACATGACGTGCTACTCACATCTATGCATGTATCTTAACACTAAGTGCTCAATGAGAAAGCCATGGAAATAATTAAAGATAGGGAGCTAAAATAAAGTAATTCAACAGTCCAACAAACAACATTATATTTAATACAATTGCAACAGAAATAGACACAACCAATAGGTGTAGAAGAAAGCCACAAAATAAATTCAATTTAAGCAAACAGTCAACTCCAGAACTCTTGACAAAATCCGTTTCCTTGGATCTGAGACAGAGATACATTTCCAGATACTTTTAGCTTTAAAGTCCAAGATTATAAGTCCCGAGGGTGGTTTAGATTTCTGAGGAAGACATGCACAATATGCTAAAAACTCAATGAATACTAGTATACTACCCCCGACGTTGCAGGATTGGGTGGGTGTAACTAAAGCCCAAATTTCACGGCGGTCATGATAAGACTTTTGAAGACTAACAATGTGAGCAGTGGGAAAGAAACATTAAATAGGAATGGTTAGTGTTCACATTTTGAAAGAGAGTACATTAAGCAGATCCAAGTTGATGCAGACAAAAGGTTCCAATGCACAAAGGTTGAGACTTTAAAAGAATGTTTACTTTTAACATAATCTTATTTCTTATGTGATAAGGACTGCTCGCAATACTTAAAGTGTTGTTGTGTAGAAGATGGTGCCTTCGTGCCTTTTGTGGTGTTTTTGAAAAGAAATGAATGATAGCAGTTTTGGGGACCGTGAGGATTTTGGAGGAGAGTAAATTGTTATTTTTCAGCACATTGTATGTTTGAACAACTGCTTTTGTTTCTCTTTTGACGATTAGACATCATGATTTTTTTGTTCTTTTTGCCCTTATAAGCTAGGTGGCTTCTTTTGTACACTTCCCAGGTATCTAGGGACGCCTTACGCTTTTATTGATATTTTGATTACTTATCAAAAAAATTATTTCTTATGTGACAAATAATTAATAATAGCTATTCCCCAAGAGAACTCATTACTTATCCTACACATAAAATAATCTGTTTGATAAAGCCCTCAAGGAAAGGAAGCGACTATATTGCAGAGCATCCCAGAAGTAACCACATTAATGAACAGATTACGAAATACAATTCTATTCCAATAACCAATAACTTAATTAAATACCATCTAGGAAAACAGATGAGAGACCAGGAAAAGCAATCATACCTTCCCATGAAATCATAAGCTGTTGAAAGGTTCTGACATACCATAATTGACTCTCTTCGATGAGGGCCAAGAGATTCATCCATGATGTCCTTTGCAACTGCTAACGTCTCAGCAGCTGAGGGGTAAGAGATACATCTATGACGGCTATCCAATACCAAGTATGCTGCACCCAAATGGTTGTAGATATACCCAAGTATAAAATTCTTGGGACCATAGGTCTCTTTCAAAATTGAAGCTGCCAACTCCAAGTGAGGAATAGCCTCTGCCACCTTATCCGTCAACAAAAACAACCACCCTATCATTGCATTAACTTTTCCTTTGGAGGGCTGTTCTTGCGGGAGCTTCTGAAGAAAAGCTACTGGTCTCTTTAACAATGAAATCGCAGTTTCAAACTCTTCCATACTTTCGTATTGCATCGCGATCTTCACGTATGCCTCAACAACTTCCACTGGAGAGGCTATCTCTTTCTTGTCAAGAATTCCACAAGCAATCTCCAAACACCTTTTTGAGTCTTCAATTTTTTCTTGAAAATGCAACGCTTTCCCCATTGATATAAACACCGATGCCCGAGTCAAACTATCCTCATCTGTCATCTCAACAACACCCCTCAAAGTATTAATAGCGGTTTCATACTTCCCCAGTACAATGTGCACATTAGCAGAAAACATCTCCAAATCGATCAAATCAGAACTTTGACCCCAATTACTGAAAACCTTCTGCGACAACTCATTCTGCTCCAACGCCTTTTCATGCTCCTCTAACCCAGTATAGATAACCCCAAGAAGCCTCCTAGCATATGCAACATCCACCGAATTCTGCTCCAACTGCTTCTTATGTATCTCTAATGCCTTCAAACAGTATGGCAAGGCCTCCTTAAAGTATGACTGTGAAACATATGATTGAGCCAAATCCCGGTATTCTACACCCACCTCCCTGCTATCTTTCCCAAACATCTTCTCCTTAATCTCCACCAACTTCCCAAGATGCTCTAGACCCTCCTTTTTCAACCCAATCACCATCTTCACTCTGGCCAACACATTCAGCACTGGGTAAACCAACCCGCAAAAATCCTTGCCACTTAAATCATTTGCCTCTAACCAATCCGAGATCCTAATAGCCTTTTGAAGGTACCCCAAACTCTCAGCAAACCTTCTCAATTTAAAATTAGCAGTACCCAGAGATAAATAAGTCAGGACAAGAAATTCAGAATACGGTGGATCATCTTTTTCAAAGGTTTTCAAAGCTCTATTTGCATAAGGTAGAACCTTTTCAGGATCCTCACCTTCCGTGCCAAGTTTGAGGCCAAGTAACACGGAAAACATCCCAAGCTTTTGCTCATCAAGACATGACTCCATGTCTTTAAAAATCTTGAGCATTTCCTTCGCGCTCCCTGCAGAGCAAAAAGCCTGTGCAAGTTCGTCTGGTTTCTCAACAAGAACAGGGGTAAGGGTGTCCATATTTCGAATTTGGTTTCTCCTACATTGGTTGGACTTGAGCAATAAGCCATGGGTTTTGGCGCACGGCTTGAGATGGGTGGGTGAGACTAGTGGTGAGGATGAAGAAGAAGGATTGGATACGTAATCTCTAGAAAGAAGAGGGGCAAAGGATTTGATTTCGTGACGAGAGAGCTGTGAAAGAAATATCGAAGCTTTTCTCATGGTGAGGATTTGCTGAAAGCTAGTGTTTCTCAAACCTTCGAAAAACCCTTGTAATCGCCATTTCTCAAGCCGAATCGGAGGTGCGAGTAATTTTACGTAGTTTACTTATGTCCTGTAATGATTTGATTATTAAAATTATCTTTTAATTAAAATTTAATAATGATGATCACAAGTTCAATGATGATTTTAATAGCCATATCATTTTTAATAAAATACAAATAAACCACTTAGAATTACTTTATGTTTTCTCAGAACAACATCATGTTACTGAAGAAAATAGATAAAAGATTCTGACGACTAACATTTCTTATTAAGGATAATTACATTTATTCCCTCTAACTTGGAATAAATTTGTAATGTACTTTGTAATGATTCTATCGTTAATTGTAATGTTTTTTTTTTTCTGCCCCTCAAACTGGTTAAAAAAAATAAAAAATTTAAAATAACAAAAAAAAAGAAGAAAAAAAAGACAAAATTCAGGAAAAATATATATTTTTTCACTTTTTAAATTTTTTTTTTTTAAGGGTTATTTTTGTCATTTTCATGGCAGAAGGTAGATATTGCAATCCCAATAATAGATTGGGAGAACATTACAAAAATTGTAAAATTTGAGAGAAATTATAAATTTGTTGATAATTAGATAGACTAAATGCACGTTTCCCTTTTATAAATATTTATGTTTTGTTTGAATCAAGCATACAAGTTCAAGCAAGGATGATCTCAATTTTAAGTGAAAATGGAGATGATTTTCAGTTAAAATTTAGTTTTGTTATATATTTAATGATATATACGGTGCCACCTTACTTAAATATAGTGTTACACACATTACCAGTTCAACCTTTAAAACTGTGTTTTTAAAAATACACACATTACCTGTTATTTGAGAATATAGATTTTTTTTCATGTTTTCATACTACCATTTTCTTTCAAATGCACTCCCAAACAAGATACTTTTCACAATTTGTTAAAATCGCACTTTTGACCTACGAAATTTCAAGACTAAACGGGCTCTTAGTATACGCAAAAGAATGGAATTTCTTGTACAAATCCCTGCATTTATCATGAGAGTAGCTTGGTCTTCTTCTTTAGCTCTCTGGAGAAACTTCTTTTGCAAAATTTGTCATCAAAGAAGGCTAAGCCCATTTGAGAGCTTGAGGTTATAATATTGACTATCACTCTTCAGAAAATGACATTCAAAGTTCTACGTTAATGGTAATAGCTAATCTTCAGAAAAATTCACCAATTGACCAGTTTAGTGTTATACATGTAATTCTGTTCTCTCTTTTTTTACTAGGGAAAGAACTAAAACTAGATTGCTGCTTGCTTGACTTACAATCCATTACTGCCATAGAGGACAAAAATACAGTGGGAAAATCGGTTTGATGTTAGACACCTAAACATTAGCACGCAAGCAGTGTTATATACTATGAAGTAGATATATTTGTACAGGAAGTCACTAAATTTTGCTGCAGGATTGATCTTGACCAGCAAAAATATCAGGTTGTGAGCTCCTAAAATAGTCATTAGCATTAGGGATAGGGCATTCGCAAGGGAAATACATTTGTGGAAAACCTGATTGACAACGGTTCACCCCGGGATTTTTTCTTAACCTGTTCGAGACGTCGGCGGGCATGCCTGAGACAATCCTCTGCACCTGATTCATACCTTTCCATGCCATCAATTGTTCGTTGCAGGAATTCTATTGCCAGATCATAGCTGCACAAACCAAGAGACACATCTTAACAAACATAACATCATCCCCCAATAGCTTAAGACAAGACAAATTGAACTTACAATTTGTTTTGTGTCACTTAATTGCTGCCATGTTGAATATATAGATGCAGACATGATGTGCTGATCACATCTATGCATGCGTGTAATCAAAACACTAAGTGCTCAATGAGAAAACCATGGGAAAAATTAAAGATAGGGTGCTAAAATAAAGTATTTCAGCAGTCAACCAAACAATATTATGTTTAATACAATTGCAATAGAAATAGAGGAAATCAATAGGTATAGAAGTAAGCCACAAAATACATAGGAATGGTTAGTGTTCACATTTCCAGAACTCTTGACAAAATCTATTTCCTTGAATCTGAGACAGAGATTCATTTCCAGATATTTTAAGCTTTAAAGTCCAAGATTATAAGTCCTTACTCCTGAGGGCCCAAATTTCATGGTGGTCCTGATAAGACTTTTGAAGACAAACAAGGTGAGCAGTGAGAAAGAAACATTACATATTTTGAAAGAGAAAACATCAAGCAGATCCAAGTTGATGCAGACAAAAGGTTCCAATGCACAAAGGTTGAGACTTTACAAGATTGCTTACTTTTAACAGAATCATATTTCTTATGTTATGAATAATAATTAATAATAACTATTCCCCAAGAGTGCTCATTACTTATCCCTACATATAAAATAATCTGTTTGATAAATCCTGCAAGGAAGGCAGCGACTAAATTACACAGCATTGCAGAAGTAACCATATTAATGAACAGATTAAGAAATACACTTCAATTCCAATAACCAATAACTTAATTAAATACCATCTAGGAAAACAGACCAGAAAACAGGAAAAGTAATCATACCTTCCCATGAAATCATAAGCTGTCGCAAGGTTCTGACATGCCATAATTGAATCTTGTAGATGAGGGCCAAGAGATTCCTCAATGATGTCCTTTGCAACTGCAAACGTCTCAGCAGCTGAGGGCCAAGAGATACATCCATGACGGCTATCTAGCATCAAATATGCTACGCCCAAATTGTTGTAGATATACCCAACCATAATATGCTTGGGACCATAGCTCTCTTTCAAACTTGACGCTGCCAACTCCAAGTGAGGAATAGCCTCTGCCAGCTTATCCGTCATCAAAAGCAACCACCCTATTATTGCATTAGCTTTTCCTTTGGAGGGCTGTTCGTGCGGGAGCTTCTGAAGAAAAGCTACTGGTCTCTTTAACAATAAAATTGCAGTTTCAAACTCTTCCATACTTTCGTATTGCATCGCGATCTTCACGTATGCCTCAACAACTTCCTCTGGAGAGGCTGTCTCTTTCTTGTCAAGAATTCCACAAGCAATCTCCAAACACCTTTTTGAGTCTTCAATTTTTTCTTGCAAATGCAACGCTTTCCCCATTGATATAAACACCGATGCCCGAGTCAAACTATCCTCATCTGTCATCTCAACAACACCCCTCAAAGTATTAATAGCAGTTTCATACTTCCCCAGTGCAATGTGCACATTAGCAGAAAGAATCTCCAAATCGATCAAATCAGAACTTTGACCCCAATTACTCAAAACCTTCCGCGACAACTCATTCTGCTCCAACGCCTTTTCATGCTCCTCTAACACGGAATAGATGACCCCAAGAAGCCTCCTAGCACACGCAACATCCACCGAATTCTGCTCCAAGTGCTTCTCATGTATCTCCAATGCCCTCAAACAGTATGGCAAGGCCTCCTCGAAGTCTAAGTTTGCAAAATATAATTGAGCCAAATCCCGGTTTGCTAAACCCACTTTCCTGCTAAGGCTGCTATCTTTCTCCAACATTTCCTCCTTAAACTCCACACACTTCCTAAGAAGCTCTAGAGCCTCCTCTGTCCTCCCAAGCTCCAACTTAACTTTGACCAACCCACACTGCACTGAGAAAAGCATCCGCCCAAAATCCTCACAACAAAGATCATCATCATTTGGTTGATACCTATCCAAGACCCTAGAAGCCCTATTAAGGTACTCCAAACTACTAGCAAACCTTTTCAATCTACAATTAGCAGAACCCATTATAAATAAAACCGTGGCAGAAGAAAACAGTTGATTATCTTTTTCAAAAACTTTCAAAGCTCTATTTGCAAAAGATAGAATCTTTTCAGGATCCTCTTCTTCCAATTCTAGGATGGCGGCCACTCTCCAGGAATACATTCCTAGCTCTTTCTCATCAAAATCTGACTCCATTTCTTGAAAAGCCTTGATAATTTCCTCCGTGGTCTCTGCAGACTCAAAAGCCTTTTCAAGTTCAGATTTTTCCTTCATTTTTCCCTGCCCAGAAGACAACTGGTCTGGTTTCTCAACAAGGGTCTCCATCTTTCGAACTGATTTTGTCCTAAATTGGTTGGAGTTGAACAATAAGCCATGGGTTTTGGCGCAGGACTTGAGACTGGGATGGGTGGGTGAGATTAGTGGTGAGGAAGAAAAAGAAGAAGGATTGGATACGTAATTTCTAGAAAGAAGAGAGGCGAAGGATTTGAGTTTCTGACGAGAGAGCTGTGAAAGAAGTGAGATTGAAGCTTTTCTCATGATTGAATTCTAGAGACGTTTTGCTGAAAGTTGGGTTTCCTTAAACCTTGGAAAAGCCGTGGTGATTGGGGTTTCTCTGTTTAGCTCGGAGGTGCTCCTTCAGAACGGCAACGTTTTAAGGAAGGAAATAGAGAAAATATTCCAACGGCTAACATTTCATATTTAAGGGAGATTATATGCATTCCATCTAATTAGGAATAAATTTGTATTATCCTCCTTAGAATCTGTAAAAATAAAAAGACAAAATTCAGGAAAATATATATATATTTTTTATTTTTTTAATCGAGGTTATTATTTTCATTTTGATTGCAGAAAAATGACATTACAATTTCAATGATAAATTGGGGGGACATTGCAAAAAAGACATTGTAAATTTATTGATAGTTAGCAAAGGTAAATGCACTTACCCTTTTTATAAATTTTGGATCTCCATTTCAAGTTTAAATGGAGATGAACTTCGGTTAAAATTTTGTTTTGTTGTATTTAATGATAGTGTCACGTCATTATTTTATTTAAAATTTTAAATCTGTGAAATATAATTTGTATTATGAAAATGAATTCTTTGCATTAGCTTTTATTTTACGTACATCTCCGCTGAGTTAACACACTCTATCCACTTTATTTATTTATTTTTTAATGATGTGGAATCTCATGACTTCCGGATCCATCCTTGAAGAGTAAACCCTCGATACACCATCTCACCCGCCAGAATCGTGTATCATGTGAATCTAGAGAATTCCTAATGTGGAATTGAACCCAAAATGTCCGAGTCTACAGTTCTTCGCCACTAGGCTGCATCCAACGGGTTGACACTTGAAAGAGTAGACAATTTTTCATTGAAAACAAAATCTTCTGATGTAAACAAACAGAATGCTTCATAATTTGTTACACAAAACTTATCACTACAGGATCACTAACATATTGGCATCTTGAAAACTCCAAATGATAAGTTCACCGCAATCAAACTCAGGCTGCTTACATACTTTCAATAAGTCAAAAGAACAACAAATCGCCCTCAACACTTCAGGTATAATGCTCAGAAAAACATAAGAAAGCAGCAGTGTGATAGACCATGAAGTAAATCTGTTTGTACGGGAATTCTCTAAATATTGCTGAACTGATATTGACCAACAAGAATATCAGGCTATGAGCTCCCGGAAGAGACATTAGTATGAGGTGAGGGTAATGCCTTCATCGGAAGGTCGTTTGATGATGAACCACAGGCTTTTTTCTTCAGCTGTTCGAGAAGTCGGCGGGCTTCTCTGAGCTCATCTTCCGCACTTGAGCCATGGCTTTCCCAAGCATCAATTACTCGCTGCTGGAATTCTATTGCCAGAGCATAGCTGCACAAACCATGAGAGACATCTCAACAAACATAACATTTTCTCTAATAGCTTAAGATAAGATAAGACAAATTAAACTTTACTATTTCTTTTTGTGTCACTAAATTGCTGTCATGATGAATATATACATGCAGTCATTATGTGCTATCACATCTATGCATGTGTGTATCTTCACACTAAGTGCTCAATGAGAAAACCGTGGGAATAATTAAAGATAGGGTGCTAAAATAAAGTATTTCAACAGCCAACAAACAATATTAAATTATTAATACAATTGTCAAAGAAATAGAGGAAATCAATAGGTATAGAAATAAGCCACAAAACAAGCCAATTTAAGCAAACAGTCAAATCCTGGACTCTTGACAAAATCTTTTTCCTTGAATCTGAGAAAGAGCGATGCATTTCCAGATATTTTTAGCTTTAAGTCCAAGATTATCAGTCCTGAGGGAGGTTTAGATTTCTGAGGAAGACATGCAGGATTGGGTGGGTGTAACTACAAGCCCAAATTTCATGGCGGTCATGATAAGACTTTTGAAGACAAACATGGTGAGCAGTGAGAAAGAAACATTACATAGGAATGGTTAATGTTCACATTTTCAAAGAGAGAACATTAAGCAGATCCAAGTTGATGCAGACAAAAGGTTCCAATGCACAAAGGTTGAGACTTTACAAGAATGATTACTTTTAACAGAATCATATTTTTTATGCGATGAATAATTAATAATAACTATTCCCCAAGAGTGCTCATTACTTATCCCTACACATAAAAGAACCTGTTTGATGAAGGCCTCAAGGAAAGGAAGCAACTAAATTACTCAGCATCGCAGAAGTAACCATATTATTGAACAGATTCAGAAACACAATTCAATTCCAATAACTAATAACTTAATTAAAGACAATCTAGGAAAACAGACAAGAGACCAGGAAAAGCAATCATACCTTCTCATGGTATCATAAGCTTTTGAAAGGTTCTGACATGCCTCAATTGAATCTGCATGATGAGGACCAAGAGATACATCCATGATGTCCTTTGCCACAGCAAACATCTGAGCAGCTGACTGAGGTCTATCTAGCTCCAAATAGGCTGCGCCCAAATTGTTGTAGATGTACCCAACTCCATAATGCTTGGGACCAAAGCACTCTTTCAAAATTGATGCCGCCGACTCCAAGTGAGGAATAGCCTCTGCCACCTTACCAGTCAACAAAAGCAACCACCCTATTCTTGCAGTAACACTTCCTTCGGAGGCCTGTTCTTGCGGGAGCTTCTGAAGCAAAGCTGCTGATCTCTTTAACAATGAAATTGCAGTTTCAAACTCATTCATATTTTCGTATTGCATTGAGATCTCCGAGTACGCCTCAGCAACTTCCACTGGAGAGGTCGTCTCTTTCTTGTCAAGAATTCCACAAGCAATCTCCAAACACCTTTTTGAGTCCACAAATTTTTCTTGACTACAAAAGGCTTTCCCCATCGTGATAAACACAAGTGCCCGAATCTTACTTTCCTTATCTGCCGTCTGAACAACACCCTTCAAAGTATTAATAGCGGTTTCATACTTTCCCAGTGCAATCTGCATATTAGCAGCATCAATCTCTGCACGGAGCAAATCAGAACTTCGACCCAAATTTTTCAAAACCTTTCGCGACAATTCGTTCTGCTCCAACGCCTTCTCATGCTCCTCTAACCCAGTATAGATAACCCCAAGAATCCTCCTATCATATGCACCCTCCACCGAATTCTGCCCCAAGTGCTCCTTATGTATCTCCAATGCCTTCAAACAGTACGGCAACGCCTCCTTAAAGTTTAAAATTGCAACATATGCTTCAGCCAAATCCCGGTTTGCTTTACCTAGTTCCATGCTATCTTTCTCCAACATCACCTCCTTAATCTCCAAACACGTCCTAAGATGCTCAAGAGCCTCCTCTCTCCTCCCAATCGCCGTCTTCACATTGGCCAACTCAAGCTGCACTGCATGAAGCACCGGCCTAAAATCCTCACCACTAATACCCTCTAGCTCTAACCTACCCAAGATCCTATTAGCCCTATTAAGGTACCCCAAACTATCAGCAAACCTTTTCAAGTCATAATTAGCAGAACCCATTAATTGCAAAGTCATGGCAAGAGGTAAAGAAGGCAGTTTATCATCTATATCAAAAGCTTTCAAAGCTTTATTTGCAAAAGATAGAACCTTTTCAGTATCCTCGCCTTCCTGGTCAAGTTTGAGGCCAAGTTTCAAGGAAGCCAACCCAAGCTCTCGCTCATCAAAAGCTGGCTCCATGTCTTTAAAAGCCATGAGCATTTCCTCCGTGGTATTCGCAGACTCAAAAGCCTCTTCAAGCTCAGTTTTTTCCTGAATTTTTCTCTGCCTAGACGACAACTGGTTTGGTTTCTCAACAAGGGTGTCCATATTTCGAATTGGGTTTGTCCTAAATTGGTTCGGCGTGAACAATAAACCATTGGTTTTGAAGCAGGGCTTGAGATGGGTGGGTGAGACTAGTGGTGAGGAAGAAGAAGAAGGACCGGATATGTAATTTCTAGAAAGAAGAGGGGCAACGGATTTTGGTTTGTAACGAGAGAGGTGTGAAAGAATTGAGACTGAAGCCTTTCGCATGGTGGAATTTTAGAGAAGAGAGGTTTTGCTAAATGTTGGGGTTTCCTTAAACCTTTGAAAACCCCTTTAAATCGAGGTTTCTCTGTTTAGGGGTTGAAGGAAGAAGTAGACTCGGAGGTCCCTCAAAACGACGTTTTACGGAAGGAAATAGAGAAAATACTCCAAATCGAGAAAGAGAGAAAATGTAAATTATAATATTACTCGTTTGGTGTATATAACTTCAAGTGCTCATGCAGAGCATATTTGTGATAGATCTTTGCATTTGTGTACATTTTTTGGATGAGGACTCATGTTATTATGTTCTTCAATTTATTTATTTATTTATTTTTATATATAAAATTTGGTCATTTAAGATGAGATATACACGTATATGAGATAAGTGACTTCACAAATCCCTACTAGGATGTCTCAATTTCTATAAAATTTGAGCGATCTAATTACTGAAAATTTCGATCCAAAGTTTTTGAGCTCAAAACATATGTAAGGTTTTATTTTGTAAATAATGTGGATCCATTAGCTTATAAGATTGGTATAAATTGAGAAAACGTAAGATGAAGAATAAATATATATTTTTCCAAAAAATACGTTTACCTCCTTCCAACTTTTAAACAATTTGCAATGTCCCACGAACTTGCAAATATTCAAAAACAAAGAGAAAAAATTTAAAAAAATAATAAATAAAAAATAGACAAAATTCAGATTTTTTTTTATTTTTTATTTATCTCTAAATTTGTTTTAGGGGTATTTTTTTGTCATTTTTGCATTAAAAAAAAAAAATTGAGACATTGCACAAATTTCGAAGAGAGAGGGACTGAAATTGACATGCATAACTATTGGCTTGTACTTATAAAAAAAAAAAAACTATTGGCTTGCACCTAATCTCCTACTGTAGCAAGGGCGCGCCAAGCTCTTGTATCTCAAATGCTGTGTTTCATTTTTATAGATAGGTAAGAGTGGGAGTAAGCTAAGTTTTAGCAATGTAGGACAAAAGTCGGCATTGTGTTTTATGAAAAGGCTAGACAAACAACACAAGGGAAAGTAGGACTTTGACTTGTGTTGGGCACTTTGACCATGTGAGAGGTTGGAGGTTGGACTTGGATTCTTGGCATGGAGATGAACATGTGGGAGGAGTTTGGATCCTTTTGGCATGGAGATACTCATCAAGTGTGGGACACTCTTCCAACTCATCAGCGGAGCAAAAAAATCATATGAGCAACTATTAAAAAAAAAAAAAAATCATATGAACAATTATACATGGTGGGATACACTTTCTCTTTCTCAGTGTAAATACATTAAATAAAGCAATTTTATATATATACGAGTCGAGCCAAGCTTATACGAATTTGCTTCGTTTAATATTGGAGTAAGAATTTGTGTTCATAAACAGTTCATTTAATAATCGAATTGAGCTTATACGAGCCGATCTCGAGTTTGCTCGCTTACACCCCTACATGATCCAATTCACGATACATAGAGATTACAATAGGCCATTTTATAGATGAATCAAAATCATAAGGCATTGGCTTACAATGACGGGCTACATACATACTCTCAATAAATCAAAGGAGAAAAAGATGGCCCTAAACACTATAGAGATAATGCTCAAAAAGAAAAACCAAGCGAGCAGCAATGTGATAGAATATGCAGTAAATCAGTTTATATAGGAATTCTCAAAATTTGGACTAACTTTTTGGATTGCTTTTGACCGCCAAGAATATGAGTCCTTTTTGAAGAGACGTTTGCATATGGTTGAGTCCTCCTTGAAGATACCAAGTTTTATTCCAATTCAGTTTATTAAATTGATATATGTATTGAGGGCATCTGGGCATGTGATTCTCATATGCCTTTTTAAAAAATACATTTGAGAATCACATGCTCTATTACAAATGCACATAAGAATCATATATTTTTAAGAACAAATATTAACTTAATAAGTTGAGTTAGAAGAATTTTCGCTAACTCAGTTTAAAGGAAAACTTGGGAGTCATAGCTAGGCCTTTACGGGAAGCTTTGCACCATCAGCTTCTTTCTTCAGCTCCCCCAATGATGCACCATCAGCTTTTTTCTTCAGCTCTACAAGCAGTTGGCGGGCTTCTCGGAGTTCAGGGCAATGGATTTCCCAAGCATCAATCACTCGCAGCTGGAATTCAATTGCTAGAGCATATCTGCAGAAACCCAGAGATAAATTTAAATGAACATTGATAGCACCCATAATAGCTAAAGATAACACAAGTCAAATTTAACACCCTGATTTTTGTCACTTAATTGCTGCCATGAGGAAAAAACACATGCAGATTAACATGTTTCCTTCACATCTTTGCATGAGGTGCTCGATAAGAAAACCATTGGAATAATTCAAGATAGGGTATCACAATAAAGTACTTCAATTATTGAATAAAAGTACCGTGTATCAGTAGGTATAGAATCCAAAATAGTTTTATATTTAAAATTCACTAAGATCATTAGTCATAGAGGGCAATTTACATTTTCTCAGGAAGACATGAACAGTAAGCTAAAAATCCAATGAATATCACTCCAGCATCATAGGATTTGATGGGGGTAACTATGACCTTAAATTTTATGTAGTCATGATATAGACTTTTGAAAGACAAAAAAGGTATAAAATCTAGCTTGAATTGCATATACCAGCAGCAAGGGAACAGTGTCCAAGGATTCATGGAAAAACACAAAAGTAGAAGAATATATAGCAGGAAACTTCTCTCACTACCGTGTGGAAGATGGTGCCGTCGTGCCTTTTGTGGTATCTATGGAGGAAAATAAAAAATAAGCGTTTTGAAGACTATGAGAGAACTTTGGAAAAAATTAAGTCTTTATTTTTCAACACTTTGTATCTTTACTGCATGTGTTTCTCCTTTGGTGACTAATTATCATGATTTTTTTATTTTTTTTCTACCGCTAATTAGTTGGCTTCCTGTGTACATGGGGCGCCTTACGCTTACTTATCAAGAAAAAGAAACTTAAACTATTCTTAACTATTCCCACAAAAGTGATCACTATTTATCTATACATATAAAAGTTACTCTTTAATAAAGGCCTCAAGGAAAGGAAGTTTCTAGATAAACAGCATCACGGAAGTATCCCTATTATTAAACAGATTTCAAATACAAGGTGTTAAGATCCGCCTAACGCAAGTGGTAATGAAGAACAACAAATACGGAAGTTGGATAATAAACATGGAAAGACAGCAATCTTCAAGAACTACCTTTCATCAATAACGGTTACTGTCCTTACATAAATCAATTCCAATACAGCAAGACAATAAGTTGTATACCATTTCCTTGTTTAAACGCTATTCAGTTTCCTATAAATGTAATCCTAATGCTACAAGAGAAATCATGAAATGAAATATCAATCCAAGTTCTATTATTTTATTTCCAAGTTATTGTGCGTTTCTTATCAATTAGCAATTGATATCTATTTTATGTATTTATTTTATTCTGTGTTCTTATCACAAGGCAATTCTAATAACCAATAAATTATAAATTAATCAAATACCATGCAGGAAATCGGCCCAGTGACCAGGAAAAGCATTCATACCTTCCGATGGCACCATAAGCTTTTGAAAGGTTCTGAGATGCCTCAATTGAATCTGGATGATAAGGACCAAGATATGCATTCAGGATGTCCTTTGCTTCTACAAACTTCATAACTGCTGCCTCAGGTCCATCTCTCTCCCAGTACCCTACCCCTAAATAGTTGTAGATATACCCAACTACATAATGATTCTGGCCAAACCTACGATAAAAATAGCTCAGAGATTGATCAAAGAAATAAACAGCATTTTTCGCATCACCTATCAAAAAACGAAACCACCCGTGTCTTGCAAGATTTCCTCCCCAAAGCCTGTCCCAAGCACCTTCCCTCTCATAATAGCATTTAGATTTCTTTAGCAAAGAGGTTGCAGTTTCAAGCTCATTCATAGTTTTGTACTGCATCGCTATCTCCGAGTATGCATCCTGTTCCGGTTCATCGACAATGAACGTATGCTTCTCGTACCTTTTCTTCTCAAGAATTCCCAAAGCAATCTCCAGACACCTTTTTGAGTCTGCAAACTTCCCCTGATTACAAAATGCTTTTCCCATTGAGATAAACGCCCGAGTCTTACTATCCTCATCAATCTCCAGAAACCTTTTTGAGTCTTCAAACATTCCCTGATTACATAACACCCGAGTCTTACTATCCGGCAGCTGAACAACTCCTTCCAAAGTATTAATAGCGGTTTCGTACTTCCCCACCGCAATCTGCATATCTGCAGCATCAATTTCTGCTAGGAGCAAATCCGAAATAAGACCCAAATTCTTTAAAACCTTTCGCAATAACTCATTCTGCTCCAATGCCTTCTCATGCTCCTCTAACCCAGTGTAGATAACCCCAAGAAGCCTCCTATCACTTGCAACCTCCACCGAATTTTGTCCCAACTGCTTCTCATGTATCTCCAATGCCTTCATACAATGCGGCAACGCCTCCTTAAAGTATAATTGTGCAACATAGCATTCGGCCAAATACCGGTTTGCTTTACCCAACCCCAGACCGTCCTTCTCCGAAATCACCTCCTTGATGTCCAAACACTTCCTAAGATGAGCAATGACCTCCTGCCACCATCCAAGTCCAACCTTCAAATTCGCCGACTCAAACTGCACGGCGTAAAGCAGTGGCCTAAAATCCTCATCACTACATCCCTCTTTCTCTAACCTACCCAATATCCTATCTGCCCTATCAATGTACTGCAATCCATCAGCAAACGCAAGCTCACCCCCCAAGTCATATTTAGCAGAACCCAACAAGTGCAAAGTCCAGGCAATAAGTAAAAAAGCAGGTTCATCATCCTTATCAAAACCTCTCAAAGCTCTATTTGCAAAAGATATAATCTGTTTAGGGTCCTCACCGTCTTCTTTAAGTTTGAGGCCAATTCTCAAGCAAGCCGGTGCAAGCTCTCTCTCATCAAAAGCAGACTCCATCTTCTTAAAAGCGTTGAGCATTTCCTCCTTGGTCTTTGCAGACTCAAAAGCCTCTTCAAGCTCACATTTTTCTTTCAGTTTTCTCTGCCTTAACAGCAATTGGGTTGCTTTATCAACAAAGGACTCCGTCTTTTGAAATCGCTTTGGTGTAGTCTTATTGACCTTCAATAGTAAGCCATGGGCACGGGTCCAGAGCTTGGAAAGTGCGGGTGAGTCCAGTGGTGCGGAAGAGGAAGAGGAAGAGGAAGGGGAAGCGTAGTTTCTGTAAATCAGAGGGGAAAAAGATTTGGGTCCCTGACGAGAGAGGTTTAAGAGAAGTGAAATTGGATTTTTTCTCATGGTGCAACTTTTGAGACGTCTCTGGATATTTGCTGAAATTAGAGTTTCAGTAAACCCTTACAAAACCCTTAACTGAGGTTTCTCTGTTTTGGAACAGAGAATACCAAACCCATTTTGTCGTGTATACAGGTTCAAATGCTCATGAATTACAGATATTTTCCCTTAAAAGTTTTAATTTCCATTACTACCGCCCTGTTTGCCATGGGCCCTGGAACGGTACTGTTTTAGGGTTGATACTGTAGGTTTTTTTTAATAATATATGTTTGATTAGTTTTAGTAAAAAAATTTTGGAGAAAAAAGTGAAAAAATATATTTTATATGAAAAAATGTAAAAAATTTGTTTTGTAGTAATTTTTTTATTTGAATAATAAAAAAAAAATGATATGATATAAAAAATAGAGATATTAAGATAAATTTTGAGGTGAAAATTTTTTTTTTTGGAGATTGAAGGAGGCCTTAGAACAGTACCGTTCCAGGGCCAATGGCAAACAGAGCCATATTATAAAGTAAAGACAACAAATTATTATTTCCTTTTTCATTTCTTTTCTTTCACTTTTGGGTATAACACAATCATATAAAATATTATAACATTATCCAAAGAGAATATAAATATTGTGACATTTTTTTGGGAGAAATAATAAAGGCACAATTTTTTGATATTATTTTTTAAAAAAAATAGTATTTTTCTTCATAAAAAGGGTCTGGTCATTATTATGAAGAAAAATTCATTTTTTTTTTTAAATACCAAAAAAAAAAAACAAAACAAAACCACATAGGATGTTATTGCTTTAAAATTTTTCTTTTTCTTTTATTTTGTTTTTTAAAAAAAAGACCAAATAAGAAAAAAGTTGAGTTAAAATTGTGCTTTTATCATGCCTCCAAATCTTTTACTTTCTCACCTTTTGCAATATATGATCAATACTTTACCAACATGAATCATATTTCATTAAGATTGCATTTGATGTAAAATGGTTTTTGAGAGACATTAAAGTTTGCGTTGAAAATATTTTGGAAAAAAAATTATTAATTTCCATTTTTGAGTGAGACCCTAAAAGTAATATGAAAAATTGTTTTTCATTAATTGGTTGGTATTTAAAATAATAACAGGCCCTACCGGCTACCACCTCCTCTTTTGCTTCTCTCTCACCTTTGTTGAAATATTTTCAAAATAAATATATATATATAGATAATATTTTGTGTCTTGAGAATGTTTTAAATAGAAAGTTTTAAAAAATATTGAATGAAAGTTATCCCATATTAGAAAGAGACAGTTAAATAAGCTATTCTCGGGTACACTCTAATACATGTTACCGTACGGTGCAAAGTACCGGACGCACGCAGCGCGCGTGGCATGGGTTGTAGGGCGCTAGTGGCATTGGAGCTTGGAGCAATCTGATCATGACCATTCATTTTCGGTCAAATTTAGGTGTCAGTTGGATTATCAGTTTATAGCAATTTAATTTTTCGAAATTCAAAGCAACAGTTTTATTTCGAAATTCAAAATAACAATTTTATTTTGAAATTCGAAATTATCTGAGAATAGATAATCATTTATGATAATTCAATTCTCTTTAATATATTTGTTTGAATTAAAAGAAAAGAAAAGAAAAGAAAAAAAAAAAAAAGATTATCCTTTTATTTTTTTGGCCTGATTAGAATAAAAAATTTGAGGGTATTTTCGGATTTTATCTTTGTTTGTACAAAACATAGTTATAATATAAAAGTTTCTAAGATTCATTGTATTCTGAAAAAAAATTTGCCATACCAATTCTGGTTGAACAAATATTTTCTTAAGAAAAGTGACCAACACAACTCAGTAGCATTTTCGTTTTCAGTATTTTTCCCTAGTTGTATAACAACCTTTCTCTTCTCCTCCCTCACGACCCGCACCTGCTACCAGTTCCTCCGCCGCCACGCCATCCCGGTCGGACACATCGACTCCCTCCTTTCCGGAGCCGTCAAAGAGGCTGCCGACCAGCTTGGATTAGTCCAAGGACGCTATCGCCGGTGGCGTGAGCGGTAATCATCCAACCTTTGTCTTTATGATCCTCAAGTAATAGCGAAAATTCTGTTCCTTTCTTGATTGTGGTAAATGTTAGAAATGTAAATAAGAAATACCCAGAAAAATAAACAAGTGAATACTGAATCTTTCAATCTGGTTAAGACTCTGAAATATCCAAAATTTTGCATTAGCCCATGTTTGTAGCTGAAAATAAATCCCTTAGTAATGCTCATGTTTTTAGCTGAATGTTTGTAACTTTGTATCTCAGTGTTAATGTGTTTGTACAAAGTTTCCATCACAGGCCTATAGCCTTTTATGGATGTCACTGCATCTTTTTTCGATGAATAAATTTTTTTACTAACAAACAATCAGTACAAAAACTCTCCTTTTTAACACAAACTGCTGAAATACAATCTGCAGAACTTTTTTACAATCCTCAGTGTGAACTCTAACACAATTATGCAGAAAAACACACTCAACATAATTCTACAGAACCTCAACACAACCCACACTAGACACTACTATTCTCTATATTATTCCATCATTTACACCAAAAAGATGTTACCGTATCTGACAAAGTATTGGATGTATCAGGGGAACCATCTGAATCATGGAGGCTAATTCACTTATTCAAAAACCCATTAAGAAGCAGAAACTGAATGTAGAACAGGACATTGATGGGAACAGTAATTGCTTAGGTAACTTACCCGAGGAGATTCTTCTACACATTCTTTCCTTTCTTCGAACAGAAGATGCTGTTAGGACAAGCGTGCTTTGCAAAAGGTGGGAATACCTATGGGCTTCGATTCCCAATCTAGATTTTAACTTGTTACATGCCTCGCACGCTAAGCGAAAGCTTAGGAGACCACTTTTTATGAAGTTTGTGGACAAGGTGTTTTGCCTTCGTGACTCCTCTGTTATAGAACGATTCAGTCTCTGTTGTGATGTGCTAAGTGATGCATCTCGTGTTAATACGTGGATCTCTGCTGCAGTAAGGCATAATGTTCAAGAGTTGTTTATTACGCTTGAAAACATCAAAAGAGAATTTTCACTGCCTTATTGCTTGTTTACTTCCAAGACATTGACAAGCTTGGACCTTTATACGAGCTGTATCTTCAAGCTTCCCTCTACAATTTGTTTCTCAAATCTCAAAGTCTTGAATATTGGAAAAGTAACATTTTCAGATGAATACTTAACCCAGCAGTTTTTCTCTGGTCTGCCTGTCCTTGAGGAGTTGGAATTAAACCGTTGCAGCTGGGTTGATCTCAAGGTTGTGCGTATTTCTGCTCCCAAGCTTCATTCTATGAGCATATTCGAATTTGAGTGTTATGGGGATGGTTGTCAGTTTATGATTTTTGGAGTTGGTCTCAAAAATTTTAATTACTGTGGTTGTCTGTTAAACGAATATTGCTTATATGAGTCATTCTCACTAGAAAAGGCAAGTATTCATCTTGGAACTAATGATACATCAGAACAAATTGCTCATCGCGTGCATAAGCTTCTTACAGGGCTCTCCAACGTACAATTCCTAAGACTTTCCTCTAAGGTGGTTAAGGTATGCCTGCGTCTCTCTTTGTAAATTCATATTTTACTGTAACATATCAACATAATGCTGGAAAAATTATGCTCTCCTTTGCATTGCTTGCATAAATGTGGTATGATTTTAGTGGTAAAATCGGAAAGGGTAACAAACCGAAGGTAAAGCTAATGTCATATAAAGGAAAGTAACCTTTCTATGTTTTCATGCTATTTAAGTTGTCTTTTATTTCTTTTAGTATCTGTATAGCTTTTGGAAAACCATTGGATAAGTGCTTCTCTGATGGTGATGAAAGTGTCCATATGTTGTTTATGTTTCTACTCTTAGGCTATGTGTTATTGATATTAAACAGAAAATTCTTCTGCCCAGAAAAAAAAAATAATAATAAATAAATAAATCTTGGTTTGGTCAGTAAGACTTGAACGAAGTCTTACCCTTGTCCTATACAGTCTCTTACTACTAAATTCAGATGACTTTCTACCTATATTAGTGAGTGATTAGAAATTGCTGATTAGGTTTGTGTTTAATTCCAAGTTATTCTTCTCAAATCTAATTTGATAATTATTAATCACTCTCCACTATGATCCTAGCATGCTTTAATATCGTGTTTGTCATTTTCATTTGCTTTGTTTCTGGATGTATTTTAATTATGATGCATTACTTTATCCTATGCTTAGGTTCTAAGATATGCAGCAGAACTCCTACCTCATATGCCTATGTTCAATAACCTGGTGAGCTTGATGTTCAATGTCACTGAAATGTCAATAGATCTTAGTTCTGAAGCACTGCTGAAGATATTGCAAAGATCTCCTTGTCTTGAGAATCTGAAATTTTGGACGGTAACCTCACTTGATCTACAATGTCTACTATCTTGTATCTATTCCTTCTTATTACAGCTGATTTACAATGATGGATAAAACATTTATTTTGAAATGATCATTTAGGGCGGTCTGACATCAAATTGTGAGGAAGAAGATGATAGGATATTGGACCCAGTGCCTTCATGTTTTTTGTCCCATCTCAAGCGGATTAAAGTCGATAGGTATGATGGAGATGAGAATAGGCTTTCTGCCATAAAAATTTTGCTCAAGAAGGCAGTTGTCTTGGAGAAAATAGTTATATTTTTCTCGGTGTTTCTGAGCTTAGAGAATCGAGTGAAGTTTTGTAAACAGTTGATAGAGCTCCCTAGAGGATCACACAATTGTAAAATTGTTGTGAAATGGTATGATTGTTCCCCTGATAGGTCAACAAAATGTAAAATTGTTTTGTCCTGATCTTTTATTGAGCCCTTGCTCTAGAAAAAAGCCATGAAATTCCTGTATTTTTTGGAAATGTAAAGTATGGCTCGTGCTAATTCTGTGAAGTTGGAATATTTGTGTGTGCGAATTTGGTTTGTTCTAGTTCCGTGATAATTAGTTTTAAATCCCTGAATCTATAAGCTTATACTTAATTTTATGTGATCAATATTTGCTTTTTATTTCTTTTTGGTTCTCTCATTTCCAAGGAGGGCTATACTTATTCTCTTTTTTTACACTTATAAATGACTTTTAAAATTACCATTGAATATGAGATTGATCTTTATTAAATTTTGATCTAATGATGATTTTAAAAGTCACTTATGAGTGTGAAAAAATTATGTAAAAAAGTGAAAATAAGTGTGTATTATTCCTATTTTTTTGTCTTAATTCAATGTCATATGTGATGTTATCTTTGGAAAATTGATTGCAGATTAAGCCACATTAAACTACCATTTTATTACAAAAACCTATGCCAATAATCAAAATTGTTAAAAAAATGTAAAATAATGATGTTTGTAAACTAAATTTATATAAATACCCTTATTTTAAAAAAATAATAAATAAAAAATGGCTACAAATCAAGAGCAAAAAATGTGCCTTTCTAAGTTTACTAACCGGAGAAAATAGAGAGAATTTAAAATGAAGATGATCATTTTTCACGGTCATGTGCCTAGCAGAAACACAATGAGGGAACCATTAAAAGAAAGATTATGGTTTTACTTATTTAAACTTGACTAATCATCGCCAAAGAAAAGTAATTCATGAGCATATGCCATCTTTCGTATTGGTGTGTGAGCAGGTACCTGCCAATGCCATCCGTGTTTTCGCACCCTCAACTTCTCAAGAATTTCCACAACAATCTGCAGACACCTTTTTTCGGCCGCAAACTTCCCCTGATTACATAATGTTTTTCCCATCGAGATAAACACCCGAGTCTTGCTATCCTCAACAATCTCCAGAAACCTATTTTCGTCTGCAAACTTTCCCTGATTACATAATGCTTTGCCCATTGAGATAAAAACCCGAGTCTTACTATCCAGCGGCTCAACAACTCCTTCCAAAGTGTTAATAGCGGTTTCGTAATTCCTCCCCACCGCAATCTGCAAATCCGAAATAAGACCCAAACCTTTCGCAACAACCCATTCTGCTTTTCTAACCCAGTGTAGATAACCCCAAGAAGCCTCCTATCACTTGCAACCTCCACCGAATTTTGTCCCAACTCCTTCTGATGTATCTCCAATGCCTTCATGCAATGCGGCAATGCCTCCTTAAAGTGAAAGTGTGCAACATGCCATTCGGCCAAATACTGGTTTGCTTTACCCAATCCCACCAGACCGTCCTTGTCCTTCTCCGAAATCACCTCCTTGATCTCCAAACACTTCCTAAGATGAGCAATAACCTCACGAGCAATATCCTCCTCGCTCCATCGAAATCTGATCTTCAAATTCGCCAACTCAAACTGCACGGCGTAAAGCAGTGGCCTAAAATCCTCATCACTACATCCCTCTCTCTCTAACCTACCCAATATCCTATCAGCTCTTTCAAGGTACTGCAAACCTTCAACAAACGCATCCTCACCCCCGAAGTCATATTTAGCAGAACCCAACAAGTGCAAAGTGAAGACAATAAGTAAAAAAGCAGGTTCATCATCCCTATCAAAACCTCTCAAAGCTCTATTTGCAAAAGATATAATCTGTTTAGGGTCCTCACCGTCTTCTTTAAGTTTGAGGCCAATTCTCAAGCAAGCCGGTGCAAGCTCTCTCTCATCAAAAGCAGACTCCATCTTCTTAAAAGCGTTGAGCATTTCCTTCTTGGTCTTTGCAGACTCAAAAGCCTCTCCAAGCTCAGATTTTTCCTTCAGTTTTCTCTGCATTAACAGCAATTGGGTTCCTTTTTCAACAAAGGAGGACTCCGTACTTTGAAGTCGCTTTGGTGTAGCCTTATTGAATGCCTTCAATAGTAAGCCATGGGCATGGGTCCAGAGCTTGGAAAGTGCGGGTGAGTCCAGTGGTGAGGAAGAGGAAGAGGAAGCGTAGTTTCTGTAAATCAGAGGGGAAAAAGATTTGGGTCCCTGACGAGAGAGGCTTAAGAGAAGTGAAATTGGATTTTTTCTCATGGTGGAACTTTGAGACGTCTCTGGATATTTTCTGAAATTAGAATTTCATCAAACCCTTACAAAACCCTAACAACTGAGGTTTCTCTGTTTTGGAACAGAGAATACCAGACCGTATTTGTCGTGTATACAAGTTCAAATGCTCATGAATTACAGATATTTAATGACAACAAAAATTAAATATTATTTTAAGGGATATTTACAGATATTTGCTGTAAATTTAAGGGATATTTACAGATATTTTCCCTTAAAAGTTTTTATTTCCATTACTTTATTATTATAAGGTAAATACAACAAATTATTCTTTCTTGTTCCTTTTTCATTTATTTTCTTTCTCTTTTGGGTATAACACAATCGTATAAAATATTATAACGTTATCCAAAAAGATATATGTTGATCAATACTTTACCAAAAAGATGAATCTAAATATTGTGACATTTTTCTTTTACTTTTTCGCCCTCCACATCACACCTTTTGCAATATATGATCAATACTTTACCAACTTGAATCTTGTTTTCTAACTTGCAAATATCTTACTCATATTTTATTGATGTAAAATGGTTTTTGAGAGACATTAATATTTTTGAAAAAAAATTAGGATTAAATACCTTATTTCCCCTAGGGTTTTAGCACTTTATTTTTTGCCTCTAAAGTTTCATTTAGATCGCAGGAGATACTGTGGTTTTAATAAAGATAGAGATGGTACCTCCGTTAAAATTTTATCCAAAACTTAATGAAATACCACGTCATTCTGGTGTTTTCGGGCACCCCATGGAGCTAAGAGGGTGGCCCATGGAGCCTAGTAGGTGACTGAAACCTCCCCAAGACCCACTGGGGTGGCCAGCCCACTCCCATGGAGCCAAGGGGGTGGCCGAAACCACCCCCATCCGAGCCACCCCCAATTTTTTTTTTTTTTTTGAAAAAAATATATTTTCTAATCTTTTTAATTTTTTTTTTAAAATTAAAAAATTAATTACATAACACGTGGCGATATTTGATTGGTGCTGACGTGGCGTTCCGTTAAATTTATGTTGAAAGTGTCCATATGTTGTTTATGTTTCTACTCTTAGGCTATTTGTTATCGATATTAAACAGAAAATTCTTCTGCCCAGAAAAAATAAAAAAAAATAAAAAATAAAAATCGTCCTTTGGCTGGTAAGACTTGCACCAAGTCCTACCCTTGTCCTATACAGTCTCTTTCTACTAAATTAAGACGACTTTCTACCTATATTAGTGAGTGATTGGAAATTGCTGATTAGGTTTTTGTTTGTTCTAAGTTATTCTTCTCAAATCTAATCTGATAATTATTAATCACGCTCCACTATGAATCTATGATCCCAGCTGCATGCTTTTATATCGTGTTTGTCATTTTCATATGCTTTGTTTATGGATGTATTTTAATTATGATGCATTACTTTATCCTACGCTTAGGTTCTAAGATATGCAGCAGACCTCCTTCCTCATATGCCTATGTTCAATAACCTGGTGGGGGTTTGGTGTTCAATGTCACTGAAATGTCAATAGCTCTTAACTCCGAAGCACTGCTGAAGATGTTGCAAAGATCTCCTTGTCTTGAGAATTTGAAATTTTCGGTAACCTCACTTTATCTAAAATGTCTACTATCTTGTATCTATTCCTTCTTATTACTGCTGATTTACAATGATGGATAAAACATTTATTTTGAAATGATCACTTAGGGCGGTCTGTCGTCAAATTGTGATGAAGAAGATGATAGGATATTGGACCCAATGCCTCCATGTTTTTTGTCCCATCTCAAGCGGATTAAAGTCGATAAGTATGATGGAGATGAGAATAAGCTTTCTGCCATAAAAATTTTGCTCAAGAAGGCTGTTGTCTTGGAGAAAATAGTTATATTTTTCTCAATGTATCTTGCACAAAGCTTAGAGAATCGATTGAAGTTTTGTAAACAGTTGATAGAGCTCCCTAGAGGGTCACACAATTGTAAAATTGTTTTGAAATGGTAAGATTGGTCTGCTGATAGGTCAAAAAAATGAAAAATTGTTTGGTCCTGATCTTTTCTTGAGCCCTTCTCTAGAAAAAAGCCATGAAATTCCTGTATTTTTTGGAAATGTAAAGTATGACTTGTGCTAATTCCGTGGATTTGGAATATTTGTGTGTGCGAATTTGGTTTGTGCTAGTTCCGTGATAATTAGTTTTAAATCCCTGAATCTATAAGCTTATACTCAATTTTATGTGATCAATATTTGCTTTTTATTTCTTTTTGGTTCTCTCATTTTTTAGGAGTGATATACTTATTCTCTTTTTTTACACTTATAGATGACTTTTAAAACTACCATTGAATATGAGATGGGTCTTTATTGAATTTTGATTTAATGGTGATTTTAAAAGTCACTTATACGTGTGAAAAAATTATGTAAAAAAGTAGAAGTGAGTGTAGCATTATTCCTCATTTTTTGTC
Source organism: Corylus avellana (assembly GCF_965113065.1). Lineage (NCBI taxonomy): Eukaryota > Viridiplantae > Streptophyta > Magnoliopsida > Fagales > Betulaceae > Corylus > Corylus avellana. The sequence goes on from NC_142500.1 coordinate 19,722,590, forward strand.
TTAATTCAATGTCATATGTGATGTTGTCTTCGAAAAATTGATTGTAGATTAAGCCACATTGAACTACCATTTTTTTACAAAAACCTAGGCCATTAGGACATGCAATTAACTGTACAAACATTTACAAAGTAAGAAGAACAAGAGACTCTTCTCAAGTACCAGAATATTGTCGCTCGCATATCTAAATTTTAAATTTATATAATTTTCTAGAATCTAGAGCTTTGATTTCTGAAACCTCAATCGATCTCATCCGTCCTTACACCTAATAGCGAAGACTCCAAATCTTCCTCATCTTCTCCGCTTTCCCGCTTCCCCTGGAGCCCAAGAATTAGAGACCCCTTCCAACACACAAAAATAGATCTGTCGACAAAAAATCTAACAAATCCAGCTTGATCAAACTTAGCTCGTTTACACCCGGTCCACCTCCAAAATTTTGATAGATATTTTTCTTTTCCTTAAAAAAAAGGTTACATAATTCAATGCTTATTAAAAGTTTTTATTTCCATTACTTTATTATTAAAAGGTTGGTTGTAGTTTGGGGAATGAATGTAAAGACAACAAATTATTCTTTCTTGTTCTTTATTTTTTATTTTTTTTGTCCTTTTTCATTTATTTTCTTTCTCTCTTGGGTATAACAACAATCGTAATAAAAATATTCTAACATTATCCAAAGAGATTATATGTTGATCATTAATTTAACTAGATGAATCTAAATATATGTTGGTCCATTTAAAAATTAATAAATTTTAAACAATAAATTAATAGATTTCTGAAAAATGGGCCATGTCACCTATGATTAAAATAGTCAAAAAATAAACTTTTTAATGAAGTTAAGCATTTCTCTTTGCAATATATGATTTATACTTTACCAACATGAATCTTGTTTTCTAACTTGCAAATATATGACTCATATTTCATTAATACTGCATTTCATGTAAAATGGTTTGAAAGACACTAATATTTTTCGTTGAAAATATTTTTCAAAAAAAAAAAATTATTAATTTCCATTGTTTAGGTGGAACCCTAAAGGTAATATTAAAAATATTTTTCATTTAGAGCTTAATTTCCATTGTTTAGGTGGCTCTTGTATTCTTTTTTCAGTTATGAATAAAGAGTATTTCCAATTTTCAAAAAAAAAAAAAAAATTCATTACTCGATTTGTATTTAAAACAAGAGAATAACTTCTTTGGGTTGTGGCAAAAAACAACCATTTTGTGCCCTTCAACCGCCTCTTCTGCTTCTCTCTCACCGTCTTCTTCTCCTCCCTCACGACCCGCACCTGCTGCCACGCCATCCGGGTTGGATCCATCGACTCCCTCCTTCCCGGAGCCGTCAAAGAGGCTGCCGACCAGCTCGGATTCTTCCAATCCTCCGGAGCCTCTTCCAAGGACGCTGTCGCCAGTGGCATGAGCGGTAATCATCCAACCTTTGTCTTTATGATCCTTAAGTAATGGCGAAAATTCTGTTCCTTTCTTGATTGTGGTAAATGTTAGAAATGTAAATAAGAAAGACCCAGAAAAATAAATAAGTGAATAATGGATCTTTCAATCTGGTAAAGACTCTGAAATAGCCAGAATTTTGCATTAGCCCATGTTTGTAGCTGAAAAAAAATCCCTTAGTAATGCTCATGCTTTTAGCTCAATTTTTGTAACTTTTTATCTCAGTGTTAATGCGTTTGTACAAGTTTCCATTACAGGCCTATAGCCTTTTATGGATGTTACTGTATCTTTTTTTGAAGAATATTTTTTTTTACTAAAACAATCTGTACAAAAACTCTCCATTTTAACACAAACTGGAAAAAAAACTGCAGAACTTTTTTTACAATCCTCAGTGTGAACTCTAACACAATCATGCAGAAAAGAAAAACACACTCAACATAGTTCAACAGAACCTCAATACAACCCAAACTACTATTATCTATATGATTCCATCATTTACACCAAAAAGATGTTATGATATCTGATAAAGTATTGAGTTTTTCAGGGGAACCATTTGAATTATGGAGGCGAATTCACTAATTCAAAAATCCCAAAAGAAGCAGAAACTGAATGAACAACAGGACATTGATGGGAACAGCAAATGCTTAGGTAATTTACCTGAGGAGATTCTTCGACACATCCTTTCCTTTCTTCCAACCCAAGATGCTTTTATGACAAGTGTACTTTCTAAAAGGTGGGAATACCTATGGGCTTCAATTCCCAATCTAGATTTTGACATATTACATTCCTGGCATCCTAATAAAAGGCGTAATAGAACGCTTTTTATGAATTTTGTGGATAGGGTGTTTTGTCTTCGTGACTCCTCTGATATAAAAAGATTCACTTTCTGTTGTGATGTGCTAAGTGCTGCATCTCGTGTTAATACGTGGGTCATTTCCGCAGTAAGGCATAATGTTCAAGAGTTGCATATTGAGCTTCAAAACTGCAAAGGAGAATTTTCATTGCCTTATTGCTTGTTTACTTGTAAGACACTGAGAAGCTTGGACCTTGATGTGCGTTGTATCCTCAAGCTTCCCACTACAGTTTGTTTCTCAAATCTTAAAATCTTGACCATCGGAAAAGTAACATTTTCGAATGATTACTTAACCCATCAGTTTTTCTCTGGTCTGCCAGTCCTTGAGAAGTTGAAATTAAACGGTTGCTATTGGGGGGGACTCAAGGTTTTGCGTATTTCTGCTCCCAAGCTTCATTTTCTGAGAATAGGTGAGTTTGAGAGAGAAAATTTGAGCTTTAGGGATGGTTGTCAGGTTATGATTTTTGGAGTTAGTCTCAAAGAATTTAATTACTGTGGTAGTCTCCTCAGCAAATATTGCTTATATGAGTCACTTTCTCTGGAAAAGGCAGATATTCATATTGGTTATGTTAATACATCAGCACAAATTGCTCATCGCATGTATAAGCTTCTTACAGGGCTCTCCAACGTAGAATTCCTAAGACTTTCCCCTAATGTGGTTAAGGTATGCCTGCTTCTCTCTTTGTAAATTCAAATGCTACAGTAACATATCAACATAATGCTTGAGAAATTAAGCTCTCATTTGCATTGCTTGCATAAATGTGGTATGGTTTAGCTGTAAAATTGGAAGGGGTAACGAACCAAAGGGTAAAGCTAGTGTCATATAAAGGGAAGTTACCATTCTATGTTTTCATCCTATTTAAGTTATGACAGATGTTACACGGGCATTCTTGTGGATGGGGAAATGTCATGACACAGAGAGTTTTGACTCCTAAGGAATCAATTATAATGCAGATGAAAACTTGTCTGAAATTATTTCATCAGCAAATGACAGAATTTAATCATATTCAACATTTTTGAACTTCTGCTTGCAAAACACTGTCTGTGTGGGTTTATCCAGTCATTTTGTCATTATGGTATAGGTAAATGGTTTGGAGAAGGCTTCCACTCAATGGGTAGCATGGTCATTCTGGTTCAGGTTCACACGAGAGAGATTATTTAGAGTATCCGTGTGTGTATCATGAACTCACTTGAGATATTTTCCAAGGTGTTTCACTCCCTTGTAACAAGCCTCACTCCTATAATCTCTTACTACTAAATCCAGATGACTTTCTACCTACATTAGTGACTGATTGGAAATTGCAGATTAGGTTTTTGTTTAATTCTAAGTTATTCTTCTCTTTGCTAATCTCATAATTATTAATCATGCTCCTCCATGATCCCAACATGTGTTTTATATTGTGTTTGTCATTTCATTTGCTTTTTTTTTTAGAAGTATTTTAATTATGATGCATTGCGTTATCCTGTGCTTAGGTTCTAATACATGCAACACAACTCCTACCACATATGCCTATGTTCAATAACCTGGTGGATTTGAAGTTCAGTGCCAGTACCTATGGGTTCCATTTCGGTGGAACGTCAGTAGATCTTGATTGTGAAGCACTATTGAAGATATTGCGAAGATTTCCTTGTCTTGAGAATTTGGAATTTTTGGTAACCTCACTTGATCTACAATGTGTACTATCTTATATCTATTCCTTATTATTACTGCTAATTTACAATAATGGATAAAACATTTATTTTGAAATTATCATTCAGGGGGGGCTTACTTTGTCGTCAAATTGTGAGGAAGATGATAGGATATTGGAACCAGCACCTCCATGTTTCTCATCCCATCTCAAGTGGATTAAAGTCTATTATTATGATGGAGATAAGAAGAAGCTCTCTGCCATAAAAATTTTGCTCAAGAAGGCTGTTGTCTTGGAGAAAATAGTTTTAATTTCCTCATTGTATCCTAGAAAGAACTTGGATAATCAAGTGAAGGTTGTTTGTAAACAGTTGATGGAGCTCCCTAGAGGCTCACAGAATTGTAAAATTGTTTTGGATTGGTATGATCCTTCTGCCAAAAGACGTGAAATTGTTTTGTAATGAGCTTTTCTTGAGCTCTTTCTCTAGAAAATCGCCATGAAATTCCTGGTTTTTTTTTTTTTTTTTTTTAAAAAAAATATAAAAGTATGGCATGCTAACCTTCTACCTTACCTAGGTAAGTTGTTATGGAATGTTCGTGTGTGCTAATTTGGTTTGTGATAACTCCGTGATAATTAGTTTTAAATCCCTCAACCTATATTTTTGTGATTAGTATTTGCTTTTTTTTTTTTTCTTTTTTTTTTGGTGTTGTGGTCTTAATTCAATGTCTTTTGAGATGTTGTCTTTGGAAAATTTATTTGAGGGTAGTTCTATTCTTTAAGGAGATTTAATATCTCAAAAAAGGAATATTTCGTATTATTTAACAAGATTCCTTGAAGGCAGGATTTTTTGTAACAAAATAGTAATTCAATGTGGCTGTATGTTGCATGTGTTACTTCATAGGGGCAACTTATGAATGAGTGATAGTTTATGAGGAAAAAAATATAATTGACCAAACTTTTATGAAACATTCTGTTTTCTACTCGTGATGCCATATATTAGAAGAAGCCAAACTCAAGCCCAATAAAGCTAGTTGACACTCAAGCCCATAAAGGTCCATTTGCCCCAAGTTAGGTTGTGTATGTGGGTCAATCCTCCCTTTAGTGAATTGACTAACGAATGTCTATCCAGTGGACACATGGTGAGGGAACCATAAAAGGAAAGACATCTTCTCTTTCACAGTTTTGTTTATTTAAACTTGATTCAGTAAGTGAAGAAGCCGTTGAAGCATCCCCTTAGGAAAACAATTTATGAGCATATGCCGCCTCGTATTGGTCTGATTACCTTCATCCTTATAATATCAAGCTCACTTATCATATTGACACAGTCCTATAGATGAAGGTAATGGTCCATATTTGGAGGTATGTACGCACATCTTCCTCCCTATTCTCCTTTTATTGGGTTCTCTTTCAAATGCGTCATTGACTTAAGCATCAGAGTGTTTTTACTAATACCTCCAACGAATCTTTTTTTTTTTTTTTTTTTTTTCTCTTAGTAGGTCTCCTTGACTAGAATCTACGAGCGGTCAACTGTACAAACATCTACAAAATAATAAGAGTAAGGAATTAAAGGGTATTTTCTCTTCTCAATTACCATCACATTGTCACTTGCACTTTTAAATTTTAAATTTATATAATTTGGACTCTAAATAAAAGTTATGGTTTTAGTTTGTCGCACATGTTAAATGGAAAACCTTTCAAATTCCCTATAATGATTAAAGGCGCTTCTTTCTAATTTATTCCATTATCGAAAAATAAATGGAAAAATAGACATGAAAAATGAAAAAGAAAAACCAAAATTACATCAACAACAAAAGCTTAAGCATCAACCAAACTAATACAACAGCAAACAAAATTAGCATCCACAGTCCTAATGCAGCACTATGTCATCCACAACACTAGACCATCATATCCTAAGCTACGAACAATTTCACTTCTCTCATGTCCTCAACCTCCTCTTTTATTGGGTTTTTTGTTTTCCTCTTCTTTTGGGCACAAGGCAATTATAATGAAATATTGTAACCTTATTAAAAGCATTGATAATACTTTCTAAAGCCTCATGTTAAGGACTTTACCAGTGAGAAAAAAGAATAAGACATGATATGTACAAATTTAATTTTTATAAAGTCGATCTAAGATAGAATATGAATTTGAAGTGTACATCCAAATTAAAGAACTTAATTGACAAGGACTATCATGTCTCTTTTAGCTATCAAATAAAAAGGACTAATATTTCCATCCTAAATAATACTTAAAAAAAAATAAAAAATAAAAAAAGTTTTATCCGTGCACAATATTGAGACGTGTTCCATAACAGGACACAAAGAACACGTATCAAGTCGCGGTTCCAAGCCGAATCGCATTTTTGCAAGCCAGGTAATCCTCAAACATCAATATCTTCACAATCAGGTACAACACTCTTAGTAGAAACCAAATTTTCCTTGTGAATTCACAAAGCAAATGGACAAACATCAACTTGTTCTAAAATGCCCAAGACAATGTCGGCCACTTTCCACATCCTTAAAGCAAAAGCAGTTTAAGATATAAACCAATGCGGTCGATAACTTGTCTTGTATTTGTTTCTAGTTTTTAAATTTTCAGAATGCCTCTGGGGAATCTGGACCTGGGTCACCTTCCAGATCAAGCTTGAAGCCTATTGAGAAACTAACCCCGTAATGAATTTATATACAAAAAGAATACACAGTTTCCTTTATACACAGAACAGATATCACAATTAGAGTACTGGAAACCCATGTGCATTCCAATTGCCTGATCAGCCGAAGCTTGTAGCCTCAGGATTTATTCTGGGAGTTTCTGGAGGTCTGCTATATATATCATCGAAATGAAGATTCAACTCTCCGGCCTCTAAGTCGTCCATGTAAGTGGTTCGGGATAAGTGGAAGTCATTTCTCCAGTCCAAGTGTTGTTCTTGGTCCTCTGAGATTTTATCTGAAAAATTATCATTATAATTGTCTGAACTTTGGCGATTGAAATCAGGAGGCTCCTTAAAACTTGTCTGGAGCTGGGCACCATCTGGGCCACTTCTAGCCCACCAATGGCTTCTGGTTGGGTTTGGCAAATTGCTAGAATCATGATGCCTTAGTACACTATCCCGGAAGAAACGAGTTGATGTAGAAGCCCCCAGATGGGATTGTGTTCGATCCTGATCATAATGGTCACCCCAGTATTCTTCACACTTCGGTTCATTTTGTGTCAAGTTGGATGGTGTCCAGTAATCTCCAGGACGTTGCTCAGTTGCTACAGAAGGTTGCAGTGCACCGTCTCTCGAGTAACCAGTCGTGCGGTTAGGTTGTGACATATAATACCAATCAAGAAGATAAGGGTGATTCTTTTGATCTGCATCAATTAGCCAGAGAGAACCCAAGTGATAGCCAGTCCCAACATTATTATGTGTAAGCTCCCTTGAGAAAACGTTGCGTCGGTCTCCACAGCCTCTAAAAGTGGGGCTCCCTTGCCACATTCTAGAAGGAGAATATGCCTGTCTAGTTCCCTGACCTTGCAGATTTTGCTCCCTGAAAGTCCTAAGATTTGATATAAACTGCTTTCCCTGAGTGTTTGGTTCCCATGAAGGATAGCTACTCTGAAAGCTGCAACCAAAATAGAAAGATTGAAAATTGAGAAGCAGTGAAGGAAATAATTAATTGAAAGCACTATGGTAGCTACAACTTCACAAATAGCATATTGGAAATCACTGCTGCTAATTTTCAATTTCTAATATAAAATGATAATGCATTTGAAACTCATACAGTGGAAACCCAAATAATCATAGACATGAAATTCCAGTTTCTCTGGTAGACAATTAAGCAGGATAAGGAATTGAAGATAGAGACTAAAGGACTGGCAGTTGCAGCAGCACTGGTGCTTCCAGCCTTGTTGGCATTTATTTTAATAGTTGAAAAAGAAAGAAAAAAAAAAAAATCAAAAGATAGGAGATTGAAACTGCGCAGAGAATATTCTAGGAATTTTTCCAAATCAAATGTTACAGAAGGTAAGGCTTCATGACCTCAATTATATCAATCCTACAAGAAATATAGCTACGATCATACCTCAAAAATGATTTCTCCATTTTCCCCTGAGAACTCCTTTCAATGCGAGGAGCACTGTGTGGTGAACCATAATTGCTATTGCCATGCTTTTGAAAGTCAAAGACACTAAAGCTGCCAAAAGATCAAGAGAGTAAAGAAGAAATGAAAATATTGTCAATGTTAAGAAAACATGTCAAAAAAGGCCACTAAAGTCAAGTCATGGCGGCACCAGAAAGGAGAATTAGAACAAAGAAGGAAGACTAACCTGCAGACATGACCAACACCTTCAATATTCACTGTAGAATCTGCAATGAACTGCAAAATGTCATCCACACGCTGCAAAATAGAAATAGGACATGTCAGTTCAAAAACTAGCATTTATGGTGTGGAAGAATATTATTGTCTATTGAAAAAGTAAACAACCTTTGGGACAACAAATATAAGTAAATACGGAGTGAGGAAAATTGAGGCCATCTCCTCAAGTAGCATCATTCCAGTATACTGCATCGGAGGGGAAAAAAAAAAAAAATCTCATGAGCATAAAAATAGTTAAAACCTTGTCTATCATGGATGAAAAAAAATATATATTATCGTCAATTTGCCCAAGTGAAGCCCAGAAATATTTCTCTAACCCATCCAGGAATCAAACTGCCTAAGAAGAAAAAAGTAAGCAAAATACTGCATGAAAATGCACCCCTAGAAAAGACAGCAGCATACCATAGTGGAGATGTGGACACTTACGACAATATACAACAAAGAAGATTATGCACAAGTCCCATGATTCATGATCCTATCTACAATGTGATGCATACAACTATTTAATACCATTCTATGCAGGATGCTTTCTCAATGCAACAACTCTGCAATTCTAAATGCAAATGCAATTAGATAAATTACCAGTCCATGCCAAAGAAAACGGGATAAAACGTTGACGTACTAAGCCCAGAGTTATACGTATTCCCAACCAGAGAAAAGATTGACTATTCATGGTCGGTACCACCAATAACCCGTACAATAAGAAGGATGAAGATATGGCCCTCAGAAAAAATTTGCCAAACTTTCAAGCAAAATCAGTTCACAAAATGTTTATATGAACCAAGCTCGCAATTACTCAAACTGACCCAAGCATAAGGAATGGGGGAGGGGACAGAGCTAATAGATGCAAGCAAATTCAGACTAATACCCAACTGACACCGCTTCACCCTGCTATACCCATATTGACACAAAATCCCATGGTAAGGGAATGGCTACCAGGGAGAGAAAATGTATCAACACAACTGAATCCAACAATTGAGTATGTAGCTAACCTGAAACCATATCAAAGTCCATGTAAACAATTAATATCTCCCAGCACTCTGCCTTGTGTCTATTTGGATTTAACTAGGACTGCTAGATATCAATTCTCATAGTTCAACTAATGTACTCTTTTCTAATTAAAACTAAAAAGAAGTTTCTAGAACTTTCTTGCTCAACCACTCATGCCAGCTCTACTTCAGTGAAAACATGAAAACCACTCAAGTACCTGAAATAGGGTTTGAAACTCGATGCAGACCATCTCAGTATTTTCTTTGCCACGCCACCTCTTTGGCATATAATGTGTATGTTGGACCACCATAGACATTGCTCCCTCAGGATCAAGGACTAGAAGCTCATCTGTAATAGCAGCCCGGCTTATAGCTGTTATAGTTCCAAAAACAGCAGCATACCAAAACAAGTTGCGACCAAATATCTGCATGGTTTGAAAATAATGAAAAAAAATAGCATCTATAAACAATATATACAAGGTGTGATATGCCATTAAAACAAAACATGTAAGAATTCAAGTACATGGCCCTCTAGCAGCGACTCCTCCAGAAATGCAATGATGATTAGGATAGCAGCAAAGCCCCCAGATACGAAGGAGATGAACTTTGCTATAATAGAAATAATAGGAGACGGGAATTGCTTGATATAATTAGAAGCATGCTCTACACTGCTATTGATCCGGTGCTTGAACAAATGGTCCACCTGTTATACAGAAAAGGATAATACTCTTATAGCTAAAGCATAAACAAAAAGAAATACATGTAAAATACTAACATCAGATGTTACAAATGATAACCACCTAAAAACAGGTTTAGCTTATTCTAAGATAAGATGGAGGAAACTGCCAGAAAGCAAAGAAGAAAATGCGAGAAAGCAAAACAAGAGGAGGAACCTAACTTCTAAAATGGAGGAGGGGCTAGGTTTAACTTATTATTAGCAAGCGAAATGGTAGGGGTACTAAATCTTTTACTAACAGATGCTTACTAAACTGATGTATAGCTCATTCATTGAAGAAAAACAAAACAATTAATTAAAAGAATGTATAGCTCATTCATGTAAACTGATGTATAGCTCATTCATTGAAGAAAAACAAAACAATTAATTAACAGAAATGCAACAAGTACCAATTCATGAACTACATATCAGTTGTTCTCAAATTAATTCCAATCACGCCTCCATTCTATCTTCTTCTTTCTTTCTTTTTTTTTTTTAATTATTATTTTATTATTTATTTTTACCATAGTCAATGTGACCCACATCTGTGTTCAACTATCTGACACCAAGTCTTAGGCATTAGAAGTTAACTTTTTTTAAGAAGTTTCTTTGTAAATATTCTTGCAAATTAACAATGAAGCTGCAGTATTATTCAAGTAGTATCATTGGGTGCCGATTTACCTCCCTATGATAATCTTATGACACCTTACCACCATGACTAATTTGCACTTTGGTGAACCAATCAAGTGATGCAACAACATATTTGACACCCTGTTGGAGATTTGGGTTGGGAAGGGCAAGGTGTAAAGGCAGTCTTGCTTATGTACACTCCACACAATGCCACAGCAATTGGGGATAGACAAAAAGGAAAAAGGGCAGTGTGCAATTAGGGTGCAAAATAGATGATGTGACATAATTTCATAAGTTCATTAAAATGTTTCAATTTAATCCAGACCACAAGGAGGCAAACTGCAAGGAGGTTTAGTGTAACCCTTTGAAAGCCATGGAGATAAAGTATAAATCACTAATTACAGAGAGGTGTTTTGTAGTTAATCCTTTATCATGTGAATCACCAATCATTCCCCAACATTATAGCATTATTTTAATTGGTAAAAGGATAAAGATACTATGGTCATTCATCTGGGAAGAAACTTGGATGAACTTAATAAAATAGCAATAAAAATAATAATTACCTCATTATATTCCCTAAAGATCCATTTTGACAAAGTTGACCACCTTCGAGATGATGCAGTACTTGGATGATTATAGAATTGCTCGGCATGCCTCAGGAAGAGATACACCAGCATGAATATGACAAGAAACGGTGAAAGAAGCAGCATTGCAAGCCCAACTACCATAAGCCTTTTCTTTAAGGTTGTTGGATTAGATATAAATTCCCTTCTAACACAGAAGTTTCTGCAGAAAGAGCACAGTCAAATCAGAAAATCATTACAGATCACGGAAAGCATGCATAAGCATTAATGCAAGTTCTGCATCATGCATCATTATTTTAGCAAATTCTTGAAATTAATGCATCACGCATCATTATTTTCCAATAATAACCAAAAAAAGAAAATTTGTAACAATTCCCAAACAAAGGGGAATACACTTTCTTACACACACTGTAGAAGAGAATAAAAGTGAACATGCTGAATATGTAATTACAGATCATGATTATACACCTTCCATGTAAATATATGCCCAAGACACTAAATATAATGGTTATTCATTTAAATTTCAACATACCGATCAAACATGCTCTGCAGTATGCACCAATTTAAGGTCCACTCAAGGGTCTTTGTCAGTATCAGACGATGTTGTGCTCCATGTGTGCCAAATTTGACCGTCGGCCCAACACCGGGGATCCACTGAGAGATTGGGAATGCAAGAACCCCCTTGTTGACCATTCCAATCAAGTAGTTTTCCTTGCGCATCAATCGCATTACAACATCATGAGCAGAAAGATCCTTAACCACACATAGTTGTTGTGAACTTTGCAGCTGAACAACCTTCTCAAGAATTGTTGCCCATGGCATTGTTTGAATTTCATTGTCCGTAACATGGAGACTGCAGTACATAATAACCTTGCTCATTGTTATTTAATGATGAAATATTACTAAAACATAAGAACTTTGACCAGAAGAGAAAATATTGCCTTCAACACAATCAAAGTTTATATAGATAAGCTTATTCACAGCTTACCTGTTGTAATAAAAGTGACGAATCCCCAAAGTGTCCTTTAATTGAGCAAAAAACCTCAAAAAACAAAAGATCCAATAAAAGGAAAATATCACTAAATATCCAACAATAATAGCTTTGGTAAGTGTTAGGGGAGTTAATGGGTGCCGATGAAGAGCATCCTTAGCAAGATCACAAGGCTTAATTCCAGATTCAACCGCATCCATCCCACACTTTGCATTACGAAGACCATTCCAGTCAACAAATAATAAGAAAAATCCTGAGAAACAAATTGTGAAGCCCAGGCTTAGAACCTCAACTATCCACTGTATAATGATGCACCAAAGCCCTTTCTCACAGTAGTAGCTGTAAAGCCTTTCAAAGAATAGGTCCAAATCAGCAATTGGTTCCACATTCAAGGTATCACCATTAAGAAGTCCCGAAGGGCTCTCACTACCAGGACTTGGTGGTACCCTTCCGTAGTCCGACAATTCAATCTCAGGAGACACATCTTTAAGCAAGCCTGTAGTCAAAGATGATTCACCACGCCATTTCGATTGGAATACACTGAGGAGGTTTGCACTCTTTGGCCCACTGAACATCATTCACAAAGACTAACAGTAGGCAAATGCAACCAGTCCATTCCCCAAACCACTTACAAGTAGGAAGGAAAGGAGCTGTAAAGAAGAAGAAAATGAAATTAGCCCCTTCTGTAGTCATTCATGAAAAATCAGTTTTAATACCTGTCTGCAAAAACTAAGAAAAAGAAAAAAAGCAGATCTACCAAAAAAATGCACTACAATCAAATGATAACTGCAATTCAACTGATTATCATCCACCATAATTGGATGACAACATTGCCCCCAAGATTATGTGAAAAATCTAAGCCATTGAACTTGTGGAAATATGCTTCACAGCACTCAAGAAAAAGAAGCATGTCTATACCATTAGCCCGGTACTTGTTATTTTAGCTTGGAAAATATAAGTACTGGAATACTGCAGTTTTCTTTTTCATCTGCATAAGACATAATTTAATTACATGGTAGAAAGAGGAAGGGGAGATTGTAGGGAAGAATATAATGGATCGAATGACCCCAAATGGTCTGACTGTAATTTTTCTTTTGAGTGAGTCATTATACAACTGAATAGAAGCAAGAAGAAACCATCTTTAAATATCACCATATTGAGGGAGGGGAATTTGGATACAACAAAGCAACCTTACGAATACTACCTAATAGGTGACAACCTATAAAAAGTCTAACATATGGCAAGCCTTAGATACCTAAACTCATAAAGCGTCTTTGCTCCATATCTAAAAGGTATGAAAAGGGAAAGTAATGCCGAAACAAATGCCATTCTTCATGTACCTTTCCATTAATTGTAGTAATCTTGGTCAAAGATTAGATAAAAAAAATTGTAGCAATCTTTGACAAAAAAAAAATGGAAGTCCAAAATTCAATCGAATCTTCTTCAGTGCCGCAATAACAATTTGGATTTCCTCTACCAACCCTGCAATTGTAACAATATAATGTTGTAAAATCAAGGGCAAATTTGTTTATCATGACTAGGAGATATATAGTTAAGTACTCCTGAGAGCGCTGAGCATTCTAAAAAAATAGGATTTCGTTTAATAAGTTTTTGATATTCAGCTCATGTATGGTTTTGTAGAGTAGCGGTAAGGATGACTGGGGTGGGAGAAGAGAGAGAGAGAGAACCATATTATCATACTTTAAATGGTATTTGTCTATCAGCAGTCCAACTCAATCGGCTAGAAATGCTTCGAAGATCAAATTCATGTCATACCCTGAATTAGGTTTTCTAGTAACAAATTCTCAAGGTGGGAAAAAGACATTTTACAAGAAAAATGAAGAGAATCTCATTTATTTTATCTTATCAATAAAAATGGTCAATGAGAATTTAAAGAAAAAAGGGTAATAATGACATAAGAATTAATGTACATTTAACTCAAATTCCAAAACCAGTTCAGAAGGAATGCAGTCACATACGGTATGACCATGACTGCACATAAGAATCAGCGCCATCTGCATTCATCTTCATTATCAGTTCAAATTGCACCAAACATCCAGACCGAATCTTCTTCAGTTTGTCAAAACCCCTAGGCACATGATACATCCTTTTGATAGTATGACTACAGAATGTGTAACTAGTAAAAATGCATTCTTTGTGTCAAAAATGCATAACTAGTTTGTCAAAAAATGTGTAACTAGCACGTCAAAAATGCACGACTAGATTAACAAAATGGGCTAAAACACACCACCACACCATACTTTGCCAAAATTTTGTGTGGACAAAATAAATTATAGAAAGTAAATGTTCGTATCCACTAATCAGTTGACATAAACTAAACAACGGAATGGCTCAGTGATCCCTTTCGCAGAACATCCAATGCACACAGAGCCTCTGCAGCACAGTCACGAACCTAAGAACCCAAGCCAGACATGAAAAAAGAAGTAGCACCCAGATAATCTTTTAGCAGATAAATAAATACCCACAAGTCCGAAGCAAAATTTGTATGAAAATTCCCAACTGGGTAATCATCAGAAACTATCAGATTTACAAATTTCCTACGAGAAATACCAATATAAACTATACAATTGTTCCCTTGACACTTTTAAGCACAATTAGCTTAAGAGGAGCTAGTTTTCATAACTAGAAGTCAAACGGATATGCCCATGTTGATTATAATAACGTAAAGAACTTCCATCAATAAACTAAAAAAATTAGATTAAATATATATATATATATATATAAAAAAAAATACAACTAATATCACTAAATTCAAGCAGAAAACAATATTACCTGCAACCCACCAGAGAATAGGAGTAATCAAACTAAGAGAGCCCGAAATACATGAAATTCAATGAATTCAATAGGTACCCAGTAAACAATTTGGTGCAAAAAAACCGCCGGAATGAAAGAATTTCAGAGGTTTGTACGAGAGGGTTTGAGGTTAATTTCAGAAGCCGAAGAAACAAGGAATTGATTGAAGAGAGGAGAAACCGAAGAGGCAGAGAGAGAGAGAGAGTTTGGTTGCGTGGAAGAAAGAGGAATTTTCTTGAATTCTATAATCTTTGTAGGACTCAGAAGGGGCTTTGGTCTTTTGTTTGGGTTTCTCGTTTTATCTCTCAACAAGGAGACGTGAATTTAGGAAAATACTCACAAGACCATTTTTCATTCCTTAAGTTTTATCCCTTTTTTTTCTTGTTTTTGTTTTACTATTGCTTTTTGGTTTTTGCTCAACGGTTAGGTTAGAACTGAAAAAATATTTTAAATTGAGTAATTTTTTTTTTTTCTATATGAAATTGAATAACGTTATAAGTCACTCTTGTGTATTTTTTTATTTTTTCAATAATAACGTGACTCTTAAAATTACTATTAGACTTGTGATTAATTACTATTAAATTTTAATCAAATGATAATTTTAAAAATTATCTCATTTTTTGAAAGACACAAGAGTGAAACAAGATAAACTCCTAGAATTACTCCCTTAAATTAAGGTTTTCTGGTCAAACCAAAATCATATTATCCTATTTTCATATGTTTGTTAGTTTTTTGTTTTTATAAAACCTGGAAAATTCAGTTCCGTAACATGTTATGTATATTTATTAATTTATTAAAAATAATTAATAATGTAGAAGATCAAAATCCAACAATAAACTTACAACAATGTGTGGTGCATAAAGTTTAGCTGAGGTTGAGAATTTTATACATTATGATTTATATTTGGAAATTAGGTTAGAATTTATTTTTTTCAAGTTCAGTTTATTAAATTACTTTAGGGCATATGCTTTTCACATATTTTTTTTTTTTCCAATTTTATGTGTTTAAATACATGTTAATTTAATAGACTTAATTAAAAATTTTCCTCCCATTGTTCTTTACTTTTTCTTGTGAGCAAATTATTATTTACTTAACTGATAAGAATCCCCACCCCCCCCTTTTTTTTTTTTTTTTAAAGAGAGAATCCCTTTTCTGTATATCTAGGAAACTGAGATGGAAAATGGGCTTTGGGATTTTCTAAGCCCATGTGATAAGGAATTTGGGTTTTGGTGGATGAGACAGTTGGGTCCTGCTTTCGGCCCATGATTACAGATCCTACTCCAATCCACTGTCCATGGACCTCACCTTCGGACTGAAAAATTAAAAAATGATAAAAGACTATGTTTGGAAAAGCCCTTTTTTTTTCTGAAATAAAAAGAAAAATTAATTGATATTATATAACAGTGAAAGAAGTCTTGAATTTTTTATGAGAGAAAAGTGAAGAAATTTGTTTTATTAATATGAATAAATAAGTTTGATTTTTTTTAGAGGGACGAAAAAAAGATGAAAAAACTTGTTGCCAAACATGCACTAGAAATGGTTAAATTACTAATTTCATACTGACATAGCGTGCTGTGTTACTGAGCGTAGTTTTCTATGTCAGACACATAAAAAAAGGGTCGCTCATAACAAGCAATATTATCGTATATGAAATGATTATTAATGGTAGTATTTCATTTATGCTAATATATAATCTTAAATATTAGTGTTACTCTTTTATTTCACGCCCAATAAAAAAAAACAGTTTTCATTATGTGAGAATCACGTGTTGTTTTTATTAAAAGTATATGTTTAAAGATATATATTAACTTAATAAATTGAATTGTAAGAATTTTCTTTGAGAATCCAACCTTAATTAAAAGAAAGTTTTGTCCATTTGGTGAAGGTAGCACACAATATGATAGGTGTACTATCTTATATTTGACACCACCATAAACAATCATGTTAATTTATAATAAACTTATTATAAAACTTATAATAGTTCTAACAACAATAAAAAAAACTGATCATATGAAAAAAGAAACTATTTATAAACCATTTCATAGCCATGAATAAAATTCCAAATTTCAAGTTATTGTGGAAGGCGAAAAACTTGGTAAAAAAAGACATTGTACTATGGTCTATGGATTTGATCTCTAGGCTAAAGACACACAATATATATATATTCTTTTGGATTTGCTATCCATATCTTATAGTTGCTTCAATCATAAATGAATTATACTAGTTTCCTTCTTTTTTTTTTTCTTTTTTTTTTGGGCTTTGCGATAACTTGTCCCTCCAAGCAAACCTCTAGTTTTACACTAACCCACTTCCCAAACAGACCCCATCAAAATTGCGGGAACCAACGGGTCTTTTTGGCGGGAATCCCACGTGGCAAGCGGGCACACCATCACCATCTCATGTTCGCGCCAAAAAAACCCTAAATATACACTCACTCCTTCTTCTTCCGAGAAATTCTCACCCAAAACTCTCCGTCGTATTTTCTGAGTACCAAATGAACGCGTCAGAAACCTCTTTAATCCCCTCCAAGACCTCCAAGAAGGCCCTTTTCCACTCCCAAAACCCTGGCCCTAACCAATTGAGCACCAAAACCCCAGAGAAGCTCGCACAGCTCCCCCGCCGCGGCCGCTCGCGCAACCGTGGCGTCGCGCTCTCGATCAATGATGTCCGAAAGGTGGCTGAGAGCCTCCATGAGCGATCGCCGGGTAAGTCGGGCCGGCCCAATTCTGCCAGAAGGCAGATCGAATCCTGGCCCGACGAGAGCCCGGCCCGTAAACCCAAGAAAACCGCCGGAGAGCCTGTAAAGCTACCGGAAAAGTGAGAGATTTGAGTTTTGTTTAATTCTAGTTTTGATTTTAAGTAAACTGATTTGGTTAATTATTGGGGGTTCTTTGTGGTTAAATGGGCAGGTATGAGATTCTTGGTGAGTTTTTTGATAGCTTGGATAGTTCGATTCGGTT
Source organism: Corylus avellana (assembly GCF_965113065.1). Classification (NCBI taxonomy): domain Eukaryota; kingdom Viridiplantae; phylum Streptophyta; class Magnoliopsida; order Fagales; family Betulaceae; genus Corylus; species Corylus avellana. The sequence continues at coordinate 19,740,551 of NC_142500.1, forward strand.
GTTGCGGTTGAAGGGTTCGACGCCGACTTTCACGAATATTTGCCCGAAAATCGAATCTTTAACTGATAGGTATTTTTATTTGTTTTATTTAAAATTGTCTGGGTCTTTTTTCTCTCTGTTTGTGTGGAGTAGGTATCTTGCTTTAATTGGTATGGATTTCTCAATGTCGTTTTCTGGTTAGAAAGTGCGATTTAGAGTCTTATTGCTGATATCCTCTGCTTGGTTGTTGAGAAAATAGAATCTTTTCTAGTAATTTGATTTATTTAGACTCTGTTTGGATATGGGAAAGAAGGAGCGAAAGTAGAAGAGACTTCAAAAATGCTAAGGAACATAATTTCTTAAGCAATTGACGATTTTTTTTTTTCTCCTTCAGAGACCCAATAGTCGCCAAACAGAGCCTTATATATGTTTAGTCTTTGGCTTTCGAGGTTAATGAATCTTATGGTTATAGTTCTTTCTTTTAACGTTTTAGGAGGTTTTCACATAGTCACTTGGCTCAGTTGAAGTTTATTTTACGCGAAGCAATTGAGATAAAGAGGATACTTGTGTTTGACGAGCGGACAAGTTGCATGAAGCCAGATCTACATGTTTCTATCAATATCAATGCGATAGAAAATGATGGGAAGTTGAAATCTGAAAGTGGGAACATGCATTTGAGGAAGGTCTTCCATGCGCGGCTTGTGGATTTTTCAAAATCCCATCCTGAGGTATGCCTTATCAATTCTTTTTGTATATTACATGGGTTATCCTATATTTGTGCGTAGTTACCCGCCATTGTCTGCAATCACATAAGGTAGTAGTTTTTCAATCAGTTGCTTGACATTGCATTTTACTGATGGTCTAGTTGTCATGTCTTCTTTACCAACTGCAAAGGACAGTATGATATGGAATGAGAAATGCAGTGATATTTGATACGACAGACAAAAACTGTCGGCACATATTCCCTTTTTCCCAAGGGCATTCTTGTACTGAGATGCTTGTGTTTCAACTGTTGTCTCTATTCCTATCTATATACGAGCAAGAAGCTCTTTCTTTATAAACTTTGGTAAAAGGTTCTATCTTCCACCGCGGCAACCAAATAAGAATGGGACTTAAGGCAAATCTATGTTTTTACTTGTTAGGAATCTTTTTTTGGGTTTGAAGATCATACCATAATGACCTAGCCAAGATCATTTCAATTAGGGTAATATTCTATGGTTGCTATTCTTGTCTTATTTTCAATTGATTGAAAAATCATCTTTACAGTACAGGCGCTTCCAACCTCTCACTTGCTACAATTGTTTGACCATAGATGTTACTGTCAGTGTTATATTTAGTACCGCTTAAAGATATATCTCAGTCGCCCTGATTTATGTTTAATGTGAAGCAGTTGTAGTATATATTAAACGAAGTTTTTGGATTGTTTTGTTCCAATACCATGTAGTCTAAAATATATTTCTTCTGCTTTTAGGTTGATGAAATTCCAGAGGAAGCATTGCCCGAACCATTCAATCGTCCAAAACTTGATGTCCGTTCAAACATGGGCAAAATACCCACCTCATCATTTCCGGTTAAGACATCAATTGGTGCACTAGTAGCTCAGCAATCTGGAGAATCAGAAACCTGCATTCGGGGTGACGAAATTCCAGAAGGAATAGATCAAAATCTGAATTCAAACATAAATAAAGCTCCCAGCTTGTCATTGCCTAGGCCTACATCAACTGAAGCACCAAAAAATCAGCAACCTGCAGTAGCATCACTTCTCCCTCCATCTTTCCGTAAGTGCTTCTCACAGAAAGTCAGGAGCAATGAAGCAGAGAGTGCTTCTCAAAGCTTATCGAAGACTTCCCTCCAACCTTCAGATCTCCCAGTTCAAGAGTCACTCATTAACAAGAGTTCATCCAAAGAGGAAACCATTTCTGCTGCTGCTGCTCCTTTCCCAGCAAATTTGTCATTTGAACCAACCAGCAATGGAAAGCATGTAGCATTTTGTGCTTCTCCTGCTTGTTTCCCACCATCTTGCCCACCTGCAACCCCAAGCAAAAAGTTAGATGCCATGAATAGTGAAAATGGTTCTCCCACAGAAATTGCTAAGATCAATTCTTCTCCTGCAAAACCTGCAAAACCTGCTTCCACTCCAGCTAGGCTGATGAATGTGACACCAGCATTGCATCCACCAAAGAGATGTTATATGAGCCCAGAGGATGATTCTACTAGCTCCCCAAACAAGTTAGCTAGGCGTCCACCCCGTTCCAGGTCGTTAAAGTTTGACACTCCCATAAAGAATGAAAACATTGTGGATGAAATAGATGGCACGGGAGGTGTTTCAGTTGATAATGATATATTTGATATTCTTCCCGAGAATCTTCTGCAATCGGTAAGCCCCATCACAATTCCTTATGCTTTCCTCCTTAACTGAGCATGCTTCTAAGTTATATCTAAATCAGTATACAATCAGTGTTTTTTTTTTTTTTGGGTTGTCCTTTTAGTGTTATTTGACTGCAATAAATTTATTTTTGCTTCCTCTTTGCTTCAAAGGGAATTAAACAAGGAATAGGATATCAATTTCTTATGCATAATGTTTGCATGCTATTGCTGTGGCAATAATGTAAACTAGATAAAGAATGAGGTGTATAAGACCGCATGCGAAATTTTACCTATGCACAAAGAATAATGTATTTCAACTCAACCATTCCTGCATCCAACCCCTCTCTTCTTATTTACACAACCCCAGTTGGTTCAGACCATGGAATTGATGCACATATCATAACATCTTGTCAAAGACGAAGACATGGAGACTTTTAACTATTCTGACCCCATGATTAAAATTGAGAAGTAACAATTGTTTGCTTGTTGCAGTTAAGAGAGAAAGAGAGGAAGGCAATAGAGGAGCGAGATCCAGCAATCTCACAAGCAAAGAGGAGGCGACAAATGATTGCTAGTCTGCCTAAGCTCTTTAACATGATTCACTTCTTATTCCAGTCTATTAAGCAGTCTGTTATCACAAAAGAGGAGCTTATGCACAAGATAATTGCAAGCCAATGTGACATTGTTGACAGAAGTAAGCCTCTGTACTCTGTAGATATGTTTTCCATTTCTCTGGAAGTTTTTGCTCATACTCTTGATTTCTGTTCGCAGGAGAGGTTTTAGAGCAGCTGAATCTATTGCTAGAACTAGTTCCAGACTGGATTTCAGAAAAGTTGCTATCTGGAGGAGATTCACTCTTCCGGTGAGCCTTGTTAATATATAGTATGGTTGTGTTTGAATCCATTGCGGTGGTGCTTGGAAGAAATAATAGACATTCAAATTATCTGTCTTGCAGAAAAAAAAAATCATAATATATTCTTTTCATGGAATGAAACAAACTTCAAATTGTCTGATGTAATTATCTTTTTTGCAGTATAAATAAAGCATCAAGTCCTGAGTCAATACGGGCACGGCTTGAAGAAGCCAAGTGAGCTTGAGTGCGCAATGTTCTAGGTGATTACTGTAAAGAAGCATGTTGGGGATGGTCTACAATTTTTTCTTTATGATGGGCTATTTGTAAATGTTTTTAGCCTAATTCTTCCATATTAACTGATGCTCATAAAGGAGTAGATTTTGGAAGCCGACTCAGGTGGTTATGATGAAGCCTTTTGTCAGGTATATTAATTACATAGCAAGATTAGTAAAAAGCTTGACTTTATGGCTTTATTTCATTGAATGCGAAAGCAGCATCAATCATGTAATCTTGTAAGCAGTGAATCAGCATCAACTATTTGTTTTTTTATGGGATATCCATCCTATGGATTTTTGTCTCAGCAATGGTTTAACTTTTGACCCATTAGTTCACTTGCACAAAGCTTAATCTTGGAAGCTCAGAAAAGAAGAAGAAGAAGAAGAAAAGAGCTTTCTTTTTCCCTTCCATTTGTATGCATCAAAGGATACATTTAAGTTTTATATTTTTCTCTCGGAGACCTATAGGCCTTCTTTTCTGGGTGAAAAAAAACCTTTAGGGGACTTCTTCTCTTGGTATCTTGGGTTCCTTCGGCTCATCATTAGACAAAAAAGATTTCTCTCGGGATTTGATGTCATATTGGTCACCTTCTTTGCCCCATAACACCAAGTATAAACCGAGGATGATGATGACTGCTCCCACAATTCTGAATGTTCCACATATCAAGTTAGAGACCATGTATTAGAAAAAATAAAATAAAATAAATTAAATTAAATTAAAAATTAAAAATAAAGGGTTAGAGACCATAGAAACGTGTGTAGGATCGGGATCTCTTGCAATTGTGAAAGCCTCTCAAAGGGCTACACGAACAGGTGATCCACCTGTCTGAAAAGGTGTTTGGAGGTTGTAAGGGATCCCGATCTATGTTTGTGTGAGTGTTTCTCCTAAAGTGGGCAGAGACCTTGGTGATTATACCTGCCCATGTGCATCCTTTCGCCAAGAAGGAAGTATGCTTGAAGTCCTACCAACACAGTTCCGAAGGGATTAAATATGGTCACAAAAACTGGACCTTTTTGTACCGTACACCATAGTTGAACGAAGATTATCAAACCTGAGCATACAATTCCCTGCCATTTATCATACAAAAAGTAATAACGTCATTTAGTCTCTGTTTGGTTTGGCGGTTTCAAAACGTAGGATTTAGAAGGATATTATTTTTGAAACACCATTGTCTGTATTTGAAAACATGAATTTTTTTTTTTTATGTTCTCAAACCGTTATCTTTCTAAAACATACTTTCAATCGGAACACTTTTTACGATTTTGTTTAAAAATGCAATTTTAGCCAACAAAATTATGGGGCAAACGGACTCTTAGAACCAATTAATAAGTTGAAATTCGAAATTCGTTCGTATTCTACTTACAGCATATACGATGTTCCAAAACTCAATGTTGAATGGAATGGACCATGCTGCTGGTTTGTGTTGTATGAGTACAGTAAAGACGGCTGATTGTGCTCCACCGACAAAGTTTATCCATGTAGTTAGTGACAGTGGCGCAGGATACTTCTTCATTGTAATTCCCTACGCAGTTCAAATATATTCACTATCATTTTTTATTTCCCAGAAAAAAAAAAAAAAAAGAGATTTTCAATTGAGGCATGTGAGAGGGCGCTTTGAAGAGTTATTTACCTGCATAACGTACCATATAGACCATGATATGGAACTTGCAACAGCTAGAATTGGTCCTTTGATCCAGTTCTCATGAGCATAATTACTTCTGATTATGTGGATCGGAGCACCCTTCCAACTTTGAAGTTCAGCTCCTTCATACAAAGCTATGACTATCACCCCTGCCAAGCATGTCAAGGTTCCCAGCACTTTGGCTATCCCACGAGGGTGCCTAACATCAAGACTCTCCATCCTACATAAAGTACACATTAAAAGGAGATCATCAAGTCCCCCAGTTGTTCAATGAGTGAAGAGATAGATGTTCATTGTTTAAACAGTTTTCGGACGGCCGGATTGGTGATGGAGTTTCTGCAAAACAGAGAAAGAAGTCACTGGAGTCTGTCGGTCCCTCATGAGACCGAGAACGTACACTTCGGTGGACGGACTCCAATGACTTTTTCTCTGTTTTGCAGGAGCTTTATCACCGGTCCGTCCGGCCGTCCGTAAACTGTTATAACATTCATAAAGCTTTAAGCCCCACCTGAGTGCAACGGCAATTACAAAAGTCAAGGATGGAACGGTGTTCACCACGGATGTGACAAAGGTTGGAGAGGTGTATTTCAAGCTTGCAAAGTACATGTTAAGGGTTAAGCCAACCCTGTTTTTGAAAAAGAAACAGAAACTGTAAGTTCTTCTGCTCTATCTCTAAATTTCTTCCATGTTCTATTGAAGAGAAATGCTTGACTACCTACCCTACTAGAGAAAGCACAAAAATCTCCAAAAACAAGGCTACTGTCATCTTTGGCCTTACTTTTCTGCAGGAAAGAAAATGAAAATCAAATGGTGAAACCCTTTGAATGTTATAAAACATTGTTTGTCAGGAAGTGTATGATCTGCATATATATATATATAGATTCTGTACCTCTCAAGAAAATAGGCGAAAGGAAATATCACTAAACCCCCCAAAGCATGACGGTAGGTTACAAATACATGAGCATTCATCCCATGGTTGAAGGAAATGTCTGTGATGAGGTACAAAAATGTATAAGCCATGTGAGTCAGAACCATGAGAAGGTGTGGCTTAAATCTCTTGTAGATCACCCTCAATTCACCTCCTACGGGTGCCATGGCTGCTAGTCTACCTTTTAGTCTCCCCTTATTTCCTTATAGTTAAGGCATAGAAGGCATCTATATATACTCATGGACGGATGTTGTGTACATTGAGTATTCTTTACCCCCATCATACGCTCGCATGTTGATAGTATCATATTCTTGAAAGAAATTCCATGCTAAATAGATGAGTCAGATGACAACTGACTTGAAGAACTGCCCAAATTATGGACGGAACAGAGACAGTAGGTGTTATGCCTATCGATGCAATTAAGACATATACAGTTTAGTAGGACCGACAATTTTTGACATAACCAGTAAACTCAACATGAATCCAACACGAAATTAACAGTTTCACAATTTTATACTTATGTCTCGACACGACTTGAACTCAACATGCGACATTTAAGGTTGACAATTTTTTACACAACCTATAAACCCAACACAAAATTAACGGGTTAAGGTTAAAGAGTCTAACAAATTTCAACACGAAATTCACTATAGCAAATTGGAAAATATTTTCCTCGTGGCCTACGCAAGCCACCATTCGAGTTGGACAACTGTTGACGAGAATCAGATTATTCCTTCATGTTGGGTATATGAGAATGCCTTAATGAATCATTCTCTCGCATTATGAGTAAAGAGAGTCACACAAACACACAGAAATTGGAATACAACCGTAAAAAATGTACAGTTGAAGTACTGTTAAATTATTTCAATAAAATAAGTTTTTTTTTTTTTTTCTTCATTTTCTCAAATTTTCAACTTTCCATTCTTTTGTTTATTTCACTTTGTCTGTATTGAAAAGTTTTGAAGAGTCATTTTACATAAAAGTTTGACTCTTCCATTATGAATGTTCTAAAAAATTATCTTTCATTAAGCCCAAATTAGCTTTTGGAGTAGATAAATGCATGTAGTCACACGCTCACATGCGTATGTCGCATAGTCACATTTAACATTTTCATGCATGAGCTACGGGCCTATAGCTACTCTTATAATTCTATATAAAATGTTGATTTAAGAAAGACAAAAATGTTACATGCACTTCTAAATTTACACTTTCAAGTCAGTGAACACTTTCGAACACTCCCAAGTGCTCGTAGCATTTCTCTTTTAGAAATTTGAATTACAACTTCTTTTCGTTTTTTTTTTCTTCTTCTTCTCTTACGTTGTTACACATTTCTTGCTCGGGATAGTGTTCAGAATTTGCAATTTGTACAGTATATTTGGGCAGTATTTTATTCTAAAGATAAATTTTTTATATTTCCATTGCAAAACTTATTATATAAGTGTAGGGCAATTTTTGTCTAGAAATAGATTAAAACATGCTTAATTTACTGGTCAAATTTCATTTATTTCCGAATATCCCACATTCCATTTCAAACAACAATTGTTTGCAACATGAAGTGGCAGAAGTGCAACAACAATTATTTCCAACATGAAGTGCACCACTGCTATCAGATGTCAGAATCAACCGATTAGGTGATATTGATTCCTTTGTTCCTTCCATATTCCATTTGGCTGGCATCTGAACATATCTACAGAAATTGACATTTATATCATCCAAAGTTCTTGAAGCAATCGCCCTGTTTTGTCTTCTACAAGTCTCTTTGCAAATAGTAATTCGAAGGGATGTTTTGTCTTCTACAAGTCTCTTTGCAAATGCCACTCCATGTAACCTTCCAAGTGACAAAATTGGCCAGGCACTTACTTCCTAGTTGTCCCATAACAAATAAATATAAAGAAGGGATAACTTCACTTAGGATTTCTGAACTACCACGCGTTTTGAGAAGATCCCCTCAAATTTCTCAATTTCACTTACTAAACTTTCAATTTGTTGCAATTAACACCCCCATCCGTCAAATTTTATCGTTAAACCCTAACGAAAACCACTAAAAAGACCAAATTACCCTTAAATTTTTCTTTAAAAATATAATAAAATTGAAATTAAGGTTAAATTTAATATTTTATAAAAATTTCAAAGGTATAAAGGTCATTTCATCAATTTTAACCATCTAAAAACTGACAGAGGAGGATAAGTTGCATCAAATTGAAAGTTTGGGGGCTAGGTGAAATTGAGAGATTTTGAAATTTGTGAGGGTCTTTTCATGTCGCGTAATAATTCAGGGGTTATTTGTGAAGTTTCTCCAATATATTTAAATAAAATGGCTTTGATACCATAATAAATCACCCGTTGTCCAGGCCAAAATAGTAGATCCGTGGTCGCTATCTATATGCTAATTTAATTAAGTGAATTCTTAGTCTCTTACAAATTTGAAGAAGAATCCAATGGGGCATAGTAGTTATCTCCCAGCATATATATCTACAATAAAAAGATACCGAAGATGCTAATTATACAAAAAGAAGAAAGAATTAATGGAAGGCTGAAGACTAGAGGACCGGAATGAGGCAAAGAGAAGTGGTGGAATTTAGAACACCCCAGCACCCATCTTTGGGCACTAATCACTGGGGTGGTGCTTCTCCCTTGTTGGCAAGAAACATTCCAAAGGAATCACTTGAATTAAGGCACCTGAGGCTCAACACAGTTCGTAGCCGTGATGAGAAATTCCCAGCTCAGGGACATGATTTCAACTACTTGCATGATGATGCTGACCATGTGTCTAAGCATGATTACACCCCCAAGCCAAGCCGCAGGATCAAAGGATTCTTAACAAAGCTAAAGTTCTTCCCATGGAAGGAAAATGTTGTGTTGGGTTTGGATAATCCAAAGAAAAGGAGATGGTTTCCCAGGTGGGATTCTGCAAATAGGTGGCCTCAAGGTTGGTGCTGATTCGATTTTATGCATGCATGTAGAAGAATTGGCAGCGAAAAATGGATGATCGGGGAGGAAGTCATGGGTTCGTTTGATAAAAAATTTTAGAGGCGTTTTTTTTTGTTGAAAAAGTGTTCTAATGTGATATAAATATGAAAATAGTTTTTATTTTTTTTATTTTTTTTTAAATTATATATATATATATATATATATATATATATATGGAGTTGTTTATCAAAAAGCAAAAAGCTTTCCCAAAATACATTGTCAAACGAGATTGTGTACATCCTTTGATTCGAGATGGTGATTCGGATTCTTTGTTGGAAAGTATGGAGATGATTGGTGCATGGTAAAAAAAAGAGGATGTGATATATGACTAGCTAGCTATTGCTATGTAACGTGAAGATGTTGAATATCATATTGAAGCTTTCTCTTTTCTGTTTTTGAATGTGTCGTCTATTTCATAAATTTCTATAGTAGTTCGCTCTCCTATACACTTTTATCCTTTTTTTTTTATTATTATTATTATTTTATTTTATTTTTTTCATGTGGCATTGCTGCTTAGTTATTGGATCAGTCCTATTTTAAGGGTTGATTATTAATGTTACAACACCAAAGTGAGATAAAAGTGTGATGCATAGCATTGCTTTTTTAGTAAACAGTTTTTTCTAATGCGTTGCATAAAACTATATATGCATGTGATACGATGAGGCATGCAGGCTCCATTGAAGAACTACATCGTCATCATTGAAAGAATCATAATTAACACGTGTGACATTATTTTACCTCCTTTAGAATTAATTAAATGATTAAATATATAATTTTTTTTATAAGATTAAGTTTTTGAAATAAATGATGATTTAACATAATATTAAAACAAAAGATGTTGAACATTCATTTAAAATAAAACGGCGCAATAAATAGAGAGAGAAAATATGGTTTACATTGAGCTAAAGAGTTGCCACTTAAGTCCACAAATTTAATAGTTAATTTGTAAAATAAGATGTGCTAAATATGGAGAAAATATGATTTCTATAAAACTTCTTCCCACCATCTCTTCACTTTACCATTTTGAGTTTTTCAAAAAAAGAAAGAAAAAGAAAAAAAAAAGAGGTTAAGAGAGTGGAGATGCTGAAGAGATGGTTTGTAGAATGAAAAAAATATATCCCGAGAAAATATTGACCCTTTGCATTTTTCATATAATTTTTGAGACGTGGACAACTTAATATTTAATGTTTTTAAGTTGCTGGGCAGTTGCAAATTGTAGAAGAATGAATTGTAATAAAATTGCAAATTGTAGAAGAATTGTAAGAACAATTACGTGGGATCAGTGACTGAGCAAACAAGTCTCCCCGCCGAGGTGAACGGCGGCTGAGCAGCATTCGCAGGGTGGTCTTGCGGCGACAGAGTTGGACAACTGGGCTCGTCCTTGGGCTCCGCGTGGGGCTCGTCGCCAGCAGCTTGAACTTCTGAAAGCGTTGCCATGTATGTGCAGGTTCTTGCGCTATGCTCTGCTCTCTCACTGTTCTTTCTGTTTTCTCTTCTCGGGTTTCTTGAATTTCAGTGGATTTGAATTTTGAATGCGGTTAAATGATGTGAATGAGGGTTGAGAGAGAGAAAGGGATATGCTTGTTGGGAATGGGTTATCATCTTTTTCTTTGATTCATTGATTGGTTTTTGTTTCTTTTCTCTTCTTTTTTGGCAATTTCAAAGCGAGGACTGGGCGTTCAATGGTCGAACGGATCATTTTCCAAGTAAAATTCTATTTGTATGGGTTTGTGAGAACGAGACATACAAGTTGCCCGTCCCAACTAGAGTGCATTTGGCATCTTTAAAACTCCTATTTGAAAAGCTAGAAAATTTGCCTTTTAAAATAGAAGGTAAGAGGGTGAGTTTTTAAAAGATTAAATTGCAATTTTAATGGATAATTATTTAATTATGTTTTTAAAAATTGCGTTTTGAAATTGGAGATGGCAAAACCAAAAGGACCCTTAACATTCAAAAGTCATTATATACCTTCACTCAAACCAAGCAAATTATACCATAAATTTTTCTATTTTTACTTTCTTTTCTTTTTTTGTAAGTATAGTAGATGCTGTTATGTAATATCATGTTTATAGTATGATATTAGTTTTCAATCTTTTGCTTTGTTATATGTGGACCTAGAATTTTGTTCAATCAACTGCGCAGGACAATCATATGGATGAGAGGTGCACTGTTATTTGATATAAAACACAAAGACTGTAGGCACATATTCCCTTTTTCCCAAGGGCATTCTTGCTGTGAGATGCTTGTTTTTCAACCATTGGCTCTAGTCCGATCTATATATGAGTGAAAAGCTTTTTATTCATGAACCTTTAGTACAAGGTTCTATCTGCCACTGTGGGAACCTGATGAGAATGGGTCTTAGAGCAACTATATGCTTTCACTTGCTAGGAATCCTATTTTGGTTTTTTAAGACATTACCATAATGAGCTAGCTGATATAATTTCAATTAGGGTAATCTTCTATGGTTTCTATTGTAGTTTCTCTTTCAATTAATTGAAAACCAACTTAATTATAGGCGCTTTTGACCTCTCCCTCTCTGCAAAAAATGTTGATCATAAATATTAACATTGGATAACTTGCCTAAAAGAAATATTATAGTGATTAAATGGTGTTGCATGTGCAACCATGGTGGGGTGTCTCTCGACCATTTATTCCTACATTGTAAGGTGGCTACCGAGATTTGGAGTGCAATTCTTCTTCAACAATTTGGGGTTGTGTGGGTCATGCCTCGTAGGGTGAGTGAGTGCTTGGGAGGTTGAGGCGACAAATGAGAAATCATATTGCATTGCACATATGGAGGCTAACACCATTGTGCGTGATGTGGTGTATTTGAAGAGAACGGAATGCTTGAAGCTTTGACAACTGTGAGTGAGAATTGATCCATTTGAAGAAGTTGGCGCTACAAACGTTGTTTTCATGGAAAGTGGCTTGGTCTATTCCAACTCGTTCTCCTTTTTCTGAATTTCTAGATTTATGCAGTTTTTTCTCCACAGAGTAGGGCTCTCTTGTATACTCCCTTTGCTTGAATATATATTATTTATCAAAAAAAAAAATGTTGATCATAAATGTAACTGTCAGTATAACAAAGATGCAACCACAAATATGGATATGAGATGAAAATATATCTTCAGTCACTCGGACGTACGTTCAATGCGAAGCATTTCTACCATGTTTTAAACAATGTATTGGATTGCCTGTTCTGTTTAAATACCATGTAGTCTCAAATATTTTTCTTTTGCATTCAGGTTGATGAAATCCAAAGGAAATGTTGCCCGAACCATTCAATCATCCAAAGCTAGATGTCCATTCAAACATTAGCAAAATACCCACCTCTTAAGATATCAACTGGTGCACTAACAGGTCAGTAATCTGGCGTATAAAAAAACCTGCATTCAGGGTGATAAAATTCCAGAAGGAACAGAGCAAGATCTGAATTCAAACATGAACAGGAGCTCCCAACTTGTCATTGTCTAGGGAGACATCAACTGAAGCACATAAAAATTATAATCAGCATTAGCATCACATCTCTCTCGATCTTTCTGTAATTGCTCCTCACAGAAACTCAGGAGCAATGAAGCAGAGAACGCTTCTCAAAACTTATCAAAGACTTCCCTGTAACCTTCAGTTCTTCCAGTTCAAGGACTTCATCTGAAGGAGCAGCAGCAGAACTAGTTTTGCATTCTGTTTCAGGTATCTCACGATGATTGTAATTGTCTGTTGCATTTATTTGTTTTTAATGGGATATCCACGCTATTGATTTATGTCTCTGCACAGGTTAACTTCTGACTCATTGGTAGGTTTACAAATAGAGCATAGTCTTGAAAGTAGAATTGATGCATCTTACCTTAGTGATCTTATAATGCCAGTTCTGTTCCTTTACAGAAGCCGAAATAAATTAGTAAACATGAGCTTGGCTCACTTGCTGCTTCCTATAGCTTTCTTTTCTCTTTCATTGGTAAGCGTCATAGGATACATTCTATTCTTCCATGTAATGCTTGTGTTTTTTGTTTCTCTGGACCCTTTAGAAGAATGCTGTTAGGGGACTTCCCTTTTTCTGAAGTTTCTATTTGTATCTTTGGTTAATGGTTACTTTTGCTCATCATTAGTCAAAGAATATTTCTCTTGGGACTTGATTTCATATTGATCACCTTCTTTGCCTCATTAAGCCAAGTATAGACCAGTGATAACAACAAATGCTCCCAGAATTCTGAATGGGCCACATCTCAACTCATAGACATACACCATGCTAAAATCACAAGTACCAGGCTAATAGTACAGTGTTAAATCACCATTTATCTCAAAAGCTTAAACTAATAAAACATACTAAATTTAATAATTTAATTTATATTCTCACTTTCTCCCACACTTGTGGACTCAAACTTTCCGTTAATAAGTGAGACTCAGTGCCTGAAATATTTAACTGAAATAGAAGGTGAATGACAAAGACAAGGTTCAAAATCAGGACATTGGCTCTAATAGCATATTAAATAGTCACTTATCTCAAAAACTTAAGCTAATAAAAAATGATAAATTTAATCATTTAATTTATATTATAACATAGACATACTTTTTTCTTGAGTGCTATGTAACAAGTTTCCACAAGTTCAATGGCTTAGATTTTTCATCATCCGACTAGTGAGGCATATAAGTTTTAGTTGTTGACCAAACTAAACTGAGATAGCACATTTTAAACATAATTTTGGGGGTGAATGGTGGATGATCATCATTTAACTGCAATTATCATCTGATTATAGTGCATTTTTTGGTAGATCTGCTTTGTTTTTTGTTGGTTGCTATTTCTTCTTAGTTTTTGCTGACAGATATTAAAACTGATTTTTCATCAATGACTACAGAAGGACTAAATTCATTTTCTTCTTCTTTACAGTACCTTTCCTTAATACTTGTAAGTGGTTTGGGGAATGGATTGCGGTATTTGCCTACTGTTAGTCTTTTGAATGATATTCAGTGGGGCAAATCCCCTCAGTGTATTCCAATCAATTGGCGTGGTGAATCCTCTTTGGCTATAGGCTTGCTTAAGGATGTGCCTCCTGAGATTGAATTGTCATACACCAATTCCTGGTAGTGAGAGCCCTCAAGGCCTTCTTAATTGTGATGCTTTGAATGTGGAACACTGGCTGATTTGGACCTGTTCTTTGAAGGCTTTACAGCTACTACTGTCTCTCTCTCTCTCTCTCTCTCTCTCACACACACACACACACACACATATATATATATATAACAAAAATAGAACAGGGGATAGGAATGATAGGAATTATTTGAGAACAACTTGTGGGATATGATAGATATGATATGCTGGCTTTGAAAGTAGACTTGTCACTGTCACGAGGGCAGGAAAAACTTTACTTGAGACTAGAAGTTGGGGTACGGTACGTAGTTGATATTCTATCGTCATTGCTTCAAATTGGCAAGGCTTTGTTTGGTATAAAATTTTCTTATTTGTCTCTTTTATTTTCTATTCTTAAAGTATACAATATTAACAAAAAATATACAATATAAAACACTCATAAAGTATTAAAAATTATATTATTATTACGTATTTACGTTGCATCAAAATATTTAGGAGGAACTTCACTTTGGCCCTCTGAACTTTCACTCGATTTTATAAACCCCTGAACTTTCAAATCTCTCATTTTGGACCCCTGAAATTGCAATTACTCTCAATGTGAACCCTTCCTTCAGATTTTAAACATTACATGATGTTTATACCCCTGACTTTTGTGTAAAATTCCAATTTTCAAAACGATTTTTTTTTTTTAATTTTAAAAAAAAATGAAAATCAAGGACATTTTGGTCTTTTTTGTATTTTTAACAGCTAAAATTAACGGAATAGTTCTAATTAAGAGTAATTAAAAGTTCAAGAATCCAAGTTCAGGGGGTCAAAGTGAAGTTTCCCCGCATATTTATATATTTGGCTTTGTTTTGGTCTACTTCTATGTGATTCTCAAAACGTTTGTTAGTTGTACTTTATGTAGATCTATATCACTTTCAGTTACTCAGGGGCTACAATGATTCGGAGAGAAGGAGTGTCAGATAGGAATAAAGAGATCCTGACGGCATCTGCCGGAGCAAGCTACAGCCGCCTCTTACGGCCGGCAGCGGCGGCTACACCTTCTCAAATATCCTTATGACATTGTACATAAATAAGCACGCACATAATAAAGAGAGAGTTTAGGCCAGGTAGCAAATTCAGATGATCAATAACACACGATCAGAGACTTACTACACCCACCTGACCAGATAATAATTCACAAATTAAAGCCAAAACTAAAATAAGTAAATGAGCATTAAATATTATTTGGTTGCAACCTTTTAAACTTTACGGCATGACATCCCTGCATAATCTGGACATGCAAAACAACGATGGTAGTGCATGTCTACTTTCACACTGTAGGGTATGCGCTTGAAGGAGTATCACACTCCATTGGGCGCTGCCGGAGGCCGGGCAGAAGAAACCTTCTTCAGTGAGCCGGACGACGGCGCTTTGGTCATAGGGAACTCAGGGTTTGGCGCTGATGGAAGAACAGGACCCTTGTCGAGTGAGCCAGCTAGGAGAGGAGCCACGGCTGAAACTGTTGCAGCAGCAGGAGCAGGTATGTATGTGCCGGGGTTTGGGGCCGACGGACGGAGAAAGGTCTTCTCCGGTGAGCCCAGTAGAGGAGCAACACTGTGAGCTAAGTTGGATACAGGTGGATGGCCATCTGTATGCTTGCTCATGCTCATAGGAAAAAGCACCATAATACTTATCATGAGAATTAGAGAGAGAGTTTGAGGCACCGCCATCTCCTGCAATGCCGATGCTCACATACAATTTTATGAAGAAAAGCCGACTTCTTATAGGAAAAAATGCACCGGCTTTGCATGAATATGCGATCTCTACGACGTGGACATGTGTGTACTTTAATTAGACAAAAAAATATGCGTAAGAGACAAGGTATAGAAGGATAACTCAAATCGAGGAAATTCGATCCTTCCTTTTTTTCTTTTTTTTTTTTTTTAAAGACAACCACTTCAATACATTTTATTAACGGCCGAATAGTGCCAACAAATAATAATAATAATAAAAAACCTTTAATAGTCTGTTTAAGATTGGCCAGCCACGTCCTTATTCTCCACTTTTTTATCACCTTCTAGCTAGCTGTGTGGTCTTGCCATTTGAAAGCATGACGTGTGAGCTTCTCTTTTAACCGAATGCGATAGGTTCTAAATTTTGGTTCAGTAGAAAAAGAGTAATGCTAGAAACCTTTTTTTTTTTTAATTATTCTATAATTGGGATGTGATAGTTACAATCAACTTTAAGACCAATCTTTATACAAATAAAAAAAATAATGTTAATTAAGAATACTATACTGCTATTTCAGTTTTATAAAATAATTGTAAAATAAAAGTCGTAATGACTCTACTGCCATTTGAAAGCATGACGTGTTAAAATCAATGAAACTTTAGTTACTTAATTGTCGTGTGAGGTGGAATGTTGGTTTTTTCCGCATGCCCCTAAATTTAGTTGCTTTCTTGATTTTCCTCCTTGTGTGTTTTTTCTTTTTCTTTTTGTTAATAAGGAAACAACAATCAAGTATGCATGCTAAATATAACCCTTCCCTTTTGTTGTATTTGCTCAAAAAAAAAAAAAAAAAAAGTATGCATGCTAAAAAATATAATTACTTTAAAAAAATTGCTAAAAATAGGGTGTTTGACGAAATGCTTATATATATCAATTAATTTGTTTAGAAGGATACTCAGCTTTTTTTTTTTCCTAAAGAATATGGTGAGTTTATAATCTTCGTAGATATTATGCGCAAAAAATTGGACAATAATGAATTGGTAGCAATGGTGGTCGTCGCTTAGAACTTGAGGCTAAGAATAAAGTTTGTGGTATATTGGGGGGGTGGTTTACCATCCTAACCAACGTGTTCGAAAGGCCCTCGAGTCCATTCAGAAATATATAGATGCACAAGCCAACCAGCATAAGACAAAAGACGAAGAAAGTGGTTTGCCATCATTAGACGATTCCTTTTAAGGGAATTGTCAAGATCAATTGAAATACTGCGGTAGACATACATAATAAGAATATGGGCATATGAATGATTGCATGTAATTCTATGGGAGCAGTGTTGGCTACCTTACAATCTCCAAAAGATAATATTATTGTCTAAATTATTATTTTTGCTAAAGAGATAGGGTGGAATAAGGTGGAGTTGGAAGGAGATGCGTTACAAGTAGTGCAGGCTTTACGAAAAGAGGGACAAAATTGGTGTCACTATAGCCAAGTAATTGACAATATTCGAATTGTGCTACAATCTCTTATACAATGTAGAATCTTTCATGTTCGACGAGAAGTGAACGAAGTAGCTCATAGACTTGTAAAGAGTGCACTCACAGTCACAGTTATAAAAGAAGTGATTCATATAAAAGACGCTCCTTAATTAATGCATTTTTGATATTGTAATGAGAGAACCTATTGTTCAAAGTATTATATATGAAATGATTGTTTCAAAAAAGAAGTTAATCTATACTTCATAGGAACGCTTACTCAGCCTTTTTGTCCTTAGCTACCAAGCTAGAATCACACAATTTTCGAAGCTAGTGCCTTCTTTACTTTTAACTTTAGGTCTTAAAAGTGTTTTGGCTATTGCGTATTGAATAGGCAATGTTAAACCCCTTCATTCAAATAATTTTCGGATCAATATCATGTGCTCATATTTCTCCTTTTACAATTATATAGTGTTCTATATTGCATTTAACTCCATCAATTAATATTGTAATTACAAACTTCTGTGGTTTCTCCTTTAATTACAGGGAATTTGTGGCTTTTGGATTTCATTTGTGAAAAATTAGGACTTGAATCTTTATATTTTAGGATGAGCTATGCCAAGTTTAGTCTATTTCTATGAGTAATCACACTCTTTTATCTTTTTGTGGGACAAAATATGTACATTAAAAAAATTTAGTTGTTTGAAGGAACATTAATGCAATCTTTAATTCAAAAAGTTTTAAGGAAAATATGGAAAACTTTTTTTATTTTTTTATTTTTTTAACACAACCAACTTGCTTGTCACATACACCAATTGTATGGTGTAAAGTCTCCTTGTCTTCTTAAACGCAGATTGCTTCTTTTTTTCTTTCTTTTTTTCATTATCTAAATCTTTGTTTCACTCTTGGACCCAAATAATAATAATAATAATAAATATATATATATTATTATTTGGGTCCAAGAGTGAAACAAAGATTTAGATAATGAAAATATATATATATATATATATATATATATATATATATATATATATAGGATGATGGAATAATGTCACTTGACATTCCCATTTGTAATGAATGTTTTTAAGCCGATCCATAATTTCATAACATACAAGGGAGGTCTGTTTTAAAATTATGGATGTCCTTCCATGATTCAATCATAAAAGCAAAATAGTTATGGACACTTTTTCCTTCTACCTACGTTGGAAGACATTTTTTTAATCCAACTTGTTAAACATTTGTCATTAGAACATAAAATTTTTACATGTATTTTTCTAAATCTGCAATACTTGAAACTCCGATGCTTAAAGCGAAATTTGATGAACAAAATTCAATAATTCAGCATAATCAAATATTATCATTTATTAATATCAGAGAAAATATTCAGCTCCCCTTGTACCTTGTGTATGGGCCTATTTATAGGCTTAAGAATTTGAGGTAGACTTAGACTAGTTCTTTTGAGTTGAATTGAAATTCATGAGAGAGCTGCCATTGTACTTGGCTCGTACTTCAATATAAATTTTGACTTCTTTATTCCAATGGAGCTCCACTTAAACTGTATTTTCTGCTATTTAATTAATTGATTTGTAGACCTGTTATTGACCCTATGGCCAAAACTTAATGGACTTATAGTGTGATTTTATTCTCAACATAAGGCATAAAGGCAATGTGATCCCTAATCCGCCCTTTATTATCTTGCCTATCTCAGATCAATCTAGCAATGAAAATTGAAAGTTACCATTGAAAGATTCCGTCGAGGAAAAGTAATTGAGGAATGCTACAATGCATTCTAACAACTATCTACTCACCATCTCTTCACCACCATTTTGAATTTATTTTTAATTTTTAAAAAAAGGGTAAAGAGAGAAGAGATGGTGGGGAGAATGCAAAAAAGCATTTCCCAAAGTAATTTATTAAGGAACTACCGCTTTCCATATTAATTAATTTTATATCCTCATAATCAACTTTTAATGTTGCTCGCTTGCCTTTGTGAATTGTCTAACCAGATGTGGGCCGACCCTAAAGTGCAGATTGGCCCAAAATTGGCTCGCTGGTGTAGTTGTCATAGCTACTACATTGATGGGGGGCTCGTCTCACGACGCAATTGGGGAAGAAGGGAATAAGAGTGAAAACGAAATTAAAACAAATTTTGTAATTTTATCTGACTTACAATTAAAGAAAAATAAAACAAAATGCACCAGAAAATGTCATTTTCGCAGAAATCCAAATATCATATGGAGATGATTGGTGCATGGTTAAAAAAAGAGAGGGGTGTGATATATGACTAGCTATTGCTATGTAACGTGAAGATGTGAAATATCATATTGAAGCTTTCTCTTTTCTGTTTTTTAATGTATCATCTATTTCATAAATTTCTATAGTAGTCCGTTCCCTATACATTTTTATCTCATTTTTTATGATGTGGCACTGCTAATTAGTTATTGGATCAGTTTTATTTTAAGGGTTAATTGTTAATACTGCATCATTAAAGCAAGATAAAAGTGTGATTAATATCATTACTCTTTCGGTATACATTTTTTTCTAGCGCATTGTATATAACTATGTATGTGTATTGATGTACACGATACATAGAAGGTGAGGTATACAGGTTCCATTGAAGAACTACATCATCATCACTCAAACAATCATACCAAAGACATGCATGTGACATCCTTTTACCTCCCTTAAAATTTATTAAATGATTTAATTTATTATTTCTTATAAGCTTAATTTTTTTTTGAATAAATGATGATTTAAAATGATATTAATAAAAAGTTATGAGCATTCATTTAAAATAAAACGATGCGACAACAAATAAGAGAGAGAAATTGTGGTTTACATGCAAGACGGCAAGAGAGGATGACTTGCAGTATGAGCCACAAGTGTGGCCACAGTATCCATTTAACCACCCCAAAGCTAACCTTTTAGATGGTTCAGGCACCTTTTGTGGACAAAAGAGATGATTCGATCATCCCCAAAAGCCTAATTGAGGGCAGCCAAACCACTCTTGTGACTAAAGAGGTGGTTCGGTCACTTCTATAGTTTGAAGCAATGCAAGCCACATTTCTCTCTCTCTCTCTTATGTTGTCGGGTTTCGTCCTCTTCATTTTAATTGATTGTCCCAAATTAAAGCTATGGTAGGGATTGAGATCCTCTACAATTCTTAGAAACTATAGGGGCTTACAATTCACAATGAGCAGCTTAGAATGAGCAATGTCATCTTAAATCATTGGAAGAGAGAGAAGAAAAAAAATAAGAGAAGGGTAGCCAAAACATGTTGGGGGTAGCCAACCACCTAAAAAAATATCCGCTTTTAGTATGCCAACCACCTTAAAAAAAAGGAAAAAACTAACAATTTACATTTCTCTTATAACTATTAAATGATAAAAATGATTTTCATATTCTATTACACTAATAAAAACTCTTTTTACGTAGTACAGATTTTGAAAGAAAATAAGAAGTCGAAAGCAGCCTTATTTTGTGTCAGAATATTCTAAGACCCTCTATAACAAATTTTGTTTAGCATTAATTAACATTGTAATATGTAATTTATTTATAAGCATAGCTGCAAACACTATAAAATTTATCATATATTTTTTACAAATTGACGTGACACATAAAATTTTTGTGACGTGAACAATTTTATATTTAAAATTTAGGAAAAGTTTACATATTCTCTTAAAATAGGGCATTTTATTTTTTTATTAGTCTTGAGAAATATTATCAATTTTTTAATAATTTAAAGAAACATTGTCTTAATCAAAGGTTTAATATAAACATTATTAATTATGCAGTAGTTTGAAATGAATGATTGAAGAGAGCGGAAAAGTTGGTTATGTGACAGTTGCAACGTTAGAAGAATTGTAGTAAAATTGATAATATTTTCCTTAATTTATTGTTCATTCAAACTGCCGCTCCTAAGTCAACCAACACTCATTGCTTTCGTGTCTCCGAGCGGCGGCGAAGACACGGTCCTTGAGAGTTTGGTGTCCCTGCGCCACCACGGAATCCTTCTCCTCCGTTTGCGGAGAACAATTTCGTGGGATCACTGGCTGAGCCAGCTAGTCTCCCCGCTGAGGTGATCGGCGGCTGAGCAGCTAGCATTCGCAGGGTGGTCTTGCGGCGACGGAGTTGGACGACTGGGCTCGTCCTTGGGCTCCGCATTAGGCTCGGCGCCACGCCGCACTGAGTCGCCAGCAGCTTGCACTTCTGAAGCGTTGCCATGTCTGTCTAGGTTCTTGCGCTATGCTCTGCTCTCTCACTGTTCTTTCTGTTTTTTCTTCTTGGGTTTCTTGAATTTCAGTGGATTTGAATTTTGAATGTGGTTAAATGATGGTGGGGGAGTGAGTGAGGGTTGAGAGGGAGAAAGGGATATGCTTGTTGGGAATGGATTATCATCTTTTTCCTTGATTCACTGATTGATTTTTGTTTATTTTGTCTTCTTTTTTGGCAATTTCAAAGCAAGGACTGGGCGTTCAATGCTTGAACGGTGCATTTTCCAAGTAAAATTCTATTTGTATGGGTTTGTGAAAAAGAGGCATTCAAGTTGCCTTTACCAACTAGATTGCGTTTGTCCGTGCAAGAAAAAAAATGTGACTTTAAACTCAAATCACAGAAAAATATATGGTTTGTAAGTGCATTTTACAAAAACTGCAATTTAAAAATGTAGAAAAATATACATTTTCAAATGGTAGGCAATGTGGTGCACATGATTTTAAAGGGTAAATTGTGATTTTACCAAACACTTAACTATGATTTTAAAAATTGTGTTTTAAAATCGCTATTTAAACTGCTCATTTTCAAATCGTTTGGATTCAACAGTCATTATATACCTTCACTCAAACCAAGCAAATTATACCATAAATTTACTATTTTTATTTTTTTTGTGTTGTAAGTTTACTAGATGCTGTTATGTATTATCATACTTCGAGTGTGATATTAGTTTTCAACCTTTCGTTTTGTTATATGTGGACTTTGAATTTTGTTCAATCAACTGCGCAGGACAATCATATGGATGAGAGGTGCGCTGTTTTTTGATATAAAACACATAGATTGTAGGCACATATTCCCTTTTTCCCAAGGGCATTCTTGCTGTGAGATGCTTGTGTTTCAGCCATTGGCTCTAGTCCGATCTATATGAGTGAGAAGCTTTTTATTTATGAACCTTTAGTACAAGGTTCTATCTGCCACTGTGGCAACCTGATGAGAATGGGACTTAGAGCAACTATATGATTTCACTTTCTACTGCTAGGAATCCTATTTTGGTTTTTAAGACATTACCATAATGAACTAGCTGATATAATTTCAAGTAGAATAATCTTCTATTGGTTTCTATTGTAGTTTCTCTTTCAATTAATTGAAAACCAACTTCACATTATAGGTGCACTAACAGCTCAGCAATCTGGAGTATCAAAAATCTGCATTCAGGGTGATGAAATTCCAGAAGGAACAGAGCAAATTCAAATATAAACAGAGCTCCCAACTTGTCATTGCCTAGGGAGACATCAACTGAAGCACATAAAAATTATAATCAGCAGTAGAATCGCATATCTCTTGATCCTTCTGTAATTGCTCCTCACAGAAACTCAGGAACAATGAAGCAGAGAATGCTTCTCACACCTTTTCAAAGACTTTCCCTCTAACCTTCCGTTCTTCCAGTTCAAGGACTTCATCTGAAGGAGCAGCAGCAGAACTAGTTTTGCATTCTGTTTCAGGTATCTCACGTTGATTAATTGTAATTGCCGGTTGCATTTATTTGTTTTTTAATGGGATATCCACGCTGTTGATTTATGTCTCTGCACAGGTTAACTTTTGACTCATTGGTAGGCTTACAAATAGAGCATAATCTTATACTGCCAGTTCTAATCCTTTACAGAAGCCGAAATAAATTAGTAAACATGAGCTAGGCTCGCTTGCTGCTTTCTGTAGCTTTCTTTTTCTCTTTCATTGGTATGCGTCATAGGATACATTCTCTTGCTCCATGGAATGCTTTTTTTTTTCTTTTCTTTCTTCTCTGGACCCTTTAGGCCTTCTTTTCTGTGAGAAGCATGCTGCTAAGGGACTTCCCTTTCTGAAGTTTCTCTGTATCTTTGGTTACTTTTGCTAATTATTAGTCAAAAAACGATTTCTCTGGGGACTTGATTTCATATTGATCACCTTCCTTGCCTCATAACACAAGTATAGACCAGTGATAACATATTTCCACAGGTTCAATGGCTTAGGATTTCATCATCTGACGACTGAGGCATATAAGTTGTAGTTGTTGACCAAACTAACCTGAGATAGAACATTTTAAACATAATTTTGGGGGCGAAGTTGTCACCCAATTATGGTGGGTGATCATCATTTAACTGCAGTTATCATCTTATTACAGTGCATTTTTTGGTAGATCTGCTTTGTTTTTTGTTGGTTGCTATCTTTTCTTAGTTTTTGCTGACAGATATTAGAACTGATTTTTCATGAATGACTACAGTAGGGCTAAATTCATTTTCTTCTTCTTTACAGTACATTTCCTTAATACTTGCAAGTGGTTTGGGGAATGGATTGCAGTATTTGCGTACTGTTAGTCTTTTGAATGATATTCAGTGGGGGCCAAGAGTGCAAATCCCCTAAGTGTATTCCAATCAATTGGTGTGGTGAATCATCTTTAGCTACTGGCTTGCTTAAGGATGTGCCTCCTGAGCTTGAATTGTCGGACTACAGAAAGGTACCGCCAATTCCTGGTAGTGAGAGCCCTTATGGCCTTGGAATAATGGCTGATCTGGACCTGTTCTTTGGAAGGCTTTACAGGAACTATTGTGAGGAAAGGGCTTTGGTGCATTATATAATGTGGATAGTGTAGCTTCTAAGACTGAGCTTCACAATTTTTTTTCTCGGGATTTTTATTATTATATGTTGACTGGAATGGTCTTCGTAGTGCAAAGTGTGAGATGGATGCAGTTGAATCTAGAATTAAGCCTTGCGATCTTGCTCTAACACTTACCAAAGCCATTATTGTTGGATATTTTAGGGATATATTCCATTTGGTGGATCTTTTGTTTCTTGAGGTTTCTTTTTTCAAGTAAAGGACACTCTGAGGATTCGTTACTTCTATTACAAGTTACAACAGGTAAGCCTACGAAAAAGTTTATATATATAAACTTGATTGTGTTGAAGGCGTTCTATTTTGATTAAAGTTCTTATGTTTTAGTAATATTTCATCATTAAGTAACAATGTGGAAGGTTATTAACTTAATTATGTTCCTGCAGTCTCCATGCTATGGATAACGAAATTCAAACCATGACATGGGCAAAAATTCTTGTAAAGGTTGTTTGGCTGCGAAGTTCACAACAGCTCTGTGTGTTTAAGGATTTTCCCGCTCATGATGTGATTGGTTTGCAAGGGAAACTACTTGATTGGAATGCTCAACAAGGTTGCTTGCATTCCCAAGCTCTAAGCAGGTCCCAGGTGCTGGGTTGATGGTCAAATTTGGCTCACATGGAACACAATATTGTCTCATCATACTTGAAAAACAATGATGCATGATGCATTTGAATTTCTAGAATTTGCTAAATCTATTTTGTGGTTTTGTTTGAAAAGGGTGCATGACGGAATGTTAATGATCATGCATACTTTCCATTATCTTTTAATGATTTTTTGATTTCACTGTTCTGTTTTTGCAGAAACTTGTGTGTTAAAGGGACTTTATATCTAATCCTACAACATTAAA
This sequence comes from Corylus avellana, assembly GCF_965113065.1. Classification (NCBI taxonomy): domain Eukaryota; kingdom Viridiplantae; phylum Streptophyta; class Magnoliopsida; order Fagales; family Betulaceae; genus Corylus; species Corylus avellana. The sequence continues at coordinate 19,765,543 of NC_142500.1, forward strand.
GAAAAGGCTCATGGTAGTTGGGCTTGCAATGCTTCTTCTTTCTCCATTTCTGGTCATTTTCACGTTGGTGCTGGTGTATCTCTTCCTGGGGCATGCTGACCTGTCTTCAAAGGTGGTCGAGTTTGTCCAAGTGAATTTTTAGAGAATATAATGAGGTAATTAATATTTTTGTTGCTATTTTATTGAGTTCATCCAAATGACTTTAGTATTTTATCCTTTTACCAATTAAAATAATGGTACACTGTTGGGGAACGGTTGATGTCTCAATATGATATGGCATCACTTGATTGGTTAGTCAAAATGATTCAAGTCAATTCAAACTATGAGATGGTGTTGTGTAACCTTTAAAATTCATGTAGGTAAGGTGTAATTAGAAGTAATCACATGGCGGTGAATCGATATGCCCAATGGTAAAACTTGAATCATACTGCAGCTTTATTGTTATTTTGTTTTATTAATTATTTGAGGGAGTTTGAGTAAGTCTTCTGCAAGATTTTTAATTACAAGTAATGGCTGTATCACAAAGCTTACAAAGAAACTTCCCAAGCAAAATTTATCTGTTCAAGAATTTCTGATGCCTAAAACTTGAGGTCAGATAGTTGGACACACGTGTGGATCACAGAGACTACTATTATATATATATATCTATATATATATATATATATCTATATATATATATATATATATATGGGATAAAGCGGGTCATGTCAAGTCACTTACGAGTTGTATTTGAGTTTAAAGATCTGACTTGTTTAGTTAAATGGATCAGATTTGAGTTTACGCTTATCAAGTTGGCGGGTCGACTCGCCCAGCCCTATTAAATAAACTTGACCATTTTGTAAGTTGTTTTCTCTACTCTTTAAAAAATATATATTATTATTATTATTATTAAAGATTTCTTGTAATTTTTTCAATTGCCCAAATTTAATTTCAGTACATCTCTCTTTCTCATGTAAAAACTTAGAATTAAATTCAGTCTGTTGAAAAAACTTGAAAATTTTTTTTACATCAACTAAGTCAAATCCGCTTAGTGACATTTTCTTCTGTTTAGCTGGTTATCATTGCCGTAGCTATAAGAATACTATCCTTTTTTTTTTTATTCTTTTTTTTTTTTTTATGTAACAGGCAGACCATTTGTTCCAAAGCTAGAAGCGTACATGCTTCTAATTATTTCTATTAGTGCAAAGTACTTCACATCCTTAATTTATGTCTGACGGCTTTGCTGCTATATATTCTATCGTCATTGCTTCAAATTGCCAAGGCTTTGTTTGGTATAAAATTTTGTGATTTGTCTTCTTTTATTTTCTATTCTTAAAATAAAAATATTAACACAAAACAAAAAATACAATTTATTTTTAAATTACATCAAAATATTTTTTCGAAAAAAAAAAAAAACTCCGCAAAACACGTTAAGAAACAAACAAGATTATTTATTAATTTGACTTTGTTTTGGTGTACTTTTATGTGATTGGCTGTACTTTTTCTTTTCATTAAGGCGGATTTGCACTTTGTTTGGGACCAATCCTTAGAGCTGTCCAGTGAGAAAGGGAGTCTAAGATACTGACGACAACTGACCCGACCTTGCGATTATATTTTATTTCCCAAAAATAATAAATATCGAGACTTTTTACATGTTCCCCTAACAAGTAACCAGCCCACGAGCCTCCTTTGCGCCGCCTTCCTCATGAGTGGAGCCGGCACATAAAAGAGGGTTGGGTAGCGAATTCAGGTCATCGTCGACGATGAATACAGTGGAGAGTGGAGAGAATATGAATAACACACAATCGAGACGTCGACATCCAACAACGATAATAATTCACGTACACAAGGCAAAACTAAATACGTAAATTTATAAGGGGAGTTCAATCGGTGGTAAATCAACACTATGTTAAAAAAGCCAAAACGTAAATTTACTGAAACATGTCTATGTTCACATCGAGACCGGCCGTGACATTAAGGGTATGCGCCACTGGGCGCTGGCGGAGGAATGAGACCTTTTTTCAGCGAGACCGGAAGAGGTGCCACAGGTGGACCAAATATTGCAGCAGCAGGTATGTAAGTGCCGGGGTTTGGGGCCGATGGAGGAACAGGGCCCTTCTCCAGGGAACCCAGCTGAGGTGCGACGGCGGAACCCATTGCAGCAGCAGCAGGCAAGTAAGTGCCGGGGTTTGGGGCCGATGGACGGAGAGGACCCTTCTCCGGTGAACCCAGCAGAGGTGCGACGGCGGGACCCATTGCAGCAGCAGCAGGTGTGTACGTCTCGGAGTTTGGGGCCGATGGACGGAGAGGAACCTTCTCTGGTGAGCCCAGCAGAGGTGCGGCGGCGGGACCCATTGCAGCAGCAGCAGGTATGTATGTGCCGGAGTTTGGGGTCGATGGACGGAGAGGAATCTTCTCCTGTGAGCCCAGCAGAGGTGAGGCGGTGGGACCCATTGCAGCAGCAGGTATGTATGTACCGGGGTTTGGGGCCGACGGACGGAGAGGACTCCTCTCCGGTGAGCCCAGCAGATGTACGACGGCGGAACCCATTGCAGCAGCGGGTATATATGTGCCGGGGTTGGGGGCCGATGGAGGAACAGGGCCCTTCTCCAGGGAGCCCAGCAGAGGTGCGACACCGTGACCTGGGTTGGCTCCAGGTGGATGGCGTGCATGCGTGCTCATGGTCACAAGGAAAAGCACGAGAAACCTAGCTTCAGGCTTCTTCATCTCCGACGACGATGCTGAAATACAATTTTCTGGAGAGAATGAGCTTTCTTATACAGGTAAAATGCACCGCGTGATCCCCTGTGCTTTGTAAGGGGCTGTATTTGTGTTTCAGTGTTGCTCTGTTTTGAGCTTTGGTTTTAATGAAATGCTTATTCATTAAAAAAAAAAAAAAAATGCACCGCGTGGACGTCCCCCATTCGTCCCAAGTAGACGTTCCCACGCCAAATAGAGCCCCAGTCTCTGATTTTGATGATGATGATTCAGAGGAACCTCACAGCAGACTATTAGGTAAAAAAAAAAAACAAAAAAAAAGAGAGAAAGAGAGAAGACGGGATGGAAGGGAGTTAACGGGATTAATTTCCGTTTGTTTTTTTTGGGTCGGCGTCAGTGTAATTAATGAGTAGCTTGCCTGGAAGCATCTCAACCCTTAAACCAAACTACCGCATATCTGCGGTAGTTTGGTTTACCGCATGGAAGCCGATTCCAAACCAAACGGAGACTGGATTCGCATCAAAACCAAACGTGGACGGCGGCGTTTTGGAAAACGTAATAAAAGGGTGGCAAAACTGGCAATGTAGGGACCAGGATTTTCTACTGTCCACGTGACCAAAGTGGACTAGAGGATAGAGAAGATCCTCGAGCCGACCACAATGTAAAAGGTGGTGGAAAGGAACCACTTGTATAGTTGTCTAAAAAAATTGTTTGAAAACTAAATGAATAACTATGCCTTCATAAATGTAAAAGGCGGTGCATTTTGGATCCGGATCCTCTCCGGTTCAAAAGAACTGGAGAGCATCCGGTCCGCGGTTGAGATCTATTTGAAGAGATCCAAGGCCAAAATTAGGCCACGTCATTGAGAAAAAAATCACGGTAAAAATTAAATTTTAAATTTTAAACATCCAGAGAAAAAAGATTCATGAAGGTTTATTTTCATCTTCCCCCATTTTTCCCTCTCCCACCAAAACCTTCCTCCCTCCGCCACCAGCAACCACTGCCGCCACCGACAGGCAACCGGACTCATCGACACCACCACCGGAAGATGAGAGCGCCGCCCACCGTATACAACTGGCAACACCCAACGCCACCACCGGCTGCAGAGGTAATTTTTCTCTCCTTTTTTTCCTTTTGATTTCCTCTGGTAGTGTGACCCACAGATCTGGATTTTCCTTGTTGTTTTCGATTGAAAAACAAGGAAAGAGTTCTGATTTCCTGGTCGTAACGTGACCCACAGATCTGGGGTAAAATGCTAATATGATGTTACTGGATTTTATCATGGGTTTTATCTGGATTTTGCTGTGTTTGATTTGAATACACGTTAATCACAATTTGGTTATTGTTTACAAGGAAACTTCATTTTGGATTTAGTTATTTTGTGTTCTTTGGGAATCTCTGGTTCTTGAATGTTCTAGTTCTTGTTTATAAGGAAACTTCTGTGTTTTGTCACAATATAGGAAGCGTTTGATCATAGTCAGGAAATTTTTTGAATTTATGGCTTATAAGGCATTTCCTCTGATTGTGCAAGTAAACTGAGCTGCAAATGATTGTAGACTTGCAATAGTATCGAACAAGTAATGTCAATGCCACTCAGTATTAATTTTAGTTGGTTGAATACTTTTTTAACATATATATATATATCCATGTTCATTTTTAATTTTTATACCATGTGATAACAAGAGGTGAGGGTTATGAAGGAACAATGTTCTATATTTTAACAAGTATTTTTCATTCTTTTTTGTTGTTGCATAATATCTTTTAAATCTAGTGTATCATCCTATTCAATAAAAATTCGTTGATCAAACATCTTACAGTTCTCTTTTATATTTGTCCTGCAGTGTGGTGTTTTATGTAGATGCTAATTGGAGATCAAAGGTGAAAGATTCAAATTTTGTACTTGTGTCAAGAGCCAAGTTTTGAAGGCGGAATTGAGCTAGCTTGTTCTGGCTTCTTTTTTTTGTTTCTCACTTTGGTTATTAATGGATTTGTAACATTCATGCTAATGCTTATACCAGTTTTGGATTGGGGATGCTTGCTTTGTTTAATAATGGATGTGTAATATTCTGGGGTGTTTTATGTAGATGCTTGCTTTGCTCTCTTTATCTTCTTTGCCTTTTTTTTTTTAATTTTTTCCTTGGCCAATGGCCATAATCTTCTTATCAACCAACGGATAACGTATTCACGGCCTAATGTTTATCAGGGAAGAAAAAGAATTAATAAATTTATTGCACCAGTTCTTGCCCAAAAGAACAAGGCATTAGAACTTGGTATGTCGGATATCAAGCCACAAACAAATTAAGACTCATGCTTATTCTAGAACATGGTTCACATTGCAACAAACAACCTTGCATAATGAAGGAAAAAAAACCAAGAGTGAAAAAAAGGCGAAGACCCAAGTTCTAGCCGCTTTCAATTGACGAGTTATGATGTTTTTTTTTGCCTTTGTTGGAATCATAATAAAAATTGGCATTAATTTTGAAATGAGTCGCACCTCATTTTTCATTTCATCTCACATCAATCCATCTTGCAAATTCACCATTAGAAAATTCGATATTGGATTCACCAATGATTTTTATTATTTTTCTTTTGAGATCCAACTAAAAGAGTTTTTATATATATTTTTTTAATGATGAGAGAGGGCTCTGTACCATCATCTTTCTCCATGCGTATGTATGGCAAGAGCAAAACACCCACAAAACAAAAAAAATTCAAGGGAGGGAACCAACAAAACATTGCATAACAAATTGAAAGCTCTATTTATCCAAAACATTTAATAGAGTTAATAGATTCTTTCACTAATAAACAACGGTACAATTAAATATAAGTGAACAATTAAAAAGCAACAATAGTCCTTTCTTGTATGACCACACTCGGAAGGCTCAACATTTCTTCATGGCTCCTGATCATACACATCAAACAGTTAGAGATCAATGCAAACACAAATATCTTTGCTATTTGAAAATGCAGACACAAATGCAATAACAAGCCATAATTACAACCTCAAAAACAATGACTTTTGTATCATATAAATTTTTGTGATGACCATCTCTACAAAAAGTCAAAAAGTAAGAACTGCTAGAGAGCTGCAGTGCCAATGAATGCCATAGCCCTACTAGTACAAAATTACATCACCCTTACTGCAAGAGTACCAAATGCTACCAATTGGGACACTAGCTGTGAAACCAAAAGAGATGGGGTAAAATTTGGAGAGGTTGAGTAGTCCAATATCATGTTCTAATGAACAAGATTAGAAACAAAATGGGGCAAAATTTGGAAGTACTAGTCCAGCATACAAAAGAAACTAAAACATTATCTGTGGAAGATATATCATCTCGAGTTTCAGTATACTATTATAGAAGAGAGGAGAATGTTCATTTGAATCATATTGGGCTAGAGATAGACATATCGTTTGAATCATATTGTTTAAGAAAGCTTCTTGTTTTTGATTTACAACCATGATAGAATCTATCTACCAAGTTAGTATTTCTTCTTCAGAGATGTAGTTAGAAGGAAACTACAATTGATTCCTCTCAACAAGTGTTGCACGCAACACACTCTTCATTGCATCACGGACCCATGAAGAAAATCTGTCATGGTGTGCAAAAAATTGTTGCAACTCTTGTCCAAATGGCAAATGTAGTGATCATAAGCAATTCATTGCAATAGATGCAAAGGTAAATGTAACCCAGCATAGACCAAAAACTAAGGAAGCCATTTTCTGCATCTACTTTTTGTCTTTCTCGATCATTCTAAGAAGCCCCAGCAACCTCAGATTTTGAGCTATTAAAATCACTGCCACCATAGTCTGAACCCACCTTAAAATAATGAAAAAAAATAAAAATAAAAATAAAAATCTAGGAATCATGAAAATACTGGACTGTTTTCTGAAAATAATTTATAGAAACTGTTCTCAAATCGTAACAAGAAAAATCTTTCCTTTTTTTGTCCTAGACTTCCCCGCCAACAAAACACACCAATAAGTGAGAGCCACAGATCATCATTTTACCCCAGATCTGTCACACTACCAGAGGAAATCAAAAGGGAAAAAAAGAGAGAAAAGTAACCTGGCGTTGGGTGGTGCCGGGCGTTCGTATACGGTGGACGGTGCTCTTATCCTCAGGTGGTGGTGTCGATGAGTCCGGTTGGCTGTCGGTGGCGGCAGTGATTACTGGTGGCGGAGGCCGAACTTGAGGGGGGAGGGAGGAAGGTTTCGGTGGGAGAGGGAAAAATGGGAGAGATAGAAAATAAACCTGCGTGAATTTTTTTTCTCCGGAGATTTAAAATTTGAAATTTAATTTTTACCGTGATTTTTTTCTTGATGACGTGGCCTATTTTTGGCCTTGGATCTCTTCAAATAGATTTCAGCCGTTAACTGGATGCTCTCCAGTTCTTTTGAACTGGAGAGGATCCGAATCCGTGCATTTTGCCCATATAAGAGAGCTGATTTTCTCGAAAAAATTGTATTTCAGTTTTTTAATATGGATCTAGTTTACGTGTTGTTATTTTAATAACATGATGATTAAGATTAAATTTTAAAATTGACTTACTTTTAGAAGCATTTAATAAGAAAGAGAAAATAAAAAAATATTTTAAAAAATTTAATCTTGACTATTGATTAAACTACAGCATACTTACTATTATTTTAATACTAGCATATAAGCCATATATGTTTGGTTTTGGTGTGAATCCGTTCTCCTCTTCAATGTGGTATGTGGATTGCTTTTTAGTGGATCGAGATCCCATCCCCATGTGTGACGTTTTTAAGCCAATCCATAATTTCATAATGTACAAGGGAGGTCTGATTTTAAAATTAGGATGCCCCTTTCATGATCAAATCATAAAAGAAGCAAAAAAAAAAAAAAAAAGAAAAAAAAAAAATTATGGACAGCTTTTTTTTTTCAATTTCCGTGGGATTTTTTTTTTTTTTTTTTTAACCTAGTATATTAAACTGACATATGTAATTAGAGCATATAATTCTCACATATATTTTTTAGGAAAAAATATAAAATGGTCCCCCAAACTATCAGTCATTTGTAATTTAGCCTCCTAATGTTTAAAATATAATAAAGTAGCCTCCTAAACTACCAACTAGTTGCAATTTGGCGACTCCGTTAGTCAGCACCGTCAAAATAGATGAAAAATGCAAAACAACGTCGTTTTTTTGAGGTTAAGTTACTAAATGCCATTTTTCTCCATCCTCAACTCATCCTCTAATTATTGAAGCTTTCCTCCTCTTAACTACTTAAGCTCCCCAAATTTAGCATTATGTTTCTCTACTTATATGTCACACCTACTCAACCCTCGTTTTTCAGATTTTCGCTGTCGAAGGCCACAACAAAGTTAATTTGTAAAGAGTTTTACAATAAAAAAGTTACAGTAATTATAACACCATGCGTCTAATTTCATTCACCATTCAAGCCACAACGACAACAACTTGTGGATAAAAAATAATGGTAAAAGATTCCGCCGTAGCAATATTTGAAGCAGTCCACAATACTTGTCGCTTTAGTTTCTACGCGCTAAAAGTGTTTTGGCTATTGCGTATTGAATACGCTATTGTCAAAACAATTGTAATCCTTCCTTTTTACAATTCTATATTGCATTTACTCCATATATTAATATTTTAATGACGAACTTCCGTGGTTTCTCCTTTAATTACAGGGAGTTAATTTGATATTATTTCCAATCTATTCTGCTTCATTCCCATTAGACATATGAGGAAAAATAACATTTTTCTGTAAAGTATTTAGTGTTCAATCCTTATTTTTCAATGCGGAAGAAGCACGTATTATCTATCAAATTTCTCTAAGTCCATTATTACCAAATGATCAACTAGTATGGAGATGCACTTCAAATGGAAATTTTTTTGTTAAGAGTGCGTATTATATATATGGAGAAAGAAATGCAGGGTATGAGAAGTGGTTGGGGGGGAGGTCAAAGCAGTGTGACGGGGATGTCATTTGAAAGATCATGTAGAAGTGGTTGGGTGGGGGATCAAAGCAGTGTGACGGGGATGCCATTTGAAAGATCATATAGAGCTGAAAAATTAATTCCAAATGCGGCTAAAATTTTTATGTGGAGAGTTTTTCAAAATCTTCTACCTACCAAAGTGAATTTATTGTGTAGAAGAGTTGTCTAAGATGTACAATACCCAATTTCTGGAATGGAGAAAGAAACGGTTAAACACATTCTATGGAGTTGTCCAGCAGAATGTTTGGAGTTGTGGTCCAAAAAAATTGCAAAAAGGCATTGGCAAGGGGCATAATTTTTTTCATGTGGTAGAGGAGATGATGGCAAAATGTGAATTGGCCAAGAACTCATGGCAGTGAATGATAGCCTGGAAAAATTGGTTCCAAATGAATAATGTTGTGCATGGAGTGAATTCTTTCATCCCAACCAGGTATTTCGCAATGCTACTATATCTCTTGATAAATTTTGGAGGGCAAATGAGAAAGAGCATGACGTGCAGGGTCTTCCCCAACTAGGCACATCTATTCTTTGGCAGCGACCTCCCACAGATATGTTTAAGATTGATTGGGATGTATTTGTGGATAAGGGGCTTGGAAGAATTGAGATTGGACTTTACGAGACCACGATGGCATAATTCTAGCTGCACGTAGTATGACAAAAAATTATTTGGTTGACCATACTGTTGCGAAAGCTCTAGCAGCTTTGTAGGAAATGAAAAATTATTTGGTTGACCCTACTGTTGGGAAAGCTCTAGCAGCCTTGTAGGAAATGAAATTTTGTAGGGAGATGAGTTTTTATGATTTGATTATGGAGGGAAAGAACTCATGTGGTTGCTGAGATCATGCAGGATTAAACATGTTAAAAGGAACGCTAATTCAGCAGCACACGGGTTGGCTAGAGAAGCTACCAAGTATGTCATAGATAATGTTTGCTTGAAACAAATTTAAATTGTAGCTATAGTATTGTAATCATGAAGCAATTTGTTCCTGTTTGATCTATTAATTTATCAATTTGTTCGTATGTTTTAGTAATATTTCATCATTAAGTAACAATGTGGAAGGTTATTAACTTATAACCTTATCAATTTGTTCGTATGTTTTAATAATTATTAAGGAACATAATAATTATTATGTTCCTGCAGTCTCCATGTTATGGATAACGAAATTCAAACCATGACATGGGCAAAACTTCTTGTAAAGGTTGTTTGGCTGCAAAGTTCACAACAGCTCTGTGTGGTTAAGGATTTTCCCGCTCATGATGTTGTGATGTGATTGGTTTGCAAGGGAAACTACTTGATTGGAATGCTCAACAAGGTTGCTTGCATTCCCAATCTCTCAGCAGGTCCCAGGTGCTGGGTTGATGGTCAAATTTGTCTCACATGGAACACAATATTGTCTCATCATACTTGAAAAACAATGATGCATGATGTATTTGAATTTCTAGAATTTGCTAAATCTATTTTGTGGTTTTGTTTGAAAAGGGTGCATGACGGAATGTTAATGATCATGCATTCTTTCCATTATCTTTTAATGATTTTTTGATTTCAGTGTTCTGTTTTTGCAGAAACTTGTGTGTTAAAGGGACTTTATATCTAATCCTACAACATTAAAGAAAAGGCTCATGGTAGTTGGGCTTGCAATGCTTCTTCTTTATCCATTTCTGGTCATTTTCACGCTGGTGCTGGTGTATCTCTTCCTGGGGCATGCTGACCTGTCTTCAAAGGTGGCCGAGTTTAAGGCTGACAAAACAGGTACATGATATGACCCGTTTATCCTATGCATATTTTTTTTATAATAAAGTTCATCTAGGCGTCATAAAGAATAATTTCATATATAAGATAAACGAGTACCTGTTTATTTGCCAGGTACCTGTTTTGCCAACCCTGGTCGAGTTTGTCCAAGTGAATTTTCAGGGAATATAATGAGGTAATTAATATTTTTGTTGCTATTTTATTGAGTTCATCCAAATGACTTTAGTATTTTATCCTTTTACCAATTAAAATAATGGTATACTGTTGGGGAACGGTTAATGTCTCAATATGATATGGCATCACTTGATTGGTTCGTCAAAATGATTCAAGTCAATCCAAACTATGAGTTAGTGTTGTGTAACCTTTAAAATTCATGTAGGTAAGGTGTAATTAGAAGTAATCACCGGGCGGTGAAACGGTATACCCAATGGTAAAACTTGAATCATACTGCGGCTTTATTGTTATTTTGTTTTATTATTTATTTGAGGGAGTTTGAGTAAGTCTTATGCAAGAATTTTAATTACAAGTAATGGCTGTATAGCCTGTATCACAAAGCTTACAAAGAAACTTCCCAAGCAAAATTTATCTGTTCAAGAATTTCGGATGCCTAAAACTTGAGGTCAGATAGTTGGACACACGTGTGGATCACATAGACTGCTATATATATATATATATATATGAAAAAGCGGGTCATGTCAAGTCACTTGCGAGTTGTATTTGAGTTTAAAGATTTGACTTGTTTAGTTAAATGGGTCAGATTTGAATTTACCCTTATCAAGTTGGCGGGTCGACTCGCCCAGTCCTATTAAATAAACTTGACCATTTTGTAAGTTGTTTTCTCTACTATTGTTTTGCTTCAGATTTGACTTAGGTGCTGTAAAATAATAATAATAATAATAATTATTATTATTATTATTATTATTAAAGATTTCTTGTAATTTTTTCAATTGTCTAAATTTAATTTCAGTACGTCTCTCTTTCTCATGTAAAAACTTAGAATTAAATTCAATCGGTTGAAAAAACTACAAGAAATTCCTTGTAAATTTTTTTTGCATCAACCAAGTCAAATCCGCTTAGTGACATTTTCTTCTGTTTAGCTGGCCGGTTATCATTGCCGTAGCTATAAGAATACTATCCTTTTTTTTTATGTAACGTACAGGCAGACCATTTGTTCAAAAGCTAGCAGTGTACATGCTTCTAATTATTTCTATTACTGCAAAGTTCACCTCCTTAATTTGTGTCTGACGGCTTTGCTGCTATATATATTCTATCGTCATTGCTTCAAATTGCCAAGGCTTTGTTTGGTATAAAATTTTGTGATTTGTCTTCTTTTATTTTCTATTCTTAAAATAAAAATATTAACACAAAACAAAAAATACAATTTATTTTTGAATTACATCAAAATATTTTTTCGAAAAGAAAAAAAAAAACACTCCGCAAAACACGTTAAGAAACAAACAAGATTATTTATTTGACTTTGTTTTGGTGTGCTTTTATGTGATTGGCTGTACTTTTTTTTTTTTTTTACATTAAGGTGGATATGCTGCACTTTGTTTGGGACCAATCCTTAGAGCTGTCAAGTGAGAAAGGGAGTCTAAGATACTAACGACACCTGGCCCGACCTTGCGATTATATTTTATTTCCCAAAAATAATAAATATCGAGACTTTTTACATGTTCCCCTAACAAGTAACCAGCCCACGAGCCTCCTTTGCGCCGCCTTGTTCATGAGTGGAGCCGGCACATAAAAGAGGGTTGGGTAGCGAATTCAGGTCATCGTCGACGATGAATACAGTGGAGAGTGGAGAGAATATGAATAACACACAATCGAGACGTCGACATCCAACAACGATAATAATTCACGTACACAAGGCAAAACTAAATACGTAAATTTACTCTCAAAGTCCTGAAACTGTGCAGAAATATCGTTAAATATTATTTGCAACCTTAATTTTAAGCTTTACGGCGTTTTTTTTTTTTTTTTTTTTTTTTGGATGAATAAGAAATTTCATTCAAAGCAAACAAGCCAAACTATACAAAGAGATCCCAAATACAAGCCTTTTCAAAAGGCCAAAAGCTCAGCCACGCAGGGCCCCAAACATACTCCAAGCAAACCAATTACACAAACAACATACAATTGGCAAGTCAGCACTACCAAAAGAAGTCCAAAAAAGGACTATCCTACAGAGAACAACAAGACCAAAAACCCAAGCCTGCAGAAAACAGCCACGCAGGACCTAAAAACCAAACAACAAAACAAACCAACTGCAGAAACAGAAAACAGAATGCAAACTACACAACACCAACAGCAGCACTAGAAGAAGAGCAAGGTAGAAAAACCACAAGCCTGCAAAGAGGACTACAACAGCAAGTCAGCATGCAGATTCCACAAGGATGCTAAAACCAAATTCTCTCTAGTCCTTGGAAACTTCCCCTTCCCAACTAGTCTTGATCTCACCTCCCAAACTAGGCTGGCCAGAATGTTTTAACTCATTCCTAGTGCGCCATAAATTGTAGATAACAGAACTTAATACCAATCTGCAAAGAAAACCTTTAAGAGACTTTTTCATTACGGCGTTACATTAAGTGACGTGAATGGAGACACTGTACATCGTGCATCTGGACAAGACGGAGGCAGCCGGCAGCGCATGTCTCTGTTCACATCGAGACCGTGACATTAAGGGTATGCGCCATTGGGCGCTGGCGGAGGAATGAGACCTTTTTTCAGTGAGCCCAGAAGAGGTGCAACAGGTGGGCCCATTGCAGCAGCAGGTATGTAAGTGCCGGGGCTTGGGGCCGATGGAGGAACAGGGCCCTTCTCCAGGGAGCCCCGCAGAGGTGCGACAGCGGGACCCATTGCAGCAGCAGCAGGTATGTATGTGCCGGGGTTTGGGGCCGAAGGACGGAGAGGACCCTTCTCCGGTGAGCCCAGCAGAGGTGCAACGGCGGGACCCATTGCAGCGGCCGCAGTAGGTATGTATGTGCCGGGGTTTGGGTCCGATGGACGGATAGGACCCCACTCCGGTGAGCCCAGCAGATGTGCGACGGCGGAACCCATTGCAGCAGCAGGTATATACGTGCCGGGGTTTGGGGCCGATGGAGGAACAGGGCCCTTCTCCAGGGAGCCCAGCAGAGGAGCAACACCGTGACCCGGGTTGGCTCCAGGTGGATGGCGATGCGCATGCGTGCTCATGGTCGCGAGGAATAGCACGAGAAACATAGCTTCAGGCTTCTCCATCTCCGACTATGCTGAATCGCTGATGCCGATACACAGTTTTCTCAAGAAAATCAACCTTCTTATATAGGCAAAATGCACCGCCAAAAATAGCCGGCCTCTATCACGTGGAAGTCCCCCATTCGTCCCGACGTCAAATTGCGCCTCCCTCCTATTCAACAGTTTTATTGACGGGATGCTCACCGGATCTCATTGTTAAATTATCCCTTAGAAATATTTAATTTAAATAGGGTGATTTGATAAAGAATTAAGGTTTAATTTCATGATTTTTGGCTTTGATACTATGTTAAATTAACAATTATTCCAAAAGTTTAAGTTAATAAGAAAAGATAAATTTATTTATTTATTTATTTTTTTAACATGTCCACACGTGCAAAGGAAGGAGGATGGGAGATTCGAACTAGTGACCTCCGCTTTATTAGGCGTGGTTCACAGCCGATTGACTTGGGGACATAAATTTAATTACTTAACCATTACTTTAATACTAGTGCCACTTGGTGTGAGTCGCTGCTGTGTAGTATGTGAAATGTGAAACGTGCTTCCAAATTGACTAACGCTAAAAGTTACTGTTAATTATATATCTTTTGTGTCATTTGTGATTTCTAAAATTATCATTAAGCTTATAATTGATTATTATTAAATTTTGATTAAATTGTAATTTTTTAAAAGTCATATTATTCATAAAATAACACAAAAAAAAAACACAAGAGTATCTTCTAAAATTAATCTTCTAAATTTGGTCTTAAAGTTGCAACAATGGACTCGACTGCCTATCCACTGGAAACCATGCGGTGTGAGGCGGAATATTTAGTCCTTAATTACTTGATTTTACTGCTGGTGTGTTTTTCCATTTCTTTTTGCTAAAAATAGGTGTTTGACGAAATTCATATGCATATATATATGATATGTATCATTGAGGCTATAGTTGCTTAATTTGTTTAGTTTGATTTCCCTTTTATATGATATGTTTAGCTCGACAGCATGTTCTCCATAATCTTAAGTAATAACAATTAAAAATTTCATACCAATATATATATATATATATATATATATATATATATATATATATATCAACAATTAATTTTAAAGACAAATTCTCTAAGTGAGTAGACAAATTCTTCGTAATAGTTAGATTTGACTATTATTAACTTTTTTTTCCTCTTCAACAGAATAATTATTTTACAGTGTTCCCTTCTAGTATGAATAGTGAATAGACTGATTAGTTTACTCACTATTCACACTATAAGCTTTGTTTATTATTATTTTTCTCTCCCTTTTATTCTCTCTCCTCATTTTTCTTTCACACTCTTTCTCACACAAAATAATATTTAAAAAAAATAGATAATAGAATAAAGAATCTGTCAGAATGTGTATGAAAAAATGAGTAGCTAACGTAAAAAAATTATATTTTTTCAGTAGCTATTTTGCCTATTTCTGTTAAAGATGCTCTAAAGGACAACATATAAGCTTATTATCACAGCATCTCATCTCCCCTTTTAATAATGTTAAATGTTACTTGCATGTCGTGTTTTTTTTTTTTTTCTTCAAATTATAATTTGATTAAAATTTAATAATAATTTAAAGAGTCGTATCAATTTTGAAAAAAATACAAATATATATATATATGGTTTTTTCTCTTACCATTAATATGGTTTTTTCTTTTATCATTACTACTCTTGACTTTATTCCTAAAATCAATTTTCCTTCACCCTCAACTAATCATTTAGCTATTGAAGCTCCGTAAATATAGCATTAATGTTCTCTACTTACACGTTACACATACTCCCTCGTTTTTTAGATTTTCGCGGTGGAAGGCCACCACATATCCCCTACAAAATTTGAGTGAAATCGTTGTCAAGCTTTATTGCTTGAAAGAAGAGAGGCTGCCTAAGTAAGTGGGTGGGGTTGGGCAATCAAGGCCATCAAAATAACTTTACCTGGGATTAAAAATAATAATAAGGGCAAGCCAACAAGGGCATTTGCAAAGAAAATTATTTGTTAATGTAGAAAAAGGAATTTGATTTTTTGTTTTTTTCTTTTTTTACATTAACAAATATATATTTTTTTTTTTGCTTATGTGTCAGTGTGTAATTGGGAGCTGTAAAAGTAGCCTTTTAAAGCTCATCCGGACCAAAGTTAAATCCAAATTTTATTGACATTTCACTTTTTTTTTTTTTAAAAAAAAAAATGTATACAATAAAAGGATAAGAATGGGGAACAAATACTAAACAAATTAATAGATCGATGGCTTCTTTAAGTCATAAACAAATAGTTTTTCAGATGGAGCCTTTGCCTGCGCCCGCATCACAGGAGTGAAAGCCCGCTGATTAATGGGCAGTGACTTGTACCAGTAGAAACAAAAGTTGACCAAATGCAATACTTCAATTTTAAAATAAAAAACACGGAGAATCTACAAAAAGCATATTTGAATTACAAGGCATTCTTCTTTTATTCACTAAGACTTATTTGTTTCGATCCACGCTCTGTCTGGCACGTGGACGACAGGCTGCGTAGGCAGCATCAGAGGCAAGGTATAGCATGTTAAGTACTCGACATCCATTCCTCCATTCCTTTTCAATTCTAATTGCCACAATTCCTTGATTGTCGGAGCGGATAAATTTATTAATTTATTATTATTATTTTTTTTTTCTTCTATTTATAGTCACAATTTAAGTCGTTTATTTAACGGGGAAAGATAAAATGTAATTTTCAGTCATTTTTGTTTTACTATCATTTTACAAAATTGAAGTGGCCGTCTTATCAAACTCTTAGATCAATTTTTGTTAAACAAAAAATTAAAAATTTGTTAAAATTGCAATATTTAAAATAATTATGAAATAAAAATGTTTGGTTTTTTTTTTAAAAGAAAAAAATCAGGAAAAAGTCGTAGTTACTTGTATATTTTTCCTTTCTTTTTCGTCAATAAAGAAACCGCGATCAAGTATGCTAAAAATAAGGTGTTTGACTAAATTCATATGCATCAATGAGGCTATGGTTACTTATTTAGTCAGTTACTTTGATTCCATTTTTTTTTTTTTCAAAGGTACAAGGAGTATCAATGTATTTTTTTTTTCTTTTGTTTATAATGTGATGTGATCGTCGAGACGTTCTAAGGAGTACCTTAAATAGTTGGAGACCACGTCTCATAACATGGAAATCATTAGCTCAAATCACGCACCCTCATTTCTCTCTTTGTGCGGACATGTAGGAAAAAAAAAAAAAAGAAGGTACCATTGTGATATTTTGCCAAGGAAAAGGAATTTATTAAGGACCTACCGCTTTCCATATTAATTTTATATCCTCATAATCAACTTTTAACGTTGATTCCTTACCTTAGTGAATTGTCTAACCAGATGTGGGCCGACCCTAAAGTGCAGATCGGCCCAAAACTGGTTCGTTGGTTTAGTTGTCGATTGTCTCTCACGACCCAATTGGGGAAGAAGGGAATAAGTGTGAAAACGAAATTAAAACAAGTTTTGTAATTTTATCTGACTTACAGTTAAAAATAAAATAAAACAAAAAGCACCAGAAAATATCATTTTCGCAGAAATCCAAATAAATGAACGTGTAAAAATTTGTGAATTTAATGCTCAACATGATTTTTAGAGCTATCTATTAAAGCCCACGTATTTTATATCTTAATATCAACATCCTAAACACATGCTTTATTAGCATGCTAATGTATTATATATATGTATATAGAGTATTGTAAAGGATACTATAACGTTTACTACAAATTATTTATAAATTGGCGCGATAGTTCATGTGACACTTGTCAGTTTATAAAGTTATGTAGACTACCACGTGACACTCATTTTCATATAATGTGGATTGTCAAGTTAATTTAGAGAGTAATGATACACATTCTCACTTTACGTAGCACTTATCACGTCAATTAAAATATGGATGTCACGTAACACTCATCTCCATAAAATGTAAACGGCCACATTTATTTATTTATTTTTTTGATAATAACATCTGCATTCATTCATACATAACAAAATAATCTAGAGTGTAAAAAAATACTCTAAACAGATAGAGCCAAAAGCTCTAATGTAATTACATCTTCAATAAAACAAGGGACTTCCTCCATCCATATTTCTTCTATGTTTCCTTGGACTGCCCTTTGACCCATTTTATGAGCTGCATAATTGCCTTCCCTGCTCACGTGCTCAACTGTCCAACTGCGAAAACCATGGGCCACTTCAACAATATCACTGATCACCTGCCCGTAGCTACACCAATTAGGACCAGTATTCTTCAAAGCCATAACTACCACCTTCGAATCCCCTTCCAGAATCAAGTCTTGTAACCCCAAATCACGACAAAATTCCATCGCACATAAAGCACCCATAGCTTCCGCCGTTGTAGGGTCTGGGCATCCATCCATTGCCTTACTAAGAGCTGCACAAACCAAACCTTCATGATCTCTTACAACAACCCCAAATCCCATCCAGTTATACTCCTTTCGTAGAGCTACATCCCAGTTAGCTTTGAAAAAACCAGCAGGTGGGTTCTTCCAACGAAAAGATCTATGAATTGGAACCCTATGCACAGTTTCCTCTCTTCTCTCCAAAGAATCATTGTACTGTTGTAAATAAACCACTGCTTCTCTAACAACGGCATTGGGATGCAAAAAAACACCCCCATGAACTACTGTATTTCGTCTGTGCCAAATTCCTTTTGCAATAACCCCAACCAGTGTCATCTCCTCTGTACTGCATCGTGATACCAAAAATAAAAGAAGATCCCGAAAGGTAAGACTTGTAAATGAAATTTTCTGTAATGGCCGTCCACTAACCCCCCAGACATCTTGAGCTGCTGGGCATTCCCATAGGACATGAACTATCGATTCCTTCTCTGAACAACAAAACATACAAATATCATCAGACACAACACCCTTTTTCCTCAAGTTATCTTTAGTGGGTAAGATATTGTTACAAGCTCTCCACAAAAAAACCTTTGTTGGATTCGGTACTAGCAAAGCCCATATTTTCTTCCATATTTCATTACAGACACGAGCACTAGACCCTTCCCCATTCTTTAAACCATTCCTCTCCTTCTCTAAAAAATAAGCGCTACGAACCGAGAAATCCCCATTTTTTGTTTTCCCCCAAACCATTCGGTCTTGCTGGTTATATCTGCTTAAAGGTAAACTGCAAATTACTTTCGCCTCCTCTTCCCAGAAAGTGTCTCGAATGAGAGTTGTGTTCCACCCACGGCTGACAGGATCTATCAAATCACTCACCCGAGCATCTGCAGGTAACCCTTGACAAGGTGATTGTACTTTGAAGGTTGACGGTATTGGTATCCACTGCTCCCCCAAAACTTGAATTGACTTACCATCTCCCACCCTCCACATCAAACCAGCCTTAAGCAGGTCCATAGTCGATAGAATACTGCGCCATGCCAGAGAAGGCCTACTCCCTACAGTTGCATCCAAAAAAGATCCATGATGATAATATTTGCCTCTTAAAATTCTTGCTACCAAACTATCCGGGTTTTTCAATATACGCCAGCCTTGCTTCGCCAGCATGGCCTTGTTAAAGCTCGTAATATCACGGAAGCCCATCCCTCCTTGTGCCTTCGACGCTCCAATCTTATCCCAACTCATCCAATGGATTTTTTTATCATTTTCCTTATGCCCCCACCAGAACTTCTGCATGATTCCATATATATTTGAAAATGAGTTGTAGTGCACTAAATATTTTCCATATATATTTATATAATTGGTTTTCATTATAATAAAATTTTAACACGGGGAGTTGTTGTAACACTAAATTGATTAATGTGCTTTTCATTTTGATACCATTTGGCATTTTGTCATCATGTAGACTCTGAAAGCAACATAAAATAAGGGGGAAAAAAGAGTAGGATTTTGATTACCAAGAGGTCAACATTATAACTTTTAAAAATCATGAGATATCTAAATTAATTTGTATTTTTAAATTTTAACCCAATGATTTCGCCTTAATAAATACCTTACGCTAACAATTTTTTAATGAAATCATTATCAATTTTCCTAATAAGGGGACCACGTTTTCCACATTATTGGCCCTATTGTATTGTTTAAAGAGTCAAAATTTCAACACTGAACATGCCAATTTGCTAAGCCCGATTATAATATGTTTTTATTGTGCATTTTAAACACTATTAAAACTCTTAGCGGAGGAAGACGCCAACACCAAATTAAATCCAACATATAATTCTGCACTCAATTTCCATTCAAAGCAATATATATATGTGAAAATTTTTTTAACTGATGTGGCAAGAGTTTTTAAATTAAAAAAAAAAAAAAAAATGCAATTCTTTTTCCATTGTCTGGCATTCACAGTTAGCCACGTCAATTTGAAAAATTTTCTAAGTTTATTTGTTTGACTCCTTAGCACTCCTCTATATTAATAGCTATTGGTTTTACAAAGAAAAATCCAAAATCCTTGTCCTTGAGAACGAATCAAATTGCACAGATTCCATAGTGGATAAGCTTTGTTCTTATATGGACCTCCATCTGGTATTAGATTCTTTTCCAAATAAAAATGGATTAGAATATATATAAATTGTTTAGAAAGAAAAAGAAAAACTCCATCAGGCCTGAGTTTTTGTCTGTTTTAGACATTCAGAAACAATTATAAATTGAGGGGAGGAGAAAATATCAAGAACTCAGCCTCGAAAGTCGTCTGTTTTTGCATTATATTATACAAACAATTATCAAATCATTCAAAGAATTTGCTTTTCAGAGGACCTAAACACCTTTCTATTCTTGCCTTGCTCTGAAGAAACAAAGATCTCCATAACCAAAAGCCTAAAGGAATAAGGAAGGAGGCGCTCATTGGAGAAAATGGAGAAGCTCATATCAAGCAGATCTTACTTGCCATTTGTGCCAGAATCTTTCATATTACCACCAGAAAGTAGACCAGGCCAGACTAAATTTCCTCTATGGGAGTCCATTCCAGTCATTGATCTTGGAGGAGAACTTGCCTTTGATCGAGCCCAGCTAGTTAAACAGATTATACAGGCTAGCCAAGAATTTGGAATCTTTCAGGTTTTATATAACTTCAATCTCTATCTCTCCTCATTTTTTTTTTTTTTTTTAAATTTTTCCTTCAAATTCATATTCAATTGATGATAGGCACTTAAAATCAGAATTGGGGTCCTCAAGAGGTAGCTCAATCGGCTAGGAACCACGCCTTATGAAGCGGAGGTCACTAGTTCGAATCTCCCCTTCCCCCTTCTTGTGTGGACATGTCAAAAAAAAAAAAAAAAAAAAAAAAATCAGAATTGGGATCTCCCTAATTCTTGTTATTACTCATTTCCCCTCCTCTTTTGGAAGGAGATTGTGAGAGAGACCCTTCTACTCGAGTAGGTAGCCCACCCGAGGGGGCCATCCTCCTTCGACAAAGAACCCCTCTCACAACCCCTGAACAATTTCTCTTTGAGAAAGGAATTGTAGGAGATTTTTGTCCTTAGAATCATGTTTTTTCTCTTGTTACACAGCTGGTTAATCATGGGGTTTCGGAGAAACTAATGCATGATGTATTGGAGGTGGCCAATGAGTTCTTTGAGATGCCTGCCAAGGACAAGGAAAGCTTATATTCTGAGGACCCCAAGCAAACTTGTAGAGTGCGCACAAGCATAAACTATGATAGTGAGAAGGTTCATTACTGGAGAGACAACCTGCGGCACCCTTGTTATCCTCTAGAGGAACACATGCAAATTTGGCCTGAAAAGCCAGCTCGTTATCGGTATGATTTATTCGACTTGACTTTGTGGTTGGAGCAATCCCTATCTAAATCTTTTTTTAGTTTTTGAAGAACCTATAAGGATTTGTTGCAGTTCTCTGTCCGAAGAGGCTAGGGACAAGAGAATTGTGGCAATCATGTGAGAGAGGGCTCCCAAAACTCGATATATAGGGGAAATTGATAGATAATATGACAAACTTCCTTGTTCTCTCCTCTTGTTTACAGGGAGGTGGTTGGAAGTTATTCGACAGAGGCAAGGAAGCTGACTTTGTGGATTTTGGATTTAATTGGTGAAGGATTAGGGCTGGAAACTGGATATTTTGGGGATGAACTCAGCCAAGTTCAGTTTATGTCCATAAATCATTACCCTCGATGCCCGGATCCAAGCCTAACCTTGGGGTTGCCTAAACATTGCGATCCTAATCTCATAACCCTCGTTCTTCAAGGGGAAGTGCATGGGCTACAAGTCTTCAAGGATGGACAATGGCTTGCAGTTGAGCCACTCCCTAATGCATTTGTGGCCAATATAGGCTACATGTTACAGGTACACCCTATTTTCTCATCTTCATCTTCCTCTATATAATTTTGCTTCCATTTCTTGCCAACCTTAGGGGAGACAATTCGTATTTGTACGTCAGGCTACAAGTTCAAATTGTGTCAAAACATAGGTATAATACTATACATGTCGTCAACCCTAACCCAACCTATTTAATGAAACAGATTACATTCTTTAATTCTAACCTACTAATTTCATGTTTGATTCGCAGATACTGTCAAAAATTATCCGTCCTAACCAACCCTTACAGTCTTATAATAAATCTTTTGCTAGATTTCAAAATATCACCTCCATTTCCTAGAACCTAGCCGTTAGAAAGACGAATAAACAAGGCAAAAAAGAAAAAGAAAAGAAAAAAAGAGAGACAGGGACTTTTTCGATTTGGAGGTGAATAAGAAGGGCAGCCCCAAAGGCCTCCATACAACTATACCACGGTTGCATAGGCAATCCAACCAACTATAACAATTACACCACGGGTTATCATCACCATTTCCAATACCCTAAGAACCAACCAGCCATCTTTTAAGAGTGGAAGACAAATACTCCCCAAGCAGCCTTGGCTCCTCCATGGTTGAGATAATTCCCTTTCCAAAAGAAATTTTGGAAGAACTTGAGTTACCGGGTTAATCACACTTCTAGGAAGCATAAATAAGGAAGACCAAAAAGTCTAGATAGCAAATAAGTTAAAATTGATTGATGAGAAATGCTACATAAACTTCCACGTGCTTGCTCTCAAATCCCAAGTGCATACTCCTTAACGTGGCAGTAAAAATCATCATTAAATTTAGGATGAATTACTATTGAATTTGAGATAAAATTGTGATTTTTATTGCCAAAAAGTAAGTACTTGAAAGTGCATGTAACATTTCTCTCGATTAATTGCAGTCGGCCTGCTAGGGCAACGCCTTGCTAGCCCAACTTCTTACATCCGTCTTCTCGAGCCTAAGGAAATATATTTCACTACAAAAAAAGACCTGTAGACAAGTGCCGATAAAAAATCACCTGCACTTAAAATTAGGATTGAGCTGCCAAAATAAGAATCAACAACAGTAAAATAAACACCGTTATCCAGGGTGTCAAGTAATTACATGCCAAAAACTAAAAATGTTAGTAAGAGAGAGTGTATGCCTAAAACAACACGATTTTCTTTAATCACAGAGCTAAAACAGATATAATCTCACCATAATATTGTAGCCAAGCTGCCATAAGTAATCTTTCCATCCCAAAAGCAGCAAGATATCAGATGCTTCTAAGGGTTTCTGCAATTGACCATTCAGGACTGCTGCCCTAAGATAAGAACTGCAGAGTCAAACAATGAGATGGAAACATGGACTTGCATTCTGAGGCTATGGGAGAAGGGAAAACATCTTTCCTTTTTCCAAACACAGAGCTAAGAACTAACCATCAGAGCCACCAATATGCTTCCCATTCACAAACACTAGTGGATCATCATGAACAACTCAAAATAAAATTCATAAAGAAAATCTGTCCTGCAATAAGATATAACCTAAATCATGAAGATCATTACATCTAGATGAAAGGTTAACAGAATTTTTTTTTTTTTTTTTCTTTTGATGAATTGAAAGCTCAACAGAAATAATCAGCACCGGCTTGGGAAGGCTAAGCCTTCTTGCTCTATAATTCCATTATTGCACATTGATTAATAAAATATGCTTCCAGCTGAATGATATATGAATCAACTAATAAAAAGCAATACTAACAAGAACAATATGTTAATGATAATAGAAAATATGAAAACAACAACGAACCAAATCCGATGGTCTCATGCGCGATATATTTGTCGGCCCTGCTTATTCTCTAGAAAAAGGGGTTCAATTACCTTGGCACGGAAACAGCAAATGGTTGCATTCACAAAAAATAAAAAAAAAGTTTCCGTACCATAGTAATTGAACCCCTTTTCTAGAGCCAAAAAAATAACGTAGAATTTTTCAGAGAAACGACTACGAGGGCAAAGGGAAAATATGAATTGGAATTGAGAGTTGAAACCCTAGGAGAAGAGAGGGCAAGAATCTGGGGGGGCGAGGGAAAGGGAGAAGGGTAAATTTTGGAGAGAAGAGGTCAACTAGGCGAGGAAAGGGTAGCGGTGGAGGGCGGCAGCAGGGGGAAGGGAGGCGGCGGTGGGATGGGGACAGGAAGAAAGAAGCGAGATGGACTAAGAGGAGGAAGAGAAAGGGAAGAAGCGGGTCGGGGGGAGTGGCTGAAGACTGAAGTGGGGAAGAGGAGAAATGTGGGCTCCTTTAGCTTTTAGGTTGCTTTTGGCTTTTTTTAGCCACCCCACCTAAAAAAAAAAAAAAAACCATAAAAACATTTACAAATTTTTTTTAATCTTAAAAATAAAAAATTTGAAAAGGACATATATATACCCTTCAAACTATGGTCCCGTTGCCAATGTCCCATAAACTATCAATTGTGTCAATATCTCTCATAAACTACTAATCCATTGTGAATGTCCCTTAAACTACCAATTATGTCAATATCTCCCCTAAACCACTAAAAAATACTAATGTCCTCCCAAGATTAGGAATAAAAAATAAAAAAAAAATAGCGCTTATATGCAATCAAAATTTTATGGGTATTTTTAATTTCATGATTAGTTCTTAAATCAAGAATTTCTAATTATGATTGTAGATTATGAGCAACGGGAAGCTGAGCGGTTCTGTACATAGAGTTATGACGAACAAAGACGTTGCAAGAACAACAGTCACCAGCTTCATCTATCCTTCCAACAATTGCCCTATCGGACCTCTAAAAACACTTCTTTGTGATTGCACTCGTCCACTCTATAAAGATTTTGTGTACAAGGATTTTATTACCACCTATGCAGCAGACACTCCGGCCGGAGTTCCGCCTCTCGAGCGATACATGATCCAATATTAAGTAATTTAAAAGTTGGTCGAGATTGTTACAACAACATTGTGGATAATTGTTAGATAAAAATGTTGTTTATAAAATTACTGTTGTAATATATGCACCAATGTATTAAACAGCTTGTTGATTGGAGAATAATTGCTATGGTCTTATTGTGTATTTTCAAATGATGGAAGAATTCCAAATCTATATTGCTCACAAAATTTGTTGCTAATGGTCAAAATAAAGCAAATAGATTTCCTTGATCGTTAATTGCTCACAAAAAGAGTAAGTTCTAGCCATCAGACCTTGTATCAGTTGTCTTCCCAGTGATGGGAAGCCATACAAATTGATACAATCTCTAGTTAGTTTACAAAGAGAGAAAAATCCCAAGTCCATGAAAAAGAATCAAATTACACAGATTCCCTACTGTAAAAGCATTGTTCTTATATCGGTTTTGTTTAGAAAGAAAAGTATGTTCCCCAATCGAATGGTACCATGTGGTCCGGGTTACTACCCTAATTGGATGGTGACATTTGGCCTAAGTTATTACATACTCTTCCTTATAAATAAGAGCTCATTGTACTAGGTAAAAACTTAAGCATTTATCATCTTTATAGATTTATATTATTCTCAGAATTTTTCACTGACTTAAGCATCAGAGTGTTCCTTGCCTGCACATCTAGCAAGTCACTTTTTCTTGTTTCTTGTATTTGCATATTTTCTGGACTAGACTACCGGCGTGCGGTCAACTGTACTAACACTAATATGAGGCATGAGTTTTTGGTTGTGTAAGTCATCCAAATCAATTATAAATTGAGGAAAGGATTAAATTTTAAGAGTTCAACCTCATAGAGTTGACACTGCCTTCAATCATTTTGGCAACAGAGTTGTTTCTGTATTCCAATATTCAAATTATTGGCCAAATCATTGAAAGAATATGCTTTTAAAATACTTTGAATCCCCCTTTTTCTTCTTTCTTCAGGAAAAATGAAGATCTGTATAGCTAAAGGAGTAAGCAAGGAGGCAATCCTCCTCTGACATTTCACTAAATCACAGTGCACTTATTTGAGAAATGGAGAAACTCATATCAAGCAAGTCACACCTGCAATTTGTGCCCGAATCTTACATTTTACCACTGGAAAGTAGACCCGGGCAGACTGAAATTCCAATTTGTGAGACCATCCCAGTTATTGATATGGGAGGAGAGCCTGGCTCTGATAGAGGACAACTAGTTAAACAGATTATACAGGCCAGCCAAGAATTTGGTTTCTTTCAGGTTTGATATATGTACTTCAATTGTTTTCGTCTCTCTTTCTCTTTAAATTTATATTCCAATTTTGATAGTCATCACTTTAGCTTTTGTTAGAATTCTTATCAAAATTCATTTCAGTTGATTAATCATGGGGTTCCAGAGAAACTAATGCATGATATGTTGGATGTGGGCAATGAGTTCTTTGAGCTGCCTGCTGAGGACAAGGCAAGCTTATATTCTGAGGACCCCAAGCAAAGTTGTAGACTCTACACAAGCATAGACTATGATAGAGAGAAGGAACATTACTGGAGAGACAATCTGCGACACCACTGTCACCCTCCAGAGGAACATATGCAATTTTGGCCTGAAAAGCCTGCCCATTATAGGTATGTTTGTGCACTCATGTTCTTATATTGTATTGCCCACAGACAGTCCAATATATTTCCTTAAATTTCAAAGATTTTCTAATAATTTCAGAATATATAATATCATGTGCCTCATCTTTTTCTTTTCTTTTTTACAGGGAGGTGGTTGGAAGTTATTCAGCAGAGTTGAGGAAGCTGAGTTTGTGGCTTCTGGGTTTAATTTGTGAAGGATTAGGACTTGAATGTGGGTATTTTAGGGATGAACTCAGCCAAGTTCAGTTGATGGGTATAAATCATTACCCTCCATGCCCGGATCCATTTATAACCTAGGGATTGCCCAAACATAGTGATGTTAACCTCATAACCCTTCTTCTCCAAGGGGAAGTGCATGGGCTACAAGTCTTCAAGGATGGACAATGGCTTGCAGTTGAGCCTCTCCCTAATGCATTTGTGGTTAATGTAGGCCACATGTTGCAGGTACATCCCTATTTTTCTCATGTTTTATTTGCAATTTTACCTCCATTTTGTTTGGTCAAAAACCTGACTTCTTACCTATGTTAAAGTAATGGTTAAGTTATTAAATTTAAATCTTCCTATCAGCTTAAGTTTTTGGTACAACCGGTGATTTCACATGGTATCAAAGCCAAAGGTCATGTGATCTCGAACCTTGACTCCGTCAAATCACTCCCCATTTAAATCAAATATTCCACGTATTGGGCCTCACCAATTAAAAGAGAGTTTGAGCCCACACGTGAGGAGGAGTGTTAAAGTAATGATTAAATTATTAAAGTAATATCCCTTCCTATTAGCTTAAGCTTTTGAGATAATTGATAGTTTAACGACCTAACCCCTTTAGAACCTAAAATCTATAACAAAACCCAAATTTACACTCTCGCTTATTGTTAAATCACCATTTATCTCAAAATTTTAAGTTTATAGGAAAAGGTAAATAAAAATTTATATTCATACATTAACATGACCCGAACTCGACACGTGACATAATGATAATAATTTTTTACAAGGTCTGTGAACCCAACACGAACCTAATACAAAATTAGAATGTTAGGGTTGAGGGGTTTGACCTGATTAATTAAATAGGTCGGATTAGGATTGACCTATTTATAACCTCGACACGACCTGAATGCCATCCTTACCTTTTAGGCTTATATGGAAGAAAAAATTATGAATATTTCTACTTTCATGATTAGTTTTGTTATGATTGTAGATTATCAGCAATGGGAATCTAAGGAGTGCTGAACATAGAGTTGCGACGAACAAAAAAGCTGCTCGAACAATAGTTGCCAGCTTCATCCATCCTTCAAGCAATTGCTATATTGGACCTGCAAAAGCACTCCTTAGAGATTGCATTTCTCCACTCTATAGAAATTTTGTGTACAAGGATTTTCTTAGCACCTATGTAGCAGACACTCTTGAGAGAGTTCCACTCTGGAGCGGTATAAGATTTAGAGTAAACCGATATGAAATGGGTGTATACTTGACGTGATTGTTGTACTAATATGATAAATCCAGACGTGATTGTTGTACTAATATGATAAATCGGGTTTCAAGAAAATGGTGTGTAAGAATTTATTTACCTAAGTGGGGCACCACAAAGATCATTTTTTGTATTTTGGTGACTTAATTCTTTCGCTGGGAAGATTTAAATTTCAGATAAGAGAATACATATTAGGGCTTTTCCCTTAGTGCTTGGCAAAGCTGATATATATGCAGTCGGCAGTCCCCATTGCTTTGTGATTACTTTGATGACAAATTGAGAAGGACACATGAATCCTCTAGTGCTTGTTGAAAGCCTCCTAAGCATGACTGCTATTTGTTTTTAAATCTGGAATAACAAGAAGGAAAAAGGGGGAGGGGAGGATTTTATTTGTTAATCAATGGTGAGGTGAGTGCCACTATTGAAAGAAAAGTTGGTAGGTTTACAAAACAAGAGGCCTGGAAATGTCTTAGAACTTTTTGCTTTTATCAGATTTTGTTGGAGCTCAGTTTTCAATTTTGCATATCTAAAACTATAGAGTTGGCTATTTTCTAAATGTAAGACATCTGTCAATTGTTCTCTCAATTTTTCGACGGAAAAAACTATGAGGCATATTACACAATTATCTTTAAACCATCATTTTTAACAAAATCAATAGATTAACCATTAAATTTCTAGACTCATGTGAACCTCACAAAAATTTAATGATGGATTTATCTGTTCACTATGGAGCTTGTTAAAAGATGGTTGAAAAATGAATGAATTCTATCATTTCTCAAAAATTATTGCCTACTGGTATGGTTCCCACTTGACCGACTTATAAATTTTTAACAAAAAAATTGCTGACGTAGTTATTTCATCAAATTTATATTTTTTAATATTGAAAAATTGGCTCGAAACAGTTTTGGGGGCGATGGTTGGACTACCCTTTTAGGGATGGTTTGACCAACTCGAAGTCTATTTTGTAGTGGCCGACCGCCCAGGTTTTCAATATTAAAAAAATAAAAAATTGATGAAAGGGCCACATTAGAAATTGCCTAAATTGTGGTCTTAAATTTGTAAAATTGAAAACTCGAATCTAAAACTAAAAATAGCATGTATTGGCTTGCTATTTTCTTGATGCTATAGTGTGAGAAAATGTGTATAGGGGTATTATTTTGACCTTATGCCAATGACAAGAACTAAATTAAGAAACCAAAGACCCTAAAAAACTCATCTCTAGCCCAAAATTCCAATTATCACTATTCTTAATCTAGCTTAGTGCTTGCTGGTGAAAACTTCAATCAAAATTGTTAGTCTTTGAACATTTCCTTCTCTACAAAGTGGGGTACACATTAAGCTTACCCACCTTACATATAAAAGTTTTTTTGACGCGACATAAATGTACAAATAATTTCAAAATGTTCTATGTTTTGAATTATAAAATAAAATAAAAATGAAAACAAAGATTTTCCTCCTCGAAATCATCGTATAGTAGAGAAAAATGAGAAAGAAAATACGTATGTATTGGATTGGATTATAATTTATAGTGGTTAATGAAGATTGAGTAGAGAATTGAATGAGAAATGGGCACTAAACCCACCACCTTTAGGTTGAAAGTGGTGAGATTAGATGAAGCACCCAATGTGAGCAAAATTGCATGTGGATGGGAAGCATTGTGTGCCTTCCATGGTGGGCAGGGATCGCTTTCTTTGTGTGTACGAGTTTCTTTCTTAAACACATCATGCTTGACTTTTCCTATCAAACTGTATCATTTAGGATTACTCGATTAACACTTTTTTAGGGATCACATCTCGGGGTTTGGACAGCTATTAACCCTCCTAATTATTTATTATTAATTTATTAATGCTCCATCATTTCACTAACAACACTTTCATTTCTTTACATGGTAATACCACTTTTGCCCTACTTCTTCTGTGTTTATCTTTGTTGACGTCTAAATGACAATTATTTCTTGATTTTTTTATTTTTTATTTTAAAAAAAATCCAATAATGATCGATTAATATTATCACATCAATATAGCGTGATGGCCGTTTCTTATCACACTTTGCTAATTTGTCTTTGCTAAAATAAAAATTAAAAATTAAAAAAAATTTAAAGGTTGATTAAAATTGCCACATCAGTAGTATAAGATAATGGTAGAATTAAAGTGTGGTTTTTAGTATTACTCTTAGAATATATGCATACATTTTGTTTTTGTTTTTCCTAAATTTCAATAAGATACTGATTACATTAAGGAAATTTATAGAAGTAATCTTTTAGCTCGATGCTGATTAGTGTAAATTTGGGATTCAACATGTTACATGGCATAAATTTATGAGATTAGTGGTACTTTTATCATTTGACAAAGAAATTATATAGCCTCCGACAAGACCAGGGGAGAGGGATCTTAGAGTATATTTAGCATTGCAATTTTGCAGGTTAAACGCGTGCTTTTAAATAAAAGTGTGAAAAGTGTTTTGTTTCGGGAGTGTGTGTAAAAAAATGGTAGTGCATTTTTAACCCATTTAAAAAAAAAAAATCACGGTTTTGAAAAGCGGAGCCGCAATTTTACCATAAAGTTAACTTCATTTCGAAACTACTATTTTTTTAAACCGTACGTTTTGAAATTGTAAACCCATTAAAGAATTCCAAAATAACATAATTGCAGTCAAATTAGGGATCCATTTACATTTAGAAATAGAAATTTATGGTGATTCAGTGTGTTGATGCTATTAGTTTTCTTAGTCTGTTGATTACTACGTGACTTTGCTTGTGAGATTCAATTCAATCAATGTAATAATGAATCCTGAATATACATATATTACTGTAATAAGCAAACTTATCCCATCACTAAGTATTTTAAATGAAAGATAATCACCATTGGATTCTCTATCACTAGATTTGTCACTGAGTAGTCTGAGTTGACAAGCCAAAAGGAAAGTAAATGAAAACATTCGTTGCTCCGGCCGCTTTTATTTTTGGCTAGATTCAATGAAGAGTAATGTTATTTAATAAATTATTATATGACTGTGATATTATTAAAAATTTATGTATGGTTTTCCATCTATCTAGGCTTTGGGGGATGAGATTGGACACCATAAAAATCAACTTTGTCAACCCTTTTTTTATTTTTTATTTATTTATTATTATTATTATTATTATTATTTATTTTTTTATAAGTACCGGTCAAAATGATGATTTTTACTGTCATATTATCAAGTTGTATGAAAATCGTATAGAAATAAATATAATTATTTTATGCGAAAGTCTATTTGAACCCAAAAAAAAAAGTAATGCTAAAAAGCTGCACTCATATTCCACTAGGCTAACGTGGCAGTACTTATCAGCCTTTGTTAAAAAAAGAATCAAATGGCTGATGGACACTACTAAGTCAGCCCAGTGAGATGTGAGTGTGGGTTTTAACATTTTTTCTTGAAAAAATAGGTTTTCCAACCTCCATTTCATCCAAACAAATCACTTTTTAAAATTTCATTTAAAAACCCGTGTTTAACTTGCGAAATTACGGGGGCGAGACGCACTCTACAAGTGTCATTCCAATTTGCTAAGTTGGATAATTTATTCAAGTAATGGCCACTAGTGTCACTTGTGTATATCATGTGTAAACATTGGATTTCAAATGGGTCTTCCATTTTCACGCCCATCGATATTGACTTGGAGAGAGAGAGAGATGGAGAGAGATATCAACAATTACTCATGACTATGGAGACTAAGGAGTCACCCCTCTAGATCCCATGTTAGTAAAAAGCCAAGCTACAAAATCTACTTAGGATGATTTCGGTTCCCAACTCTATTTAGAGAAAGAGAAAGAGAAAGAGAAAGCAAGAACAAAAAAAAAAAAGTAGAAGATGACAGGTATGATAAGAGGGTGGCCTTTGGAATCTAAGTGCAATTTGAAAAGGCCTATAAAATTAATGTCACACCCCCTCTCCCTTTCTTCACTTTTTGCAGCATTGCATAATACTTACCTCATATGGGAATGAGCCATGTAATGGATTTGCTCAATAAGAAATTGAAATATGTGTCATTTTTATTAGATATTGGTGAAAAAGAAAGAGGGATATCATTGCCCTTTTGTCTCTTTGCATTCATCACTCTACTCATTTCTCTCACCATTCTTTATACATGGGAAAATGACTTATCATTTGCTTCACTATCTTGCCTTATGCCAAAGCTAGTTGACTTTACTTAAGGACAATCAACAAGGCTCTATAGGCCGAAAACAAATCAATGACCGCCCAAAGCGGATGGATTCCCTGATCTCGAGGTGCTCAGACAGGTCATCAGACAGGTCATCAGACAGTTCGGGGTGCATACCCACCTATCTGAATATTTCGAGATTAAGGATTCATTCTTTCGTTTCTTGTTCGAATTTTTTGAAATTCGGACAACAAAAAGACAAGGGTCAACAATTACATTAAATAATTATAAGATCTACATAAGTATAAAAGTTTTGACCTAGAAAATCTGTAAGATGATAGCCAGTAGACCCATTGGAGAGCAGGCTTCTCTCCTGCAGTCAATTTTTTGAACCCAAGTTGTTCATAGACCATTATCATGATCAATAGTAAAGGAGACCTAGAGTGGTTTTTTATTCCATGCTCAAAACAAAATAATTAAGACAAATAACAATAAAATAAAGATGGAAGAAAGAATAAATCATGATTATGCCTATATATTACCAGTGAACAAGGTACTCTCTCTTAAATTACTTCCGACAAATTGAATCTTTAAAACAAAAAAAGCAACATTGGGCAGGTGATTTTTATTTAATTTTAGATTGGTAATGTGTGATCATTTCGGTTTCAAGCTTATTTTGTAATTTTGTCCTTCATGACTAGTAAATTCACCCCAGCTCCCCAGTTAATTCTATCAAATTGAATAAAGAACAGTGAAAAAAAAAATGAAAAAAATGATTAGAAATCAATGACAATAATCACTCAAGATCCCACTGTTAAAACAGAAATCATGGGATTCGAAAAACTATGCTCAGTGGGTGCGGTGCATGAAACATTACTTCATGAATATGTCATGACAGCTTACAAACAAATCCTAGACAATGTAGTCTTTTTGCACAAAAAATAAATAATTTAATCAAGATAAAAAATTATCCAATTTATGCACGATTGGCCACACCAGGCCTATAGTATTAAAGATAAAGTATATATATATATTAAAAAGGATTGGAGAATATTTTTTCAACCTAGTGTATTAAACCGACATATATCTTTAAAACATATAATTCTTAAAAAATCAGTTGATCCAACGTCAAATCCTCAGTCGAGAAAACCTACAGAGAAAAGAAAGGTCAATCACAAAGTGTCCTATCAAGGTTTAGCTAAGGGTCACTATGATACTTAAGTTAATATTTCGTTGGAAAATGAAATGAGTTGAAAGGAAAATTGAAGAAAAAGAGTGTTTGGTAAGAATAATGCGTACCTTCTCATAGATTCTTTCCCCCCTCTCGTTTTATGGAGTGTTTTTTTTCACAATTCATCTACTAGGAAAGAGGTCTATAAGATAATTAATTTGATTATGTGACGCCCACTTTGTTGTGTATACATTCTATAGCCCCCGAGAGTAAAGGGGCGTTAACACTCCAAATGGCAATAGCTAGGATAATATAAACACAACTTCTCTTTATCAGTCGTGCGCCAACCCCTCTTGGTGAGACTACATTTGGTTAAATTTATAGGCTTATCGAAAATGAGCTAGCTTGGGCTGGTCAAAAGGGTTGGAGAGGCTTGTTCTGAAGCAATTCACTCTAGGGTACACCAATTCCCATATGCATTTTTAAAAATGCATATAAGAATCGTATGCTCTGAGAATATATGCCAATTCAATATGCTATATTGATCTTCCAATTTAGAAGTAAGCTTTATCCCAAAATTAATTTCAATTCAAATTAAATTTTAGTTCATTTTTAACACTTGAAAAAACATGATGAATAAAAGAGAAGGAAGGTGAGAGTATGAATGGTGACAAAGAGAAATGAGGGTGTAATAGGGTGTCACAACTTTTGAGCAATAAAATGATTGTTGAAAAGGACTTTTGGAGAGAGAGATAGACAGAGAAGAGGGTGGAGGTAATTTTTCATTAAGGTATCAAAAAAGGGATTGAAAAATGTAGGGGAAGATAAGGAGCATTTTCCTCACTTGGGCATGATGTTGTTGGCCATCAAATGACACTACCTAGAAAGTGAACTCAATAACCCAATTTGGATTTTTGATACCCTCAAGTATAAGTCTCCATATGCTCTATGCTTTCCCTTCACATTTCCCACCTAAAACCCCAATTAGGATTTCAGTGGCGCACCCTATAAAATCACCGAGTACATGGCTAAAATGAACCGGATGCGCACATAGCTCTCATACAAAAATCCACTTCTCTAAAAGGAAAAGCCATTAAAGCTCTCTCTTTTACCTTCTATTGTCTTCTCTCTCTCTAGAAAAACCAGTGTGAAAATCTCAAAGCTTTGTTCTTTTTTGTCACCGGAAATGGCAGCCAAAGGTAGCTCAAGCCTTTGAAATCTCGCTCTAATTCCCATTACTGCTACAAAAGCTTAAAGCTTAAAGCTTAAAGCTCAAAGCTTCACAATCCAGTTCAAAAGACTGTCGTTTCGTTGGCGACCAACCAATCTATGTCGTCCGATATAAGCTAAACAAACTTGTAGTGGTCTCTCGCCCTCAGAAATCGGAACGAATCGTTCTGTTATGTCGAATTCTCGATTCCAATTGCCAATGGACAACCGTTCGAAAGACGAAAACAGAGCGGTCGATCATTCATTTGTAGTGTCTGTGAGTTTTTGAAACGATTTTGAAGAACGATTGGGGATTTGGGTTTTTGTGATCGGTGTGGGGGATGGGTAGGGATCGGCTGCTTATGCCGACGGTGGGACCGCCGATAAAGCGGCGAGCGGGATTGCGTAGGAAGCAGGCTGGAAGAGGGTCGTATAGAGGGAGTTAAAGGGGCTTACGCTTTGGTTTTTGTTCTGGTTTTGGGAGGGGATAGTGTTTGTTTGGGTGTGTGTTAGAAGAGGACGGTGAGAGATAGATAGATAGAGAGAGAGAGAGAGCGTGAGAAAGAGAGATGGGTGGCGGTGCTGAATTGCGGGGAGTGCTGAGGAGCCTCTGTGACAATACAGAGTGGAAGTACGCTGCGTTTTGGAAGCTCAAACATCGCGCTCGGATGTGAGTTTGTGCCTGCTTTTCACTCGTACAGTTTTGTGTGTGTGCGTGTGTGTGTGTGTGTGTTGTTTGTTTGGATGCTGAGAAAGCTGAGGGAAGTGGGGAGGAAAAGAGAGTGTGTGTTTTGTAGGAAAATAAGTGAATGGAACTTTGACTTAACTGGTATGGTTAGTGATCTTTAGTAGGTCCATGCCTTTTGTGTTTTTTGTGTTTTTTTTTTTTTTTTGAATGGATTTGTGTGCGCATACTTTGTTCGAGTGTAATGGTTTTTCTCTTGAAGTCGAGGGGTGCATGTCATGGTTTTGTTTTAATCTGAGTGTGGAATTTGAATAGGGGAAGGTGTGATCCATCTTTTTTTTTTTTGGATTATCTTGGATTTTATCTAATTTGGTTTTGTGAAAAAGAAAAAGGGAAGAAAAGTGACGAGATCTGAATAATAATAGTGTTGAGTGATATGTGGTCTGAGCATCGTCTGGGACTCATGAAATGGTCACTTTGTTGGAATTTATTTGTAAAGCATGACATTTTAGGGTGATTTTTTAATTTTGGGGGTATGCTGCCTTTTGCAGGGTGTTGACGTTGGAGGATGCTTACTATGACAACCATGAGCAACATGACTCTTCGCAGAATGATTGCTGCAGTAAGACACTGGACAAGTTGCATGATGGTCATTATTCGCATGATCCCCTAGGATTAGCCGTGGCAAAGATGTCGTATCATGTATATTCCCTGGGAGAAGGGTAGGACTCTTCTTACTCATTGACAATTTGACATGCTATCCAAGATTGATCTTGTCATGCTACGATAATAGGTGGATGTTTGTTGAACATTCCCCACATATTACTACTCCTTTTCAGATTCCCTTGTGGATTGAGGTTCCTGCATTTCTAAGGGCCTACAATTCCTTCAATCCAAGACGTTCATTCAAAATGAACGGCTTGGATTGAACTACATCGGCATTCAAAGGAAGAAAAAAAAAAAAAAAAAACCAAAATATTTTAAAGAGGTGGCCAGGCACCCCAAGCAGGCTTCCTCATCTCCAAGGGGTGGTCCAATCACCCCTCATCCTTTGAAGGGTGGTCGGCCACCCCGATAAACTGGCTCAAAAAAGGCTTTAGGGGATGGTTGACACACCCCAACCACCCCCTTGAGGTGTTCAACCACCCCTCAAAGGGTAAATTAAGTGTATCACTGCTTCTCTGTACATCTTAATCCTTCTGTTTTACAGGATCATTGGACAAGTCGCAGTAACTGGAAAGCATAAGTGGATCTTTGCGGATAAGCATGTTAGGGATTCCTGCTTATCATTTGAGGTGACAAGCTTCCTTGGTCTTCAATGAAACTAAATAACATTATTTTTAGTTTGCATGTATGACAATTTGTATTGTTTCAGAATAGCTTGGCACGTATCTAAATTAAATTTCCACTCTTTCTGATTACTATCATTACTATTATTATTAATCTTTTTCCCCCTCTTTTTGTGTTCAGTACTGTGATGGTTGGCAAACTCAATTTTCAGCAGGGATCAGGGTATGCCTACTTCCATTTTGATGTTTTAACTCTGTGATGACTGATGAGTGGCTAGGGATGGTGGAGGTTTTTAAAGACATTACAACCTAAGATGAGACACTACGGACCGGACTCTGAATATTACTTCATTCACTTTCTGTACTAATATTTAATTGGCTAGTGAGTAGTGAGGTTGATAAGTTGAACTACTAGTTGACTTATTGAAGTTTTTATGCTTAAACATTGGTGGTATATAGAACTGCGAATCACAGCATACTATTTGGTTGTCCATGATCTACTCTTAAGTGTTTGAATGTCTTCCCCATTGGACCAATACATGCATTTTGTTCTGCATATGGACTAACAGTAGCGTCACATGCCACTCTGATGAGGCTACTTAGATGTTGCTAACCTTAGCTTGGAGAATATCAATTTAAGAGTAAGGTATTCCACTCATTATATCATATATGTGTTGCTGACCCATCGTCATCTGAATTCCGATGTATAAGCATATGGCTAACATAGATAAAGAAATTAAGTTATAACTTGTCATCGTGTGCAATGATGGTGGATTGATGGCGACACAGTGGGAGAAATGGTCTTTTGCTTTATGACACTTTCAATACTATATCTTGTTTTTGCTCTACTCATGCTTTCTTCTAATTTCTCTAGCATATTCTCTGTCCTGAACTATTCTTGTTTTGTTCTGCAGACCATTGTCGTTGTTGCTGTCGTCCCACATGGAGTTGTGCAGCTTGGCTCTTTGAATAAAGTACGATAATTTAGTAGTTTCTTTTTCGTGCATTGTCAAAATCTTGCCTGATTAGTGAAACTTAGTCCAAGTTTGATGTTTGTGCAGTTTCCTATGGTGTTACAGGATAGACATTGATTTTTTTTTTGTATTGCTTTTTGTTTTTTGTTTCCAAAGATGTAATTTTGGTATTATAGCTATACAAACAATAATGTACTTCTCTGTCTTGGTACTTGCTTCTGCACTGCATAGTGATTGATGAGCTGGACTACTTTCTGATATACCTCATTATCTATAAGTTTTATTTATGATTAGTTGGTGTTTTTCTCAACAAAGTGAGGGTCATCGTAATGGCAAAAGTACTGGAAGATGGTTATAGTAATTGGGTAAAAACAACCAGGAGTTCCTGTTGTCACCATAACTTATATTTTATGGAGCATCTCAGGGACATCTTAAAAATGTCAAGGTTTGAAACTTTTCCAAGTCTAAATGCTACAATATTAAGTTTATTAATTTGAGGATTTGAGATTCAAAATTTTACAGCAATTAAGCATTGTGGTGAGTCACTAATTTCATTATTTTGTGACAAGGAACTTATAGATCTCTCATCTTCTTTGATATAAACTGTAAGATCCCATCTGATGGCTTCCTTAAGTTATGCAGAATGGATTAGTGATCACCAAGGAGGGGCAGTGTTTGTACCTACTAGACCGCTGGGCCAATGACATTCTTCCCTCTGCTTTTAGTGAAAGAATTGATAACATATTCTGCCCCTAGTTGATTGGTTAAAGTGTCATGTGAACTGATACTGATATGTCACTGTTTATCCCTGTTTCTTTGTCCCTACTCTTTAATGTTACACATGCTTGGATGCTTTGCAGTGTGCCCCCAATATTTCTTGTGTCTTAAGTGCGCTTTTTTATGCTAGTTTCTTCTTGTTTTAGCATACGTTCTGCATGAATTTTATGCAGATCGTCAGTAATGATTTCTTTTAATCTTTTTTTTTTTTTTTTTTTTAATTATCATGGGAGTAATGTATTAGCTTGGTTATAATGAATCTGCAAAATGTATACATGCTGAGGTTTTCAAAATCAAACCCTATATGTCATTGGATGCTGGATTTTTACTTTTCTATTTATTTCCTCTTTTGAGAAAACCAGGTCATTGAAGATGTGAAGCTGGTGAATCATGTTAGAGATATCTTTTTAGATCTTCAAGATTCCGAGCACATTCCTTATCCAATACAATGTAGTATGAAGAATTTATTACATCTGGTAACTCTCTCATGCACATAAATGAAGCAACACCATAATTTGTCACTGTGTGACACATAGTAATATTGAAGTGTCCTGTTTTTCTCAGCAAGATATACCAACAAATAGTTTGGCTTCAGAGGTGATTCCTGATTGCTTAGATAAAGCCATAGACAAAGAAAGGCAAGATGTCTGGTTGTCCATGTCTCCATATTTTGCGAAAGACAGGGATACTTCTGTTTTTTATCAGAAAACGGCAGTTGATGCGGTCAATGGGCATGGAGGGCTTGACTTATCCACATCAGGAGGCAATGAAAGTGCCCCATTGCATTTGTCCAAATCTAATATTATCAATTCAGAGCACCAGAAACTAGTAGGGATGGGAGTGTTCAATGCCAGGAAATGTGGAGTGGAGATTAGTGGCTGCAAAGATGGGAGGGTGGGTTTGGAACGTAATGCCAGTTCATTGTCATGCAGTTCTGCTACAGATAGTGTTAACTTATATGATGTTATGCTTCCTGCTGGAAAAGTTGGAGTTGATTTGACACACTTATCATCAGGCCTCCTTGACTCTGCTGTTTGTGAAAGATTGAAGTTGGATGGTACAGGTTTTTACGAGAATGCTTTGTCACATATACCTGAATCTTCAGACATGAAATTCCAGAAAGATTTGGAAAAGTTGGACTTTCAAAGTGAATCAAGTCGCATGGACATATTGAACACATCTTCGAATTTCCCGGCTGGCTGTGAGCTCCACGAAGCACTTGGACTAGCTTTTCTCAGAAAGAGTAATTATTTTGATTGGGAAGCAGAGAAAACTGAAAATAAAGCAGCTATTGATGTGCCAGAGGGGATGGACAGTAGCCAGTTGACATCTGACTCTCACACTGATCATCTTCTAGAAGCAGTAGTGTCCAATGTTTGCCAAAGTGTTAGTGATGTTAAAAGTGAGAAACTATTATCTAAACCAGTGCAGTCTCTGCCAACAATTGAAGTTAATCCAGAGCCTTCTAGTCATACTACCCATACTATTACTTCAGCAGGCTATTCATTGCAGCAGTCCTCTCTCGTAGAGGAGGACAAAGAGCACGGCTTGAGCTCATCAGGGGTATGTGGTGTGATATCCCCAACAGGTTTTTCATCAAATTGTACAAGTACATGTAGTGAGCAGCTGGAGACGTCTTCGGAACCAGCTAAGAACAACAAAAAGAGAGCCAGGCCTGGTGAAAGTTGTAGGCCTAGGCCCAGGGACAGACAATTGATCCAAGATCGTATTAAAGAGCTGCGGGAACTGGTGCCTAATGGATCAAAGGTAACTTTCTTGCAATCCGTTCTTCCTGCTAAGTTTTGGTTTAGTGGTAGTTGCAGTTATTGAAGTAATACGTACTCAAATTTTCATGGTCGTTGCACAGTGCAGTATTGATTCACTGCTGGAACGCACTATCAAGCACATGCTCTTTCTGCAAAGCATAACAAAGCATGCAGACAAGCTACATAAATGTGCCAATTCAAAGGTAAAGGTGTAGGCATTCAATGCATCAAGTATCTTCAAGTGTTGACTTGTAAAGAACTTAACCCAATCTCAATCATAAACTAGTGGCAGTGCTTGTAGAAAACTACTTTATAAATTCTTTAGAGTTGACTGCTTCAAGTCACTCTTGTGGGCTGCTTAAATAATCACTGTTGTATGTGGCAGAAACATGTTATAAATATCTTTTTCTGGATGTCTGCTAAGCAACAGATTATTCACATTGGTGTTATCTGACTTTGATTTTCAACTGTCAGCTGCTATCAGAAAGTACATATCTGTTTGGTGACTTAGTATATTTTTATCTGATCTTATATGTTACTGCCAAATTCGCAGTTGCATGACAAGGAAACAGGCATGGTAGGATCCTCTAGTTTTGAACATGGTTCGAGCTGGGCAGTGGAGGTGGGAGGTCATCTTAAAGTTTGTTCAATTATAGTAGAGAATCTTAACAAGAATGGACAGATGCTTGTAGAGGTATGTACAGGTCATACATGTAAAACTTTGTGATTGGTTTATTTTGAAAAGAAGAAACTCCGAAATACATTACACATGACATTCCAGTTTTTGCTTCTCCAAAGAAGATGCTCCTCTATTTATCCTACTTGTATTTTGTTTCTTCATCCTTGTTGCTTTCTATTGTTTCCAGTCCTACCACTACTCTGGCTGATATGTGCAGATGTTGTGTGAGGATTGCAGCCATTTTCTTGAGATAGCAGAAGCCATCAGAAGCCTGGGTCTGACAATCTTAAAAGGTGTAACAGAAGCCCATGGCGAGAAAACATGGATATGTTTTGTGGTTGAGGTAGGTTTCAAATCTAGATACGATATTTGGTTCTTAATGACCCATGTGCATCACATGTTTGACTCTTTGGAAGTCTTAATTATGCAGGGCCAGAACAACAGAAGCATATACAGAATGGATATATTATGCTCCCTTGTTAATATATTGCAGCCCAAGAAAGCAATAATGCAACAATGATGGCTGGTCGACTCTTGGTGATTTTCATGTAGGCTTCTATGTAAGATATTGTGAGTTGTATGTGATTTTTAGTAGGCATTTCTGGTCTTTGGCTTTTGTTTGAATTCCCCAAGATGAGAAAAAAAGAAATCCGAGGAAGATGGAAAGAAAACCAGCAATTCTGTGAAGGGAATATTTTTTTTTTTCTCTACTTTATAGTGTGTAAAGATGGCAGTTATTGTCTTCTCTCTATCTCTATTTCCCGCTTGAAAAATTTGTTGTCATTTGTTTGGAAGTTTGATTCTTGAAATAAAAAGTCCTCAAGGAGTATCTTAATGTACGTTTTTGTTTCCAATTCTTTCAGTACTTTCATTTGTTGAAATTAAAGGCTTTGTTTAATAAAATTCTCAGCTTGTCTTTTATTTTTTGTTCTCAAAACAAAAACGTTAACAAACAACCCAAAAACAAAAATACTCCCCAAAAACACATTAACAAACATACCAAGTTACCACCTAGAGTCCTACATTGTTATACACAAGCTGTGAAAAAATAAAAAATAAAAAATTAACAGTAAAGTCAAAGATTTATTTACTTCATTACAGATTGATATCAGTTAAAAGCATTCCACAACTCAAAATTTTGCGGTACCTTAAAACTTTCATTGTATTGCCAGCATGGGTTAAACTTTAAAATGAGGAAGGGCTGAGTTTCCATCCAGTCCCTTTGATCTGTAGAAGGCAAGATACTCACTGATATGAGTTTCCCTGTATATGGGTGGGTTCTGATCAGATAGAAACTCCTTTATTGGCCCATATGGTTTATACTTATGTGTAGCACTTGGATAGAAAAAGCATGCAACTGAAACCCTAGGCCCAGCCTGTCCAACTAGTACCCTATGCTCCACGCTTCTGAACTTGTCGTTGGTGATAAGCTACAAAAAATTTGACAGTCAGCCAGATTGACAGATTGTGATGCAAGATGGATAAGATAATTAGGCGGCAGAGTAGGATAAGATAATTTGCTGTTTTTACACTTGGTGAACAGGAACTGCACTTACCTGCATGAAGTCACCGATGTTGGCTACTAGTGCTCCGTGCACTGGTGGAACATCAACCCAATGATTTTGATGCAGGACTTGGAGGCCACCAATATTGTCTTGCAGGAGCAGAGTTAGAGATGATGGGTCTGAATGCTTTGTTGCGCCAAGAGTCAAGTCTGGTTCAGGACAAACAGGGTAATAGTGGCACACCAGTGATTCAGTTTTCATGCATTCCATGCCTGCAAGGTAATCAGTTCTAAGCCCCAAAGCCTCTGATAGTAATTCTGAGATTGCCTCGCTTAGTTCGATGACATGTTTCATATATTGACTAACAACATCCTCCCTGAAGAACAGCACACAAAGTATTTTTAGTTAATTTTGCAGACAGTATATGTGTTTTGAATATTCATTCTCACTTCTTGTTCTAGTACCTGCAGACTAGGGGAAATGCTTCAGGATTTAGGGGACCATCTTGGAAATCAAATGCAATGGAGTCCCTCCAATTTGCTGCTTTCGACACGAGGAGATCGCCATTGCAGTAATACCTGACTCGTTGCTTGTAATCGCGTGAGTACCACTCCATCTTCTCTTCCTTTGGTTGTTCATGGAATCGTCTTACGGCTTCTAACATGTTGTCTATGACGCTAACCGGAACTCCATGATTAACCATTTGAAAGAAACCCCATGTCTCTGATGCTCTACGCATTTCATCGACTATCTCTTCCCGCCGGCTACTCTCAAAGCCTTGGAGGTCTATCACTGGAACCTGGAAGTGGACAGTACTGGCTGGAGATGACATTGGAAGCCTCTCTGGTGGATGGATGAGGAACCTAGGGACCTTGGCCACACCAGAGTCTACTAGTCCTTTAACTCCAGCCTTTGTTTCATCGAACTCCTTCACTTCCCTCCCCCTGTCATATCCCAAAACAACATCAGGAATAACTGGTTCCCCGGTGATAGATGGGAACTCCATCCTTGAGTTAGCGGATTCCGGGTTATCGAAAATGAACTGCTTCCTCAAATTTGAAGGGTTGGAAGTGGGCATTCAAGCAAAAAGAAGAGGGACAAGATGCTCTTGTTGAATGGAAGAACTGGATGAGACCAGACCAGATGCCTATGATTATAAAAATGAGTGAGCAACGTAAGTTGGAGAAAAGGCCAAGGTAAATGAGATACCCACTTTTGGCTTTTGCCCAAAAATCATATTCTTCAAGCATTACAACACAATGATGTAGGTTAAGCACAAGTGTCTTTTTCTTACATGTTTTGGCCCCTTTATAGATCACCAATATCCCAAAAAAGAAAGTTTTTTGCCACAGAAAAACTGGCCTATTCGTCCTATTCACTCACTTCATGCCAAAATGTGGAAACTAGCGTAAGCTTCATTCATTGCTTAAAACCCGCGTATCAAACCTTAAAAACCGCACGCTTTCTAGTTTTAATAAAAACAAG
The DNA here is from genome assembly GCF_965113065.1 of Corylus avellana. Classification (NCBI taxonomy): domain Eukaryota; kingdom Viridiplantae; phylum Streptophyta; class Magnoliopsida; order Fagales; family Betulaceae; genus Corylus; species Corylus avellana. The sequence goes on from NC_142500.1 coordinate 19,809,156, forward strand.
TGGAGGATTTATGCCATTAAAAAATATGCAAAATTCTGTGAGATGACACACGATATTATAAATGTTTTGAAAAATGCTCCATACAATTACACTATTCTTTTTTCCTTGCTATTTTGTGCTCCGATTGCATGTTTAACACGTCAAAAGTTGTTTAAATATCTTACTAAGAAATGGTATATATATATATATATATATATATATATATATATATATATTTCTTACCTACTTTTGCATTAGGAGACTGTCGGGTAGAGGTGTTCAAGCATGTTGATTTACCTACCTTTGCATTAGGAGACTATCCAGTCGGGTTTAGGTGTTGAGGAATATATATATGTTGATAAGTTGATTGTGGCTAAGATACGAGAATATTAAGCTTAAGTGTTTGGATTACCAGTGATTTAATATGGAACAACAGAGGTTTGGAATTCAAACCATATCTCAATAATTTATCTCACCATTTTAATTATTTGCATCTTGGGTTTTACTTATAATTTTTTTTAGGGAGAGTTATAACAACTTTTGAAATAATTGGTGAATTAACACCAAACATGTACTCATGGAATATATATATATATAATCTCTCAATGGTGTCAGACTTATTTTTGGGCAACGTATGGCAGACGAAACTTACACACAGTCGTATCATTTGCTGACATACGAGGGATGTTTTACTTGTCAACTTGATATGCAAATCATCTTAGACAAGTCGTTGAACGTGGAATGTTTCACTTTTATTTTCTTTTTTCTTTTAATGGCTACCACGTTAAAAGGCTTAATTAAGAGTTTAAGCCAATCAAATCCAAAAACGCATGCGAATCATCATATGAGAGAGATGGATGCAAAAATATCATCAAATAATACTAAAATATCTTTCCTTTCTTTGTCGAGTTATAGAAGCTATCCATAGCCATAGGGTTTGTTGTATATATGTTAGTTACACGTGAACTAAATAATATCAAACCCAACACGTGTTGTCCTTTGAACAATATTAAATAAATTAGATCTTTAACACACTTGTTTCTCTACACATCCTTGTACAGCTGCTCCTCTCTCCCATATCTCTCTCTCCATGTACATGCCACATGGGATGGAAATTTGTATTTGTCGTGTCCGAGATATAAATATAAAATTATATAATCGGACAAAACTCTTTAAATTTAACTCACTAATTTTGTATTGGTTTGTGTCTGGTTCACAGTTGCGCAAAAAATTAATAGCCTTAAATGTTATGTGTTTAGTTTGAGTCATGTCGAAATATGGTATAAGACTATACAGATTAACCTCCTCAAGCTTAATTAACTCAAAAATTTTGTGTTAGGTTCGTGTCAAAAAATTTTAACCCTAAGTAAAGGTAACCAAATTGTTGGCTTTATTGACGAAAAGAATTGCTCATACAAATACAAATAGGATTCGCTGCATTTTTTTGTTCATACATCTTTTCAATGTCTTTAACTACATTGTGGTTCAAAGCAAGTAGACCCCAATTTCTTTTCCTCCCCCCCCCCCCCCCCCCCCAAAAAAAAAAAGAGTAAAAAACCAGAAAGGAAGATGATGATACTTTAGCAATCTCAGCAAGAGAGATGACAATAGAAAGAAAACAAGATATATTGAAACAAATGGCAGGCGGCGCCCAACAATGGGCAGCCATGCATGCACGCACCCTAGCCACCAGTTATCTTGTGGGGTAATGTTTAGTGTATTTGTTATGTCTTTTTAGTGTGTGTGGGGAACAACTTACTGCAACAAGTATATGCAATTATGCTCTTTCTGGTTTTTGAGCATGGGAAGACACTTAGATTGCGAGTATCGATCACTATAGTAGCGTGCTCTGCTGTCGAGACAAGAAATTATTGCTGATTCAAGAGTCGAACATGCATGTGGAATAACTTCAGTTAAATTGTGTCTCGGTGCAAGGGAGGTACTGTGATTTATGTTTTTTTTTTTTTTTTTTTTTTTGTGTATTATTTCTTTAACAATAGATATTTCATCTGCACAAACTACTTGATTTGACCCGCATGATGGATTAATACCGGTGAAGATAATGTTCCACATAAATGACTAGTCCATGATGGTTTAATTGTGCATGAAATTGCATGAGAAATTATTTAAGTGTTTTTTTTCAGTAAAAAAATTGGAAATATTAATTTTCAGCCAAATAAGCCCTAGCCGCCCCCTAGGGGTATTTTTATCATCATTTTAAATTCTAGACTTAATTGGACTCTAAACCCTAATCCTATTTGGAAAAGAAAACAAAACCCTAGACTTAAAAAGTTCCCTATTAGTTTTGGCCGTGCAACCCTATAGACCCATTCTCTCACTTTTTTCACAACCTAATTTCTCAAGAGTACACAAACAGTACTCTAACCCTCCCTAATTATTGAGAAAAAAAATAATTTCTCTTCAATTCCTCTAGACTAAATTGGACTCTAAACCCTAATCCTATTTGGAAAAGAAAACAAAATCCTAAAAAAGTTCCCTTTGGCCGTGCACCCCCTGTAGACCTAATTCTCACTTCTCTCCCAACTTTCGCAAGAGCTAGCACAAACACCCTAACCCTAAGATAATTTGGCTACCCTAGCTAGTTTTTGAGAAAATTTATTTTCTCTTCAATTCTTCTAGACTAAATTGGACCCTGAACCATAATTCTATTTGGAGAAGATAAATTCTAAACCTATTTTTACAAAGAAAATTTTTACAAGGGGAAAAAGCCAAAAACAAATGTCTTGGTTTATGGCCATTGGCCAATTTCTAACTAGAGTTGGAGTATATTTAGACCTAAGAGAGATAGGGTTGACATATATGTTATGCTTTGTAAATGTTATATATGATTTTATCCATGTTATAGATTGTTTATGACTATATGTTATCACGTGATCTATTTTATTCCATGAATATTATGTAAAGATTTTAAAATGTTACAATGTCCCTCAAATACACGTGGTACTCATATGAGGGTAAGAGAAAGAACACATCATTTTAAAGGAGAGTGCTAAAAAGCCAAACAAATGAACCCAGAAAAATTTTCAAACTGATGTGACAAACCGCGAGTGGCTGATAAGGGAGACAGAATTGCAATTTTTTTTTTTTTTTTTTTTTTTTTTTAAATTTAAAAACCCTTACCACATCAATTTAAAATTTTTTCTTGGTTCATTTGTTTGACTCCCTAACACTTCTCTATTTTAAATAATTAAAGAAGAGAAAAAGCCTCACTCATGTTGCCCTTTACTCTTTTATTCTCCTTCTTAAATTCTTTTTTGAGGGCAACATGAGTGAGGCTTTTTCTCTTCTTTTAGTTATTTAAATTCATCTAGTTAAATCCTTTCGCTAAGGGGGCATTTTTAATCATGTCCCTTGTTTTGTGAACAAAATTGCCTGGTCCACCTATCCCTTCTGCCATGGGACATTTTTTTTTTTCCTAATGATATCCTTTAGTGAATAAAATAGTTTTATTCAAAAAGAATCACATCTCAATTGTTCAGCATAGATCACGGTGGGAAAGAATGGAACCTAACCACTTGATATTTAGTAAAAACAAAAGGCATAGCATTTACTAATTATGATTTTTTTAATCTATTTTTTGAAGCGTCAAAAGGAGCTTTAATATTTCTTTGGAAAACAGCAGTGACGAAGATCGTAATAATTCTCTGATGTTCTTCTGTATCCTTCTTTTTCTTCATCAGATTAGGTAATATTCCACTCTTTTTTTTTTTTTTTTGCTGAGCATGAGGTCCACTCCTGATAGCAATGGCTCTACCACCAAACCAAGGTACCATTTTTGGCTTCTACAACATGCAGTACAACAGCTGTTGAGCTACCTCCGAATATAGCAAAACGACACAAATGAAAGGCATTAATTACAACCAATAATTTTTGACACGACGTGTAAATCAAATATGAACTCAACATGAAATTGGCAAATTAAGATTAGTGGCTTGTCCTTTTTAATTAAATGGATCAAGTTAAAATTGACCTATATAGTCTTATATTCATGTTTCGACACGATCCAACTCAACACACGAATACGAATTGCTATCGTAAAAGACATATTTCGGTTTCAATGGTCATGTACCAAAAAAATCTATTATTTGTTTGTACATAAAGTCATAAAACTATAACAATTGAGTAGGGCCCGGTGTGAGTCTCATTTCATCTCATGTGAGAGGTCCATGCACTTCCAATGGGTCCTGTATGAGAAAACTTGGTTGTTTGTGCAAAACCTATAACAATTCCTTTCACCTCACGTAAGAGGTCTAAGGTCTTCGTGCAAATAGCCCATTCTCATAAAAAGGTTAGTATAAATAAGTAGTAGTTTCCAAGCTCAATTTAAGAAGAAAATTCATAATCCATAAGAAACAATATACCCCATGAATTAAAAGACTAACAGCTCACTAAGAGTTCAAAACAAAATGTGGGTCCTAAACATACTGAAACCGAATCCTTGCAGATTGAGATAATGAGTTTCAAAAACAAACCAGGAACCAAATAGGCTCTAGCTTGGAGATTAGTAATGTCTTCTTCACCGACACAATCTTGCTAGACAGTTTTCGTTTTAGGAACCTTCTTCTTGATTTGTCTCCTTGGAATCGAGTTCTTCATCCCTATGAAAAACAGTAATGCCCCAAAGAGAGCCATATTCTGCAACAAGAAGGTAGACATATATTACTTATGACTTGATAAGATCAGGTGGAACATATTATAATAGTGGCTGTATTTCACGAGTACAGAAAATAGAAAATGGGGCTGGCAGTACAGTAACCTGTGTAAATTTGATGAAAAGTTGAGCAAATTCTTTCTCCTCACTGTCATAGTTGTAGAAATCATACAAAATAGGAGTAGCAATCAGCTGATGCAAAACCTGTGCAGAGGAAACAACACTTGTGAATGACTAATTGGTCAAAAAAGATAGGGTCAAGATGCATTTTAGGCACAGGCAGACGACTCGAGAGCCTCTGAACCATTGTACCCATAAGAGATCGAAAGTAAACCAAGTAGCATGGCTGAAATTCGAACCAGAAGATAGGCTCCAAGCGAGCTGCCAAATATAAAAAGGATTCCCCCAATGCCCTTCAGTGCTATAGTTGCAGCAACTAAATGTTTCACCTACGGCAGAGCATCAATGATTAAAAAAAAAAAAAAAAACTTTTTCTATATATGTTGTTGAAGTTTTAGAATATTCTAACAGAAATGGGTGCACCCACTCGGGCACATACACGCACACACACACACACAGATTCTCACTTCAATATCTGGCACTTGCATGGCAACATGAGACTGAACACGTTTTGTAAAGACATCAAACTTTGGTCCGAGAGTCTTTGCTGCCGGTCCCCCATTTACTCCATATTCATTGAACCTATAAAGAGGAATAAATCCCAATATCTTATAATCAAGAAACTTAAGGAATCTTAACAGCTAGACATGTTAGCATTTATAAACAAATGATTGCTTCAACAAAAGCAAGTCCCTAACGTTTTTCATCCAAACAAAGAAACTTAATGACGTCACAGAGTGAATTACGAGCTTGATCTAAAAAAATGAAATTAAGCAAATTAAGATAAACTTTCCCAAAACCAGCCATTGTTATAAAAGAACAGGTTTAATTAGGAACTCGCCACTAATCAGGAACTTACTAGGCTACTAGCAAATCAAGTCTTGTTAAGATCCAGATTATATGGCATCTCCAAAAAATGTCTAAATGGTTTCAGCACGAGGTTTGAAGAAATTAGTGGAGAACAGAGAACAGTTCTCTTTATACATCCCAGAAAATAATATATCAAACACTAAGAACTATATATTGGCAGAAAGTTAGTTAAATACTCTTTGACTTTTTATTTTTAGCACAAGGAAACTGGAGAACCAACCTTTCATACTAGTAACCCTAGTTCCCTCTCTGTCACATCATCACTTCAATTCAAGCACAAATCAATTCAAAAAATAATCTTTAGACACCATCTGCATTTCTAGGTTTCTAACCATAAGTTGCATCAAATGATGTCCAACAACTATCAAGTACATGATTATATTAATATATGAACATTTCAAACTACACAGAAATTGACACATTTGGCCCAATCTGCAGCCCTATAGCTTGTACGTTCCAATGAATAGCTGTTATGGAAGCAAAAGCAGCCAACATATTTGTTTTAAAGACAAACCCATCAATGCCTTGATCATAATTAATAGCCCATAATGAGCTAAACTCAGGAAAATTGAAGTTAACTAAACTAGGTTGGCAAATAACATTCAATTACTCAAACACATCATTTCCTTTTCTGCCAAAATTACTCACTGATAAAGAAAACGCAGATCTATACCATTTCACTCTTACATGGTGAACAACGCAATATAACAGATCCAACGAGAACTGCCAAATCTAAAACAAAAACTACTCGAAACCCAGAATTACATTTGCCTAAAAGAAGACATATACGCTGAAGAATTAACAAAATCGCAATAATAGAAAGAAAAAAAGAAGAAAAAAAAATGATATTGGAAACATAGGAAAGCTTAAAAAGAAAAAAAGTCGTTGCATATACTACTTACTCTTGGTATGCAGAGAGTATGAAAATAGAGGCGAAGAGAACTCTCCCAAGAAACGAAGCGAAAGCCATTGCCTTTTCTACGTAGAGAAACAGAGAGAGGAAATCTAGGTGAAGCCCTGAACTCTCTCTCTCTCAATCCGTTTCTTAAAGACACGGCAAAAGAAGGGGGGATTTGAAATATAAAGAAATGTGAGGGGCTAGGGTATTATTGTCTAAACGAAGTGCCGCAGTGGGCTGCTTTTTCGAAAGAATCGAAAACATGGGCGCGTCTGAGTTTTTTGAGTCTGTGCTCTGAAATGCCCTTGGATTTCGTCAAATTTACCTTCTCTCTAATTTGACAATTGGAATTAGGTTGGAAAAGCTCCCATGTTAATGAAGACCCAAATTCACACTTACTATTTGATGGCATTTAGGAACATGGTTTTTAGGTAATTGATGCTGGTGTATACTAAATTTAGCCCTAGGTCCAGCCAATTTCAAGTTTGGAATTGGAAGCACAATATTTATGAACAAAGTTCACCCAACCTATTAGGTTCACATTTATTATTTATTATTGTAGGCTACTTATGGTTAGAAGCCTAGAAATGTGCTCTATCTTTTGTAGGGATTGGGATCCTCTCCCATTCAAATAGACCAGAAGAAAATCGGTTCTTTTTAGCATAGGGATAGAATTGTTTAAAAAAAAAAATTTTTAGACAATTTTGTCTCTTCTTTAACAAGAACCGGCTCTCCTCCGGTCCAAATAGACTGGAGGGGATCCAAGTGCCTTTTGTAGAGCCTCGGCTCTAGTATTCTTTTCTCATTTTTTGAATGAAGAGTAATACTTTCCTTCATAAAGATAAAAAATAAAAATAAAAATTAATGCATGTGATTTTCGCATTCATTCTTAATATTATGTGTCTTCCGCTTATGCATAGTTATTTCAGCTTACAAGTATGCCTTAAATAATTTTATTTATTTATTATTTAAAAAAAAAGGTTAAAAACAATTATTTTTAAAGTAACTTTGTCAATTGGCACATATAGTTGATACATGATGGCATGGCCGTAATTGACTGGTTTAATGTGGCATATGATTAATTAGTTGGATAATAGACTGAGAGAGGGATGTATTTGAAATCAAAAGGAAATTTAAAGACCGAATTGTCAAAATCAAAAAACCTAAAGACTGGTTAACTTTTCCCTCTACTTAAACGCTAGTTTAAGATTGCGGTTTCAAGTACGACTTTTAAAATTGCGTTTTTAAAATTGTTACTTTTTAAAATTGTAAAGGTATTTCGTAAAACATGTTAAAAAGTATTTTTTTTATCAAATATTTGTTATGAAAAATTATGATTTTAGTTTTAAATTCGCGTTTTTTCAAATAAGCACTTATTACTTGTTTATAGAAATCGCAAATTTTTTTTCCTATTTTATATTAAGTGTCTTTTAAATTGCAATGCTAAACGCCTTATGTTTAGCAATATCTTTTAAAAATACAAATTATTCTTACAAAATCGTAATCTGAAATGCATTCTTAATACAAATTTCAATAAATGGATCAAGTTCTTTTCCACCTAAAAAGGCTAAACCTGAAACCCGGGTTGAACCGATCCGCAGCTCTTGTATAAATTGAAACGGTGCTAACTGCTGAGACAACAGAAATCGGCGGTTAGACCTGTGTTTGTGGAGGTACATGAAATCCATATCTAACTTTAACCCTTTATCAATCCCAAAATTACTTCATCAACCCAACCCACTAACTCAGAAACAAACTATATTCGATCAGTTGAAGAAATGTTCCAGCCTAAAGAAACTGGAATCTGCGTATGCGTCCATGATCAAAACCAATGCAGACCAAGACTGTTTCTTGGTGAACCAGTATATCAGCGCCTGTTCGACCTTTTCGCGCATAGATTATGCAGTTTTAGCATTTACCCAGATGGAAAATCCTAATGTTTTTGTCTATAACGCAATGATAAGAGGCTTTGTTCGTTGTTTTCACCCAACAAAAGCTTTGGAATGTTACATGGAAATGTTGAGAGCTAAGGTTATGCCAACAAGCTATACGTTCTCATCGTTGATTAAGGCGTGTTCCTCGGTATCGGCTTTGGGGTTTGGTGAAGCTGTACAGTGTCACATTTGGAGAAATGGGTTTAGTTCACATGTGTTTGTTCAGACTGCTTTGATTGATTTCTATTCGAGTTTAGGTAAACTTGGTAGATCGACAAGGGTGTTTGATGAAATGCCTGAAAAAGATGTTTTTGCATGGACTTCGATGGTTTCGGCTCACATCCGGGCTGGGGAGTTGAATTCTGCAAAGAGATTGTTTGAGGAGATGCCTGAGAGGAATACTGCAACGTGGAACATTTTGATTGATGGATATGCGAGAATGGGGAATGTGGAATCTGCGGAGTTGTTGTTCATTCAGATGCCTGAAAAGGATATAATCTCCTGGACAACCATGATCACTTGCTATTCTCAGAACAAGAAATTTAGAGAAGCATTAGCAGTATTTAGTGAAATGACAAGCAATGGGATCAGTCCTGACGAAGTTACCATGGCAACTGTTATATCAGCTTGTGCCCATATTGGAGCGCTAGACCTTGGAAAGGAAATACATCTTTATGCATTGCAGAATGGGTTTGATCTTGATGTTTATATTGGGTCTGCACTGATTGATATGTATGCCAAGTGTGGGAGCTTAGATAGGTCACTTTTGGTTTTCTTCAAGTTGCGGGAAAAAAACCTGTTTTGTTGGAATTCAGTAATTGAAGGGCTTGCAGTTCACGGATATGCAGATGAAGCACTAAAGATGTTTGGCAGAATGGAGAGGGAGAAGGTCAAACCCAATGGGGTTACTTTTATCAGTGTTCTAAGCGCCTGCACACATGCAGGACTAGTTGAAGAAGGGCGTAGGAGGTTTCTGAGCATCACCAATGATTATTCCATCCCTCTCGAAGTTGGACACTATGGATGCATGGTTGATCTACTGAGCAAAGCGGGTTTGCTTGAAGATGCACTGGATTTGATAAGAAGCATGAAAGTTCAACCCAATTCCGTCATCTGGGGTGCCTTGTTGGGAGGGTGTAAGCTTCATAGGAACTTGGAGATTGCTCAACTTGCTGTTAATGAACTGCTGGTTTTAGAGCCACACAACAGTGGCTATTACAACCTGCTCGTTAACATGTATGCTGAAGTTAATAGATGGGGTGAGGTTGCGAAAATCCGGGCAGCCATGAAAGATCTTGGGATAGAAAAGAGATATCCTGGATCTAGTTGGATTGAAATGGAGAAGAAGATTCATCAGTTTTCAGCTTGTGATAAATCTCACCCAGCTTCTAGTGAAATTCACATGCTGCTACCTGAATTAGATGGGCAGCTGAAGTTAGCTGGTTATGTGCCTGAACTTACTTGGGGGGATTTAGGCTGAGCTGCTTACACCTTCTGGGTTTGATGTAACAAATTATTTTCTTTGGGGTTTTTTTCAGAGTTGCCCCTGCTTAATTATTATTATTATTTTTTATAAAAATTGATCGCGAATCACAATCATTGTAACTTACGGGAAGAGAGCTAAAAGGGTTCTTTACAAGAAAAAAAAAAAAAAAAAAAAAAATTAGCTACATAGAGATTTTTCTTGAGAATGATGGATACAATCAAATGCTATAAGCTTTGGGTAATATATGCGGTAAATCCATGGCCTTTTGGTTTGACATGCAGGATATCCATATACAATTGAACACTAGTCACCCACATCCCATTAGCACTTCTTCTATGCTAAAATTGTATCGGAGCATTTGAAAAGATAAAGGTTTTTATGCTATGATAAATTGATAATTCTATTAAAATGAACGTGAGAATTACGTACTTCATGGATAGATTAAGTACCAATTTGAAGGAAACATAATATTTGAAAAGTGATTTTGCAGGTTTTGCAAGAAGCACTGTAATAGCTGCGATTAATTAAAGAGTAATTTTTAAAACTATACTTTTATCTCATTTTATTCACATTGCAGTATCTTTTGAACTTGATGACTATTAGAATTGACTTTAAATATTTGGTATTTGACTTGGTGATCGATCTTCAATTGAGAAATTTTTTCCGTTAAGTTTTACAGGAAAGAGGGAAAAGGAGAATTTTGTATTCATTAAGTTATGATGTTTTAGTTTTTGCTCTAGGTACTTCGTGATAAGAGCTAGTTGTAGCTATCTTGTCACGTACATGCCTCTCTTATGCTCAGGTAATTACGAATGCCAATCAATTTTTGAATGTTAAAAACAAAGGCCGATGGTTGATTGGCGTTGCCACATTCCTCTTAATTAAAATCTAACATGTTATGGCAATAATTCGTCAGAACCGGTACCAAGTTCAACACAAGAAAGGAAAATGCTCGAAGAAAGGAATTGGATGACAAGGAAAAAACGAGAGAATTTTCCTCCAATAACATATAACAATCAGCAAAATGAAACAAAATTGATTCATACAAAACTCTTATACATACTCCCACTTTCTCACAACTGAAAAACTGAGACTCCATTGCTAACAAAAATATTTAAATACTAATTGCTAAAGTGAAGCTCTCAAAATGCTATTTACAAGCACAGTAGTCCACAATCCCCATATTTGTGCCCTCCTCCATTTGGTCATATTCAGGTTCCATGGTGCTATACTGCCATCTCTACCTGGAATGTTCTCGAGCCAGCTTCAGTGGAGTGAATAATGAATATGAAGTCAAAGGCAGTGTGACAGGAGAAGATTCCACGAATAACTATAAAGCACAATTTTTTAGTTGAAAAAAATTCTTAAAACCCAATTTGAATGAAAAGTTTGTTCGACTACAAAAACTTCCCATGTTTTAGTCTATGAAATGGGCTAAAGAAGAACAGTTTGTAACCATTCGCTAAATTTCCAAAAAATTATAAGATGTCTACAAAGTTTATCTGCAAACTGTTCAAAGAAAACAAAACTCATACAAGAAAGATATCCTTTCATTTGCTCATAAAAATGGAAGTTCGACAAATCATCCAGCCAACAACAAGACATTAATCTTGAAAGGATAAACAATAAAAATCTGGTAAGCAATTGCATTCACATAACTCAAGGAGAAACATGTTAGCAATGAATTAGAAACCAGAAAAAAAAAAAAAAAAAAAAAAACACGACAAACCTTATTTGTTTCACAAATGGACTTCAAGGTTTACAAAGCAAAATGACAAGCACAACAATTGCAAGTCTCCTGCATTAAAACCACGCCTCGCATGCTAAGGAGTTTGAAAACACTTCTATAGTTTTAGATCTTACTCCCACGCCTCGTTTTTTTTCAAAATCATTAACAAATAATTCAAAACACCAAACTCTTTATAAATAAAACACACCAAAGAATCTCACATCTTTTCACAATCATTACCACGCATTTTCCTTGCAATGAATGAAAGGTCCCTGATAGGAAAAAAATGACAGATACAACAAATTTCTGACAAAAAAAGAAAAGATTTACCATGGAGAGAATGATCAGATAGAGCTAATACATATTGTGCCATCATCACGGCAATCAAACCAATAGGGAAACATATATAAATCATCATCTCATTCTCCACCAACTTGTTCATGTGCAAGATGAAAACTAAAATTGTTTGAAAACCATATTCTGCACACAACCCACAATAAGTTCACAAGGTACCCATCATAAAAATCATCAATTTATACACCTATTAAGCCCATTTTAAAGACAGTAAACACCCAGAAACACAACACAAAAGAAAAAAAAGAATTCAATGCTTCTCAAACCAATGAATCTAAATTATTTTAAAAAAAAATAATTGAAAATAAAAATCAATGTGAGGGAGAAGGATCAGCTAGAGCTAATACAAAGATTGACGCCATCATTTCGGCAATCAAACCAATAGGGAAACCTATTCATCATCATATCGTTCTCCACAAACTATTTCGAAAATTTATAATATTATATAAAAATAAAAAATAAAACTTTCAAGAAATCAAATACATAGGGGATTTGATGGGCATGAAGAGCGGTTTTGTTAACCAAACTGAAAGCCCAATGTGAGTTACGCCTAAACAGTTAGGGATGGAAGGAGTTTGGTCGTCAATCGGGCTGTTGCAGAAGCAGAGGTGAGCAACAGAACGACGGCGAATTATGATAGCGATGAACATCAGCTATGGTTTGAGTGTGAAACCCTAAAGGGGGAGGTACTTATAGAGCGATCGGTGCGTGAGAACCGTGAAATATCGGAAACGCCCCTTTAAGGTTTCATGTAATAAAATCCTTAGCATTTTCCTTTTACGTAAAATGCTTTTCAAAGAAAACATTTGTTCAGAAATGTATGAAAAATTACAAATATTTTTTAGGGAAAATTTCATTTACCCCATTATACTTTTGTAGTTTTTGCAGACACCTTTCATTGTTTAAAAACTCTTATTTTGATGTATCCAACTTTTGTTTCTTTTCACTTTGCCCCTTATGTTAGGATTTTGTAGTTAAATCAAACGGTCAAATGAGTAAAAGTCTTTTATACCTCTACATTTTTTTAAAATTTAAAATTTACTCTTATTTATAAATAAAAATTTATTATTATAATTATTATATTAAAAAAAATAATAATAATAAAGAAGTGACCCACTGACAGGTCTTGTGACCCACGTGATGGGTCACTTGTGACCCAACCGTGGTCACAAGACCCACCGGGGGTCACTTGTGACCCGTCGGTGGGTCAATTTATGATCCCCGGTGGGTCACGGGGCTCACACACCGTCGGGTTTTTATATATATATATATATATATATAATAATTTGACCCGTGGGTCACAATACAGGTGGGTTAGATCTACCGGTAAATTCACGGGTCAAGATTTAAAAAAAAAATAATTATTATTTTTTAATAAAAAATAAGGGCAAGATTGTAATTTTACACCCCTCAGTTATGATTTAACAGAAAATCTTAACGGAATGGGCAAAGTGGAAGGAAACAAAAGTTGGATACATCAAAGTAAGAGTTTTTGAACAATGTAGGGTGTCTGCAAAAACCGCGAAAGTATAGAAGAGGTAAGTGAAGTTTCCCCTATTTTTTATATTTTCTTTCAATCTTTTTTTTTTTTTTTTTTTTCTTCTTTCAATCTTGTTAACTCATAAAAAATACTTTTTATTCATAACATTAAAATAATTTATCTAAAATAATTTTTTTTTAAATTAACCTAAAAAATTGAATCATGACGGTAATTGAGCAGAGCTGCGACGATGGTCCAACAAAATCCCAATTGCAGTTAGGTTATGGTTTGGCAGAGATCTGGTGACGGTTTGATAGTAGTCCAACGAACTTCAACAATTTGAGAATGAGAAGTTCAAACTCAAAATATAATTTACGGTTTAAAAAAAATTAATCATTTTATAAAAATAAAAATTCGGAATCGAAAAAAAAAGTTGGTTGATTATTATTTCATTGCACCAATAACCAAAAAACTTTGTAATATATTTTTCAAAACTTATTTTACACCAAACAAATGAATTTTTAAATTTACGGTGGAGTTACACAATTACCCTTTCAAATAGGAAACAATATTAGCGAAAATAGGAAATAATATATTAATCCAATCGTCGATTCCCCATGTACCCTCTGACTCTCTCACTCGGAGCTTTCGCCGCCGCTTGTTATACGGATGACACGCCACCCGCCACCCCACGCCACCGACCCTGAGAACCAGAACAACCGCCATATATCCCAAACTCAGTATATATAACACACACACGCTCTCTCCCTCTTCCCCCTTAGAAATGGCTAACCAATCACTGAAGCGTATCTTCCATAATATTCGTAAGTGCCCTCTTCTTTGTTCAAAGCTCTGTTTTTTTTTTTTTTTTGTTGGGCCGTGATTCTGTATAGTTCAAAGTCTTTAGATTTCTTAATTTGTTGTAGTTCGTGTTTTGTTCTCTATGTTAATTTGTTGGTGCGGAGGGATGATTTGTAAGAAGTAAAGTCCTGGAATACGTTATAGAACGATAATGTTACGAGAAACACCAAGCAATTTAGTATTTAAGATGGAACCCTAAATTGTTGGGAAGATAAGCATGAAGTCTCTAATATGTTCGGAAACTATTTAACCCAAAAAAGTTTTAAGCGAATGGGTTTTAGTTTGTTATATCAACCATTCGTGCTCTGATAGTAACTGAAAGGTTTCTATTGATTGAAAATAAGGAAATAAAAGGAAAAAGGGACAAATAGATGGCTTTGAGAGCCGACCTCTAATTTATCACTTCGTGAGGATCAACCTTGAATTGCCTTAGGAAAAATTATGTTTTTTCTTCATTCAATTGCCAAACGGCATCTACACTGAATTTTTTGAATAAAGCATGACTTATTTAGGTAAGAAAATCTAGGTTAGCTTTACTAGAGAATAGCTTATTAGGGAAATAGAATCAAAATATGTTGATACAGGCATACAGCTTAAAAACAACATTTCCCTCAAGGTTGATTATGTTGGGACACTGCTAACCCATCAAACTTAAAACTAATATTATATCAAATTGTACGCGCATCTGTATTTCCAATAGTCTCCTCAGAGTCTAATTCCATATTGGTTATACTCTCAACAACAGTCGGACCAGTGGGGAATGTTGGGATGAACCAGGAAAGTTTGGGTAGAGCCCAGATGTAAATGTTGGATTCAGAACCACTCTATTATGGGAGCTATCTATGTGTGGTTTGATCTATTTTACCATGGGAAAAATAGATAAGAAAGCCAGGAGAATTTTTCACTCCATCGTACACTTAACACTTTTCCTATTGAATATCTTGTAATGGTCCTTTTATAGGTTTATTTGTGTGGGTTTTGTGGGCTTATATGTTTTGATTCATCGTGTTTCCGGTCCAACTGAAAAGGAGACCCTGTCCTGGATTGACTTGTAATTGACGCATGTGCATCGTCCATATTCTAATTGGAATGGGCAGCCATTGTCTATCTTTTTGTACACAACCATTAGCTCTAATACACTTGTTGGGGAGATAATGTGTGTAAATTCAATTATGTTGTATTATCTATTCACTCCAATATAAATTTGGGAAAATAAATTTTGAATTTACATGAGTATAGGATCTAGTATGCTAAAGATTTAGGGTTCTCTTGTTTCTTTGAATGAGAATTTTTTTGTTTATTAATGTCGTGTTTTTTGGCAGGTTGTACTAAATTTTTTTTGAAGAGACAGGGGATGTATCAGAGTTATGTGTATAGTCTTCTTAATAGGTTTCAGTTGCAACGGTCAAAAGTTGATATGGTAGAAGCAGATATATTGAAGGAAGCAAAGGATGCACCTCAAGTTTCTTTCAAGTCCAAAGTTGAGAGGGCAATTGGCAATGATTCTAGTCTCAGCAAACACAGTTCTGATAATGATCTGAGCGATAGAAAGTGGAGGCTAGAGCTTGCTTGGCTCACAAAAGCTCTTGAACCAGCTCTGCAGTTGTGTAGGTGGGCTCTGCCAACAGGTCTGTTAATGTTACATTGTGTTCTTCATCATTATGGTTTTGCTTGTGGAATGGCATTCATTTGGCTTACTATATGAATTAGTCATGGCACTATGGTGGAGTAAGTCAATTTTTTCCAACTTTGGGACTTTGGTACAAGCATCTAAGAGTAGATGACTAATTTAACAACCTAATGCCATTCTTAAAATTGAAGGAACGGAAGTTGAGTGGTAACTCTTTTAATATCCATGCTGGTCATGTAGACTGATTCTACATTTGAAATTTGCAGGAGATGGATTTGGAAACAAATCCCCACCTACTAGTCGATCTCTTACAGAAATCATTGCAAGCATTCAACGCAGTAAGATTGGGGTCCAGGATTGGAGCTTGAGCGATCTTACCATTGGACTATATCTTATCTATCTTCGTCAAGCATCTACAAATCCATTTGAAGATGTTAAGGGCGTTCAGATCTCATCAGATTCAGTTGTAAATTCTATACCCTTGTTATGTTATTGATGAATATATGCATATCCTCACTCAATGAATGTTATTTTTCTTGTTTCCCATTTATGTACTTGTTTAAGAATTTTGTCTCTGCAATCCAAAGTTCTATTAGGTAATGATTTCTTAATCTAGGTGCAAGATCTCATCTACCACCTGGAGTTAGCAAAAGGTTGTTATAAGGGTAATGCTGCGGCTCTTGCAAGGATCAGCATGATTCGAGAAAGTAATGTTTTGAAGTTTGTAAACGATTCCAGCCTGATGAGGCCTGGATATTATGTTGGGATTGATACCCGTAGGAAACTTGTAATTCTTGGAATCCGTGGCACTCAGACTGTCTATGACCTTATCACTGACATTGTTTCTTCGAGTGATGAAGAAGTGACATTTGAAGGTTATTCCACCCACTTTGGGACTGCTGAAGCTGCTCGTTGGTTTCTTAGTCATGAGATAGGAACCATTAGAAAGTGCTTGGAGAAATATAAGGTGACCAACAGTAAACTTTATCTGAAAACAGATGTAGTTTTTTTTTTTTTTTTTTTTTTTCTTTTTTCTTTTTCTATCATCCATTTTTTCATTTTGAATTAACAGTTACCTTGATATCATTGTAGTGAGCCTAATTTATCAACAGGGATACAGGTTAAGGCTTGTGGGTCATTCTCTTGGAGGTGCTACAGCTTCTTTACTAGCAATAATGCTCCGTAGAAAGTCATTTGAGGAGCTTGGATTTAGCCCTGACATTGTTTCTGCCATCACATATGGCACTTCACCTTGTGTCTCCAGAGAACTTGCTGAAAGTTGCTCTGATTATGTTACAACGGTTGTTATGCAGGTGGGTGGATGCATTTGACAATCTGTTGGTTATGTTTTTCGGAAGATGCAAATCTTTTTGAGTTTTTATAAAAATTATTGTTTTAGCAGTTTCTCTTGTTTTATCTGTCGTGTTTCTGTTCTCTTATTGCCTCTCGTTTTTCCTTGTGTTCAGGATGATATTATTCCTAGGTTAAGTGTAGCTTCTCTAACAAGGCTGAGGAATGAAATCCTTCAAACTGATTGGTAAGCTTTATCTAGCATGTACAGAAGCTACTGTCTTGCTAAAATCCAGTACGCTCATGAATTAAGATGTCCCTTTTGGGAATAAGGGCATCTCTCAAGGAATTATTTCACGTTTGGAACTCAATTGTTAAAGGGCATGTCTATTTTTCTTAGGCTCTAAATTCTCAAGGAAATGCAAACTTTTTAGTTTCAATTATTTATGAGTTAGACCTCGCAATTTGGGATTAATGCTTTTTGGAATTTTGTAATCAATATCATAAAATAGAACATCTTTATTAATTTTTTTTTTCTTTTCTAGTTTTACTTATCAAATTTTTTTTTTTTTTTTTAATGGAAATGAAAAAGTTCATACACTGCATTTTCGAGGCCTAGCTTGTGGTTTCATTGCCATTGTGAAGGCAAATTAACTAAGTTAGTATTCAAGGGGCTTAACTTATTTTAAAAATCTATTTCAAAATTTCCTCCTTGGGTAAACCCTAGATTTTCAGATAAACTTTATGTTATTTTTTCTTAAATGATCTCATCCTTGTCTATTGCCTTTTAGCTTCTCATCAAACTGAATTAAGTATTCCAATGATCTGCTGGTCGCACATTTTACATTAATATCTGCCATAACTACAAGTTTGAACATAATTTAGTAGGCACCTAAACATAAACCAATCAGTTTAGTAGGCAACAGTTATTCATTTGAAAGTGTCCTTACCAGTATCTGTCAGTTTCCTTTTAAAGGTATCTACTAATATTCTGATGAGGTAGTTGGTAACCACTTTAAGCAGTTTTTTATATCAAGGAATTTTTTTTTTAGAAAAAAAATTCCTTAAATTCTAATCACTAGGTTCTCTGTATATACAAGGTAGCTTCTTTTGTTTCTGTCATCACTTTTATATGCATGGTAATGGAGAGGGATTTAAGGAATTTTTATTCTTTGTATTTTTACAGGATGAGTTTGGTTGAGAAGGAAGACTGGAAAAATGTAATAGATATGTTTACAAATGCAAAGCAGGTTGTGTCTTCGGTGCAAGATGTGGCTTGGAAACTTGCTGATTATGCAAATTTCAGGAACAAAAGAACTTCTTTTGGTAAGCTTGCCCTGAACTGCCCCCAAGGTTTCCAACTTTCGACACACACACACACACACACACTCTTATATATGTATATATGTATAATCATATATTCATATAAAAGCCGAGTTTTGACGTAGAGAGTGCTTAGAATTACGACACGTGTCCTGAACCCATGTTTTAGAGAGTGCATATAATTGCGACACGTGGCGTTATAAAGAATGAACAAGTTTTGTGCATTTAAAACCTAGAGGTTTTATTCGTAATGCATTTAATTATTTTAATGAAGAAAACAAAAGGTTCTGAAATTCTCTCTCTTTATTTGTAATATATTTAATTGTCTTAATGAAGAAAACAAAATGTTCCCAAATTTTCTCTTTCTCTCTCTATTTTTCTTTTTATCTTCTCTTACTTTCTGTTTTCGTTTGTGTCCCTTATATTTTTTTCAAATTTATATATTATTTTTATTCAAATATATATAAAAGCCGAGTTTTAACATAGAGAGTGCTTAGAATTACGATACGTGTCGTGAACCCATGTTTTAGAGAATGCCTATAATTGCGACACATGGCGTTTTAAAGAATGAACAAGTTTTGAGCACTTAAAACCCAGGGGTTTTATTTGTAATGCATTTAATTGTTTTAATGAAGAAAACAAAAGGTTCCGAAATTCTCTCTCTCTCTTTATATATCAATATTGTGAGACAATTAAAATGTAGGAATTTTATTTGTAATATATTTAATTATCTTAATGAAGAAATATTATTTGTATTGAAATAAGATAGATGATTTATTTGATTGCATTAAATCTTGATTGAAAGACCAATTTTTTTAAAGAGTAAACCGATTTTTTAACTCATTATTTTAAAAATTGAACGGTTCATATTTTTTTCTCTCTCTATCTCTCTTTTTTTCCTCTCTCTCTCTCTCTCTCATTTCTTTCTACAAGTCATTCACTCTCATTCCACATCTCTCTCACCGGTTCATATCTCTCTCTCTCTCTCCTTTTTTTTCCTCTCTCTCCACGTCTCTCTCTCTCTCTTAATTTCAAAGAAAAAGTCATCTCTCTCCCTCCACTCTCCAACATTAATATCTCTCTTCTTTTTTCTCTCCATCTCTATCTTTCTCTTTCTCCACTCTCCAACATTAACAAAAACATAATCTATTGGCCTAAAAATTCAAATTGGAGATAATTATTCTTCTTAACCTTTTTTTTTTTTTTTTCCCAAACCAACAAAGTTTTAACATATTCTAATTTATATAAATTAAACTAAAATTAAAGGTCTTATGTTTTAATTCATTTGAATGGTTATAGATTTTTTTTTTTTTTTTGTGTAATTTACTCGGATTTTCAAGCATATTTTTAAGGTTTTTTTTTTTTTTTTTTTCTCTCTACTTTTGAAAGCAATATTATTTTGCCTTTTATTTTTAATATTCATAATTATATAGGTTTTATTTGTATTGAAATAAGATAGATGATTTATTTGATTGCATTAAATCTTGATTGAAAGATTTTGTTTTATTTTGTATTCATAAATTTTTTCTCTCAAATATTGAGAATTATGTGAATTTTATTTGTATTTAAATATAACCTTTAGCATGTCTTTTTATTGAAAGAGTGATAATTGATTTTTTAACATGATTATTTTAGCCTGTAATTAATAAAAAAAAAAAAAATGAAGATGCGTTTAAGTTTTAAAATCAAAGATAATAAAGAACCATGCGCATAACATGAGTTATATGCTAGGGTATCTATGTATAAATAGATACATAGATACTTCTTCTTCACTTTTGTAGAGGTAACCAAAAAGAATTTTCCTTCCAAAATGCTTCTTCTTCATTTTTGTAGAACGCTTATCATATCATTTTTGGATTTATCTTTGTGTATCTATGTATAAATTCTTCACGAGTGTAAATTAATTATTTTTATGTTTGTTTCTCTAGAAAGTTTCATTGTATTGAAATATAATAGGTATCACACCAATAAAATTTTATGTTTTAATTCATTTGAATATTTTATTAGATTTTGTTTTTTCTTCGTTTTGTGATTTACTCAAATTTTTTAGCATTTTTTGGAAGTGTTGAAAGAAATTTATTTGATTGCATTAAATATTGAGTGAAATGTGTGTTTTATTTTGTATTAAAAAGAAGTGAGAAGATTTTGTTTATTTTACTCTGTATTTTTTCTAAAATGATTAGAACTTTATGGATTTTATTTGTATTACAATATAATAAATATCACATCAACAATATCAGAGTTTTGTACTAACTTTCTATTAATATTTTGATCATCAGAATTTAAGTTTCCTTCTTGCTATTTTTATTTTTTATTTTATACTTTTCATTAAGTAGATGTTTGGTATATTTCAAAAAAAAAAATTGAAATAAAAATAAAAATACATGTTCAGTACAGTCATTTACTGGTGTATAACCTTTAGTATGTATTTTCACACACACATTTTAACTTATAATAAAAAGTAAGATGAGATGCGTTTAAGTTTTGAAATTAAATTATAATGAAGAATCTCGTGCATAGCGCGGGTTACATGCTAGTATTGCGTTAAATCTCAGTCAACCATAACTTTAGATTATGCCATCTGATGGCCTAGTGATATTCTTAATTGACAAGTATTTATCTTTATGGTTCTGTGATCAGTTCTTCTGCTCCAAACGTTAAGTATGTGTCTGGAATCCCTAGTTCCATATAAGTTGATGTGGGATTTTTTTTTTTTTTTTTTTCTGAGTACATATTGATTTTCAGAGTACATATTGAGCTGTATTTTCAGAGTACATATTGATTTTAGAAGCCAAGTTACAGAATTTATTTCAGTGAAGTCGAGCTGCTTATTTTACAATAATCAATCTCAACTGTCTGATTCTTACATACATATTTACATCCACATGTACGTACACATGTATATATAATCTCACTCATAGTCTCCTTACTAAACTGCCAAATTTTGTGTTAATGTTTGCACAGACGGGTCCTTCAGAAGGGAGTCACCTGCTGCACCTGTATTCCCTTCAACCTCCAAAACAGCAAAAGAGCATGCTGTTGTCATGGAAAAGGAAGGAGCTAACCCTATGTTGTCTGAAGAGTTATTCGTGCCAGGGACTGTTTTTTATCTAAAGAGGAATGCAGACACTCAGGCTGGCATCAGCAGGGAGTTTTTCACACTCTGGAAGAGACATCCAGGCGAACATTTTCAGAGGATAGTGCTCTCAAGCAACGTAATTTCAGACCACAAGTGTGATACCCATTACTTTGCTTTAAGAGATGTACTTAAAGGTCTGCCAGAGCCTGATGACGAGGGTATTTCCAGATGAATAGAAGCATAATGCTTGATGATGAGTAATCCTCTGCAAAGACAAATTATACTAACTAGTTTTTGTACAAAGAATTTGTTTGTAGGATAATTTATTCTTTTATTATTATAGGTCACTTTTGGTTTTGTGTAATCATTATAATCAGTATTAGTGATGTAATTTTGATCCCATTCCTGAAAAACTCTGCAAGGATACTTGGCCAATAATAGTGATGTAATTTGGCAATTTGCCCCTCCAAAAATTTCTTCAATCTACTTTGTCTATTTAATCATTTAAATCCCACTCACGGGTGTCTCTATATCTCAGTGGAGAATCTGCTGCTGCTATCGTGCTTGGGTTTTTCAGGAGCTGTTTGTTTTATGTCAGCAACGGCTGTGGCAAGTAATATAAACTGGAAGCCACAAAGAGCTGAATGAATGCCCTACACCACTGGAAAATGCTTGGATAGTACGGTTTTTATTACAATACTTTACAAGCTCGAGTGGCAGTTTAGTACAATACTCTACAAGCTCGAGTGGCAGTCAAGTGGTGTCTTATGTGCAAAAGTTAAACAACAAAATTTGACGGGTGAAATCAATTAGTTAGTAGTTGATATGGTAAGTGTTATATAGACTGACATGTCAAGTTGTAAAAGACTAGTAGTAAATATTATAGTATCTTGGCAGCACTTTTCACCATTCGATGAATGTCCCTCCCTAAGTCAAATCTAGTGTTCTTTGTACTAAATCTTATAATAAAAAATGTAGTCACTGCCGTGTAAAATCATCATTCATATTGTCAAAAAAATAAATAAAATAAATAAAAAAAGTAGGCCGGGGAGATTAATTGTGGCTATTCTACCTAAGCGTGACCATAGTAGCACCTACCCCGCTGGGAGTCGCACAGAAGAGGCCTAGACGGTGGAAACAATAGGCGCTCCCTCGAATCTAACTAAGCCATTGCCTGACCCCAATCCCATTAGAACATCAATGAGAATCTAAGGCGACTAATATTAATTAGGCATATATGAAGATTTTCTATTGCGAAGATTCGAACCTACACCCTAGTACATGCCATAACTACTTAAAAAATTTCTTAGACCATTGAGCCATCACCCTTAATAGTCACTCATATTGTCATTTATTTTGGCCAAATGTGGAACCAAACCCCATCAAAGTGTGCATCGCAACTCATTGTTGGAGTAAAAGGCCTTTGGCATTATTATGAATATTATCAACCCCTTTTTATGGTGTGGAAATGAATAGGATGCTTTGTCATATCACATTTAAGATTTAATATTATTGTATCAAACAGTGTAGATGATGCCATGTGATAAATATGTTAGCACTCTATTTAAAAATTCTAAATGATGTAGTATTATTTATATTGTTAAATGCAGTAACATTAAATTTTGATCATAAAATAATTCATTTCTATTTCAAGTGAAATGAAGAATATCTTTATCCGGAATTGAGTGCGTCAGGTGAATGGGATAAAGCTCTAAATAGCAATGTCTTATTTTACAGGAAGATAAATGCAGTAAAAGACAAGCTTTTAGAAAGAAAGATAAGCTTTAGCACTAAAAGGTTAAGCTTTTTGTTATAACTTAATAATGGAGCTTTCCCACCATTACCTACCTTAATTAAAAAGGTGTCTGTAATCAAGAATTGGCTGTACTCTTTGCCACACCTATGGCAGCCCTAGGGTTTTATAGCATCCAAGGTAAAAGTAGAAACAAAATTCAAAAGGCAATCTACACTTTGGAATGTTCTCTTTGCTTCATATATGCCTTAGTTAGGCTGGCCCAAATCTTGGGGGTGAAAGCACTGATATAGGACCAAAGCGATGTGCTTAGAAATAGTGGGCCTGGCCCAATCTTAGAAGAACTGTGGAAGCATGATAGGGAGCTTGAACCAATGCTGTTCATCAGGTCAAGTTCTTTCCTTTTTTAATTGGTAAAAGGATGAGTATGATTTGAATATTCTACTTGATGCTGATTGTCAAAAGAGGAAAAAGAAAAAGAGATTGCAAAAGATTAAGATGAATGCATCATGTGCTGTATTCATGTATGAATGACGGTGATAATCGGAGTACTATAGCTTTTACTATAATTCCTTATAAATTTGTTGAGCAGTTCATATAAGTATCATGTAGTACAACATGATAAATTTGACAGATAAATTTAATTGTTTAGTGACTGATATGTCACATAAATTGTCATGTTAGTTTGTAAGAGACTTATAGTAAAAGCAGTAGTATTTCTAATATTATAAACATGTTTGGTAAATTTGCAATTGGGAACATGATTGAAACCTCATTTGAACCATGTTTATATGACATTGACATATTAAATTAAAGATATAGAAAAGATCTTTTGCTACTATACGCAACCAATTTGTGATTGATTCTAACACATTGCCAGCTCATTATTGAGCTGAGAAATAAGTTTTTTTTTTTTTTTTTTTTGTGATTAAAAAAGTCATGCATTTGATTTTTCTTTGGGTCAATAAAAAGTATTGTACTTGAAAAGAGAAGTTATTAAGATATGATTGAAAATTCATAAAAATGATCAGAGGAGGGGGGGTGGGGGAGGTGGGGCTTCCATGTTCAAGAGCATGAAGACCAACATGAAATGTGAAGGAAACTTGTTTGAATTCAAATTATTATACACATTGAGACAAAGGAAGCTTCTTTGATCTATTAATTTAAATTAGAAAACTTCTAGTTTTAGTTTTGGACTCCTTGACCAGACTTCCCACATTGCTACTACATGTTAATTATCTGGTCAAATAATCCATCCAATGAGATTAACCTCTGTCAGCTTTTCCAAGGTTGTCTCCACCTGTGATTTAGCTTTCTTAAACATAAAGTTTTGATCAGATAATGTAAAGCCCTATAAAAAAAAATTATTAAAAAAAAAAAAAGTTTTGGATACTACAGTTTTTAATAAATTATTCTTCATACAAATTTATATGACAGTTCACATCTTTTTTACGTAAACATTTTAGTGGTTGACATAGTAATGCGTGCATCTTATAAACTACCAAGTCAATATATTAAAAAAAAAAAAAGAGAAAATTCTAGAGTAAGATAAATGCTAGAAACTACACTTTTATTCTATTTTGCTGATGTGATATTGTCAATCAATCCCTGTTAAGAATAAAAATTCAAGAGCTAATGGGCAGTGTGGTGTATAGCATCATATCACTCATATAGTAAAAATCGTAAAATAATAGTAGAAACCACATTAATATCTCACAACAATCTCACTCTTATATTTTTTTTAAATAAGGATTTGATCCAAGGGTTGGTTGGAACTTACACAATAGTAGTATAGGATAATTGTGGGATATCTCTTCAAAGTTCAAACTGTAATGCTAGAAACCAGTTTTTGAATTAGTTTCAACCGACCATTGAATAAGTTCTTGGTAAAATTAATAATAATAATAATCAAAAAATTATTTGAAATTGCCACGTCAACTTTGTAAAATAACTGTGGGATAAAATTGCGGTATATATATATATATATATATATATATATATATATAGTATATTGCTCGTCTTGAAAAACCCTTGTCATCAATTCCTTGACAAACAAAACAAACCCATAATACCCATCCCTCTCACAAATCTTCTATGACGTAGCCTCTTGATATGACAACCCCATTGTCCTCATTGATCTTGCTAAAAGATTAAATCAGTCCCTATATTAAGGCAAAGACTTTGAACGATTGTACCCCATTCGAACTACACCTAGTTTTAATATAAATGTGTAAGGAAATTTTGTCGTGTATACTAATATATGTGAAACATTTATTTATTTATTTATATATACTCCTGAAATATATATATTTGTTGTTTATGTTTCTCAATCATCAAGCTATGTAGGGATCAAATTAAGTCGGTGGTTGAAAGTCTAGAGTAACTTGTAAAAGTTGCATAAACATATATATATATGGTGTTATAAATATATATTGTATTAGAAATGCTCACCTCACCTCAATGTTTAATCTAAAAATCCTAACATATATATTAAACTGTGTTCTAGTTTGTCGTTTTAGTATAGAAATTTCTGGTTGTGTTTGAATATTACAAGGAAGTGCAGGACCAAAAAGAATGGAGGGGTTTTATTAGCTTTCTTCTAGATTGAGAACAAAAACTGGAATAAAAGAAACCCTAGATTTTATGTGGCAATCATCCATACACGTGCAATGGCCCCATACGCAACCTGGGTGTCGGCTTGACTGGTCTTAGTGGAATACTTGTCACCATCGTTTTCCGGCACCATCTTTTTCCATACAACCATACGTGTCCTTCCATTTTATTTTTAAGTGCCATACCAAAGCATGTGTGATTCCTGCTTCATAGATTTTTTTTTAATATGATTAATAGAGCATATATATATATATATATAACATCTGTTCTTAGAGCATATGATTTACGCATGCATTTTAAAAAGAGTAATGTTGAATTCAACATTTTTATTTTATAATTATCTAACAATGTTAACATGACACTCCAAATCAATTATTATATATATTTCATTTAACAATTACTAATCTAAGGGTTTGTTGGAAGTGTCATGCCAACCTTGCTTGATGAACGTTGGATAAAATTATAGTATCTAACATTTATATTTTAAAAATGCATGCCATAATCACATGCTTTAAAAACAAATATCAATTTAATAGATAAAAGTGTCTTCCAATCCAATTTAAAAAAAAAAAAAAATAGAAAAAAAAAATCAATTAGAACTCGTTATTATTTTCCAAATATTAAAATTTTATCTAAAATAAGAAACACTAGAGATTGGAGTACATGGTATACCCAATTATATAGAAAGTGGTCTTAGATCATTATTAGTTTTTAAACAATTATTAAATACAATTAGAAATATCACATAAACATAGATATAACATCTATTTTACATTGAAGGGGAAAAAAAATCTATTTTACATTTTTGCAGTTTTTTATTTTTTAAATGAGTGATGTTAGCTAGAGATGCTACAAGGTTTTGTGCAAGTTCATTACAAACTTACATGATATTTAACGTTACCACGTTAGCTACTAAACAACTAAATAAAACTATCAAAATTTGTTGGTTAGTTTTTTTCACCCATATTATTGTATCATGTGGCATTCATGTAAGCAGCCAAGTTAGTTTGTAAGAAAATTATAATAAAAATTGTAGAATTCTAAGCACTAGATAATATTAAAAGGACAGAATTTTCCTTCAAAACTAGGTTTGATGAACTTCTTCCAACTCAGTGTATAAAAATGACATGTGTCCATTTTTTACATGTGAAATGCACATGTTTTTTTTAATAGTAGGACAAAACTGAAATAAATAATATTAAAAACTCAAGTGCATTTTACATGTTATTAGAAAAATGGACACATGTCATTTTTATAGACTGAATTGGAGGAAGTTTCTCCAACCTAATTTAAAGGAAAACTCTGTCCACATTAAAATTGAAATGCTATAAACTACAGCTAAGTGCACCTTCAAATCTTACTCCTATGTTATTAGGCTGATTTGGCAATGATTATCGGTAATTTGATTTTTGATTTTTTTAACAGTGGTTGATGAGAACTACCACATCAATCAATTGAGATGAAATGTAGTATATAACATTACTCATATTAAAATACGAGTAATATTAACGTGTCAATAAAAATTAATTCTTAATTTTTTAAGAATATTAATTAAAAAGTTAATTTTTCTATTATATCATTATTAAATTATATTGCACTCGATAATAAGGTTACTCTTAAAAAACTAGATACATTTAACCTTTGAGCAAAGTATGACTCCTATTTTATCGTTTTCCAAACACATTCCAACTCCGAGCTGGTGGCGACGGGGACACGGCTCCCCGGGACCCACAGTCGTAAAAACTGGGGCCACACGTGCGGTGCGTCAGTGTTAAATCTGACCAATAGTATCTTTCTATTCGAAGCGTGCGCCTAGATCCCGAGGAATAACTAACGTACGTCCGTGTCTTAGTTTTTGTCTTGGTTCGTTTTGTTTTCTTTTTATTCTTTTGGCCTAGACTAGTTGTTTTTGATGATTTATTTTCCTTTTTTATTTTTTATTTTTTATTTTACATTCAAAATGCACGGGAGCAATTAGACTGACTATTCTATTTGACCGTAATAGCATAACCTAGATGACGAGAACTTTAATTAAAAATGAAGATTCATATTACAAGAATCAAACCTAAACCTTATTGTTTATCTAACCACGTAAAAATTGCCTTGATATGCCATTAATTCTCAGAAGGATTAAACTTGACAATGTGTAGGCTTTGATCCTTCATTCGAATTATATTGTTAGTGATACTATCACTTTATTATAAAGTTTTTATAAATTAATGTAACAGTTTATTTGACACTTATCACGTCAGCTACTAAACAATTAAACTTAAATGTAATTGATATAACAGTATCACGTCAGTTTGTAAGAAATTATAGTCAAAGTTCTAATACCCCAAGCATTTCCATTTTTTTTTTTTTTTTTTGAGAGACCAAACATTTCCTTATTACTACACTAATCTTGGCTAGGTGGTTATTGTGAAAACAAATTTAAGATTTAGGTTTGAAGTCAAATAGATTAAATTAAGGGTAAAAATTAACTAGAAAGAAACCCTTCACCAACCCAAGATTTGGTTTATTTGGAAATTTTAATTAATATATTTATATGCATGTGAGTTTGATGTACTACGTACTATATATAATTATATTTTTCTTTGGGGGTTAATTAAGTTGATCTACTACTAAATGTTGCGTCATGCTTTCATTTTTTGTGGTCACAGGCGTGCATGTTTGGTTTTGGGTTCCATCAAAACCATGGCTGTCTGCAAGTGATTAGTTAAAGCAACTTGATACAAGAAACATAGTATTGTATTTATTTGATTACTTAATTATTCATTGTCCACCGGAAGATCTTTGAATTAAAAGATAAGGTTCTTTTTTTTTTCTTTAAAAAAAAAAAAAAAAAAAAAAACCCAATAAGTTAAGTGGCCTTTCGATTTTATTTATTTATTTTTGTCTCTTTGCTCTTTGTGCATAAAGAGTTTAGTACCAGAGGATTAGGATTTACAGTAATTTAGATAATAATTATGAAAGAGTTCATAGGAAATTCACATGTTTGAATAAATGATTATGTAACTCAAAATTTATTTAAACACGTAATTCCATATGAACTCTCTTAATTGTTGTTTATATTGCTCGAGAAGCAAAGTACTCATAAAGGTTTTTGGAGGTTGAAAAGCTCTTGATAAAAATTGGATGATTGATCGTTGAAAGTGTATCCATATGCAGGGAAAATCATCTTTGCTAGTGATTTACATATATACCAGTTTGTGTTGGTTTAGTTTAGATTAGAAATTTGTTTTTGGGATGAGTGCCATTGTGCATGAAGAGGCTTGCCGTTTTTTTTGACAATGATGCAAATGGTTAATTAATTTGTGCCGAATCTCTGAGGAAAATTTGTTTTCTAGGAATATAATATTGAGTTACTAGAAAGTTATATAATATTTAGTTTTGACAAAATAAAAAGTGATAAAAAAAAAAGTACATCTATATATATCCATAGAAAAAGGTGTATTCACTCGAGTACCAAAAAGAAAATGTTTGGATACTACAATTTTCTTAGAGCATTCTAATCCGACTAAGCAAATGTTAATTTGGTTATCTATCTGTACGTTAAAATGGGAGTAAAAAGAGTTGTATTTGGCTCAATAATTTGAAGAAATATTTGGTGAGATGTTACAATATTCACTAAATTTGGTGAGCATGGTTCACTCATAAATGTAAAATAAATATTTTTTAATCTCTAAATTTCTCTCTCCTCCCAATAAAGAATAAAAAAACTCTAGAGAACGAATATTTAAATGGATATTGAAAGTGGGTAGCTAAAATAGAGGGCAGGATGAAAGAGCACTCACAATGGAGTAGCCAAATTTTTATGCAAAATGGCTCATCAAAACTCATTTTATCTAGTTTAGCTAATAAATTTTTAAAGGTCTCCTACATCCAATTAGTTATATTTTTATCTATATCATTTAAATAATTTTTTTTATAGGGATTGTATTTTTCCTAAAGATCATATTTTTCAACTTTTGGAAAAAAAAAAAAAGAGATGTGGAGAAAGAAATAGTAGGAGAAAGTTTTGGGAAAAAGAGAAAACATGTGAGAAAATAAATAAATAAATAAATAAAATGGCTCCCGAGAAAAGTGGTTACATGTACCATTTTTTTTGGTTTATCCAATAAAATATCCATTTTGCATTTTTTTCCCGCTAATCCAATGTGTTTTGGGGGGGGGGGGGGGGGGGGGGGGGGGTTTACAAATCTGATTAACCATTTTAGATAAAAGTATTATTTGGCTCCTCCATTGTGAGTGCTCTAATTATTTTGAAAAAGTTGATAGCTAAAATTATAATTAAAAAAAAAAAAAAAAAACTAGTATTTTTTATAGCTAAAATGAAGAGAGAATTTGCTAAGTTGGATGTGAATACTTTTACAAATTCATGTGATAGTCCACATTTTATGAAAATAAGCATTGCGTGATAGTCTACATTTTAGTTGCTAAAATGTAGACTGTCCCCTCGATAAACATGATAAGTGTTATGTAGTTTGTCACTTGATAATTCATACTTTAGTGACTAACGTAATAAGTACCATGCACATAAATTGTTATGTCAATTTATAAAAAACTTAATAGTAAAAACTATATAACTTGTAACATCACTCCTAATGAAAAACCGATGTATGAGACACTTATACCTATTTATGAGTTCTTTCTTTTTAAAGGTAGAATTAGGAAAAAAAAAGGGGGGGGGGGGGGGGAGAAAGGAAATTGCGTTTGATTTGTATAGAAAGTCACAATGACATGTTTCAAGTCTCTAAAGTATTTTGAACCATATGATGCGCTCTTTGTACATCTTGTACAATAAATTTGTCTAAGGCTCACTCAAGCACCCTACTATATGAAAATAATTCTCTAAAATCAGTTACATGACGAGCATCCAAACTATATGCAAAAGCCTTTCCTTAAAATGGGTCATTTTCCTAAAAATGAAATATCACCATTGCTCTCTCTCTCTCTCTCTCAAAATCTCTCTATATATAGTTTTTTTCTCTCAACAAATTTATTGATTTAAGCATTAAAGTATCCATCGGTTTTTTAGCCTTTTTTTTTTTTTTTTTTTGCACGAGCATTTTCTTGGTCCGACTATTCAAAAATCTGCTCGAATATTAATATATATAAATGAAAGTGGTGGAGCATAGTGACTGCATAGATATCTGGAGCATGCCAAGCACTTTGTTTGAACAATTATTATCATGGAGACCAAATGGAAGGTGGGACAAGCAAGTTTGAGCTAAAGACATAAGCAGACATGCAACGCCTGCATGTTTAGCTTAAGTAATACAACATTTTGGACTTGTTTTTGGTGGACCTACTGAAAAAGAGGATATAGTGGAAGGGGCTTGGCTGGATGTAGCATATGTTATTATTATTATTATTATTTTATTTTTATTTTGGGTAAGCATATATAATTTAATTGGTTGCGAGTCTTGTGACAATGTGCACTTATATTTATACATATCTTTATTTTCCGCTTCGGCTCGAGTACGGAGGACCCTTTTGCATAATCTCCTTAAATTTTTAGGACAAATTGTTAAATTAGTATATGTGGTTTGACTTTGTAGCAAATAAATTTTTGGGGTTTCAAAATGAACAAGTAACTCCCTATATTATGCTTGTGTGACAGATAAATTCCTTCGTACAAATTCAATTCATTTTTTTTACAGAGTCCTTATGAAATTACAAATTTATCTTTAAATAAAAATTTATTAAAAAAAGAAAGAAAGGGATAGAGTGGTTGGCCACCCCATAATCAACAAGAGGGGCGGCCGACAAGGTTCAAATTTGGGGGTCGATTGTAGGGGTACGTTGTCGACCAATCCAGCCAATACTATATATATATATATATATATATATATATATATATATATATAAAATAAAAAAAATTCTATTTGATGATAAATTTGTAATTTTAAGCATACTACATGAAGTTATTTATTCATTTTAAAATGTTGTAAATTTATTTATCATAAGGTCAAACCACAAGAACCAGTTTAACAATTTTTTCTAATTTTCATTACCTCCACGAAGTGGCATATCACCCTCTTGGTATAGCCTTTAGTTATATTCCAATAAAAACACTCAAAAGTTGTATGAAAATGGCCCACATTTCTTGCTTCTAGGAATGATAACCTCATATATAGACTTATAGTTATAGTGGTCTATTGGCTATAACAATAATATGCTAAAACCTAAGATCTATGCCTGATGTGAGTGTTGGCAGCATCTTAATTCATATGATCATAGCACTATTTCATTTTTAGAACATGTCAATAAAAGTTTTTTATATTTTTTCCTTTTAAAAAGTTATGCAGGTTTGCCGTTGCCGACGAAGTTTCTCTTAAATTTTTTTGTTCGAATTGCATGTAATTTGAGTAGAAAAATTAAAAGACAGGTGGGTGGACAACCTATTTGCCTAGAACATGTAAATCTTATACTCCGAACCATTTGGAGCATGCGAGTCTCAGAATGTCCTTTATATTTTTCTCCCCGAATTAATGCTCGGACAGCAAATTTCAAGAAATCTGATCTTTGATTTACCTACTTCTAATTGGGCACGATTGATGGGAAAAGAAAAACAAACTCAAGGAAAACAGGACATAAAATTTGTGTTGCTCCAAATATAATTTGAACTCATGTGTCTTGAAATGGGAGGACATCAAATCATCCGACAGAACAATGCTCTGACAGGATGCATTCTTTGTAAGATTCAAAGTTTTAAACAGGGTTTAGGTAAAGTGATTATAATTAGGTTTTTGTGTCTGTTGATTTATTCTCTTTATTTCTGGAAGTGCTCCTAACCTGGCATGTTTTATTATAGCAACTAAATAAGTGTCGTGTCGAAAGAAGAAGACGAAGTTATTCTAGTAGGTTTTCTTTTATTTCTTTTGGAAAGAAATACACAAAAAAAGGTACCTTTGGAATGCAAAAAGGCCATTGAGGAGTGTTTTAAATTTGTAAGCTAGAAATAAAGTTGAGACACATGAGTTTAAATTGTGCTCTTTAAAGATTGGTTGAGCCCCTCCTACATTATTGACTAAAGGTGATTATTATTTAATGATCCCCCCATTAATTAACATGCTTTCTTGTCTCCAAAGATCATTCTTTTCTTTCATGCTCAAGTGGCCAACAAAGTACACATGACTCAAAGGCATTCTCCACTGTAGAGAATAGTGGCTGCCAATGAGGTTCATCAAGCAAAACCCCTGTTGATACGTCCAACCGTGTTGTCCAGTAGTGGTCATAGGTTAGCCTTCTCATCATCCTATGCTAATCTTGCATCTTTCACATTATCATTAGGATGTAGATTTGTTTTATTAGGGTCTCAAAATGTGTCAACTTCGGATAGTATTTAAGTATGAATATAAAATAATATAAGCTGATCATAATTCGACCCTTGGCCATTTAATTAAACGGATCAGACCCATCAACCCTAATCCACTAATTTCGTATTAAATTTGAGTCGGGTTCACGGATCGTGTCAAAAATTGTCAATCATATATTCTTATATACTCATGTGAAGAGTGAAAATACTTAATCATTTCACTAATTATGAATTGTTAAATCAAGTTTGTTAAGGCTTTATAATAAAAATTGTAATACCCATAACAGCAATCTTATATGCCACCTTTGAGTAAATTATGCCCCATAATTTGGTAAAGTATGGCTCACTCTTTTTTGCAGAAAAAGACATTCTAAAAAATACTTTCAATATTTCAATATTTGGCACGATATGGTAAGTTGGTTTGGAAAAATATATTCCTAATAAATACAAAATTATCTGCCTTAAAGAGGAAACCATGTTTGTTAAAAAAAAAAATTGTGTTTTTTTCTTTCTTTTCCTCGAGTAAAAGACATTAACAAACAACCGAAAACATCCTCAAAACACAAAAATTGTTTTTACTGTTATGTCACATCAAAACACTTTTTCTAAACCAAAAAAATAAAAAAAATTCCCCCAAAATGCATTAACAAAAGTACTTACTCTTTTCAAAATATGAAGTTATTTTTATGATATACTTTATTATTTTTTTGGTTTGGGGGTTGATAAGGATGGGTGTCATTATTGAATTTGGATGTGGGGTCCAAGTGCACGTTTGGTCGAGGTCTACATGTTGGAACCTATATGTGACACAAGAAAGTGATTGAAAGTGATAATGATTATACATAAAGATTAATTAATGATAATAATACAGTATTGCTAGACAAGATGTACCTTCAAGCTTAGACAATCTCATATACAAGAACAAATAAATCCTCTCCTATTTGTGCTTCCCTTGATCGACTGTTCTATTACAGTGTCACTATCTTTTGTTTCATTCATTTTTGGAATATGCTTCTTCTTTCTTTTTCTTTTTCTTTTTCTGTCTCTTTACGTGTTAATTATTGTATCTGTTCAGAAGTCCTGAATTCAAATTTCACAGTTAACATAAAAAATAATCGAACTTAATAACTTGAGACAAAACTGTTGTTATGTTATTTTTGTTTAGAGGGGGCATACTTTTGCCTGGGCCTTGAACTTAACTGGGTTTGGGTTTTGCCTATAAATAGTGTAAGACTTTTCAGTGATAATAAAGGCTGAATGGGTTAAATCTGTCTGACTTTTAATGTGGTTGATCCAGGTAAGCTATTATATAGACTTTCTAGTTTTTTCTTTTCCAATAATAATTCAAACTTTTGATAATTGAGTTGGCAGGTCAAGATAGCAAAAAGGACAAAGTTTGTGTACAAAAGTGTTCTAAAAATATATGTTAATTTGGCCGATAACTGTCATAATAGGCTACGCGCCGGATTGAAATCTTCACTTATTAGGCTACTTAAATAATATAGAAATTCAGACAACTTAAAAGAAAGGATTACGAGGCTCACTTACCTGGAGTAGATGAGCTCCCTAATTCTCTTTTAAGTTGTCTGAATTTCTGTATTATTGAGCCAACCTAATAACAGGAGATCCTTATCCTGTTTCATATCTGAGAACCCAAAGTAGTACTTTGGACCACAATACTGGCTTACCTGCATAGAAGATCGATATCAGGCTTATAATAATTAATCTTGGCTCTCCAATTATAATAGAAGAATGAAATCAACTATTGCATGCTCCAGAGATGGTAGAAGAATAAAATCTACTCCTATGAGTAGGAGGACTGTAGCTACTAGCACTAGAGGATCTGGCCCTGAAATCAAATGTCTTCTAGAAAACTATGAAATCTAAGGATGAATTATTTCATTAGCTTAATTAAAAACCTGCCCTTGATTGATATTTTAAACTAGTGAATCAGGCACATGTTTGGGATTTCTGACAACTGTGGACTAGTTCAGCTAGACGTCAAGTACTTGTCTAGGTTCTCACAACCTTTTGATTTCATGATTTCTGCCTTCAAAAACTTTTGTTTAACAAATGCTAAAATCACAAGAAATTTCACTTCAGGGTAATCTTGGATTGAGATTCTCTACAATTGACTATCTGAATTGCAATCAATTGGGACAGTCAGTTGAAAGAGGGTTCTAATGGAGTCTATCTGTCTAGAAAGCTGAATCAGATTGGAGCCCCCTCGGATAGGTTGCAATTCGGTCAACAAATTGCTGCCAATCTCTCCATCTTGGTTTCCTAAAAACCCATTCTCCCATAAGAGTGAGCCATTAACTGTTAGAGTTGAGCACATAGGTTCAATGCCAAGTGCTTATACCGTCCCAGGATGTCTTCATACCTAACTCTACAAAAATCAAAGGAAAAATTACAATTTATCCCCCTAAAGTTAACATCGTTTTTCAATTCAAACATCGAAGTTTCAATTTTTGCAATCCACTCCCACAAAGTTCTAATTTTTTTCAATTCGACCAATATTATCTCAAAATTTTTATATTGCCCCCGATTTTTTATATTTGTTTTTTATTTTTTATGAAAAAAAAAAAACAAATTTGGGGGTGCAAAAATGGCCAAACAAAAATTAGGGGCAATATGGGAAGTTTTGGATACAATTGGTCAAATTGCAAAAATTTGAAACTTTGGGAGGATGGATTGCAAAAATTAAAACTTTGGTGTCCGAATTGAAAAACGCTTCCAACTTTAGAGGAGTAAACTATGATTTTCCCAAAATCAAACAAGTATCATTGTATCAAGATCAGAAACCTAAATTCTTTTACAAATTAATGTTGTTCTAGTTGATTGCATGTGTATGTCAAGTGATTTATAGGGGTAATTACCTTTTCTCCTATCAACTACAACGCATTGTCACTTTGCCCTCATGAACTACCAATCCTACTGCTCGACCCCATCAAACTACCATTTTGTGCCCAAAACCTACATTCCATTAGTCAAAGGCGTTAACTCAAACGATTTGGATATAATTAAAATGGATCGGGCTTGGATTGGAGCTAGTTATCTTCTTCTACATGCAGAAGAATTATCATCAATGCTCAATTGCATCCTGCCCATTGCCAGCGGTGTGCTTATATATATATTAGCGTGTCAAACATGCTAACGTATGTCTCAAATTTGTTGACTCAGCAACAAGATCAAAAATTTCCAGCACTGTGAACAATATTTTGGTTCCACTGGAAACAGAGGAATTTTAATGAAGAATAAAACACAAGTGACAGTGATGATTGTTTCAAAGCTGTAACAAATGTGGATGTAACCAAACATTTTAAACCCAAGTTAATTTTCTTATTTAATCCTGATGATTCTCTCAGATCAATCCTAGGATATTCAATCTCTAAATGTATTTGTTGTTATCACATAGGGGACCAATAAATTCAGAAAATGAGATATATATATATATATATATATATATATATATATATATATATATATATATATCCAATCATAAAAGGAAAGCAGAAATGGGTTTGGTTTATGCTAGCTCTTTTGTCGTATAACGATGTTAAATGGAATCTCATTTCAAAGTATAAAAATGTAGTATGGAGGAGTAATTAATAAAGTGTTTTATAATGGGGAAATAATGAAAACTGTAGCCCATTAAGGGAACCTAATCTAATTAAGTATTCATTATAATATCATCCACCCCCCTCTTCCCCTGGTGCTTATAAACATGGTGATCATAATGCTCTGCACAAATTAAGCCAAGAAAAAACCAGCAAAGCTCCAAAAACACCCTCCCCCCCACACCCCCCCCCAAAAAGATCAGCAAGATGACAGGTTCTGGTTCTCCTTGTGGAGCCTGCAAATTCCTGAGAAGGAAATGTGTTAGAGGTTGTGTTTTTGCTCCTTATTTCTGCCATGAACAGGGAGCAACCCATTTTGCAGCCATTCACAAGGTTTTTGGTGCAAGCAATGTATCAAAGCTGCTTGCTCACCTCCCAGTGAGTGATCGTTGTGAAGCAGCAGTCACAATTTCATATGAAGCTCAGGCTAGGCTTCAAGATCCTATTTATGGATGTGTTTCACATATTTTTGCTCTCCAACAGCAGGTTTTAATACCCTTTTGACTTTTCTCTTTTATTTGATGATTGAAAAATTAACCCTAATTCGTATTTGCTCCTATTTTAATTACTTTTTGCTATATATGCAGGTTGTCAGTCTACAAGCTCAACTAGCATATCTTAAGCAATTACAAGCAGCTGATCAAAGCTTTGTCAATGTCTCTGACATTGCAAACCCTAATGAAAAGTGCTATGGAAAACCTTCTCACCATCATCAAGATGTTCAAAGCTGGTTTCAGTCAGAAACTACAAACGTGGTGCCACAATTCAATCCAAACATCAGTGATAATGCCTCAATGACAAATGTGTTCATGGAAAACTCTTTCGGGAACTATGGAAATTCAATCAACATCCCTGAAGAAAATGCCTCATATGCTAGCTATGAAGAGGCTTCTCTTGACATGCATATAAACAACAGGCAATGGGGTCTCCAAGATGCCGGTGACCTTGAGTCAATGGCCTTCAGCTATATCCACCATTCATGAAGAGAGACGTATAATCGGTGAAGAAGACTTGTCAAATTTTTGAATTGCTGCTGCATACTTTGAAGGATGCACTTTTGTTGCTATAAATAAGCTAGAAACCCTAGAAATGTTCATATACAATTGGAAACCTTAAAATCAACCCTATGATTGTTTTGTTGAATCTAGTGCATGTAATCTTGGATATGAGTAGAATAATAGACTACTTCTTTAACAATACTGGAGAACTGCTTTTTCTTTGAGCCATTTTGCTTTCTCTATGCCTATGGACATTATGGCTACTGAAGACCCTAAAATTTTGACCTAATATATACTGTTACCTACTTTTCTAGTTTGATACTTTCCCTTCATAAACCCTAGTTGCTAATTAAACTTTTACCTACTTTAAGTAAAAGATCTACTAATTTATAAACCCTAGTTGCCAAACTTCCATGATCAGAGCTGAGTAACCTAAAGACTCATTTTTAACTGTAAGAAAGTTTCTTAGATATAGCTAGAGAAATATATAGCTATTGTTGTTCATGTAGTTAATGAATTACTTGAGCAAGTATTTCCTTTAATTCCCACATTGAAGAAACTTTTGGAGAATGACTTAATTTCCAGTGTCTGCAGCTTGCTCGCTGTTGATAAAGTCATATTAACCATCTTGTATTTTTGTTCTTTCTCTCTCTAGATGATTTATAAGCATATATATGGATGCCTTAAAGTCGACATTGATTCACAAGAAATTTGCTATGCATTTGAGAACATATATATTAATGATATCTATTTATATATGTAGTTGAATTACCAAAGCATGAGTTCTGCAGCTTTGTTTGCTGCCATTGATAATCTCTTTATCAGTCATCTTCTTTTTTCCTATTTGTGGTATAATAGACACATTTTGCAATTGTGTCTCATTTTGAGCATGAATATTATGAAGTACCTCGTTTTCACTAATATACGCAATCCCTAGAAAAGATTCCTCTTATCTGTTTGGTCACTCGGAGAAAAACCTAACCTTGGTCTTCATCCACCTCGGTTTCGTTTGTTTTTTTTTAATTTATTTTTTCCTCTTTTCCCTATGTTGTGATGAATGCTTAAGAAGTACATCTAAACACACATTTCCCAAAATGAATTTTCTCAACCCTCTTATTAACAATATCTCTCTTCACCATTTGTTTACCCTAGAACCTTAGAATGTAAAAAAATAATAATAATAAAAAACCGCTTCTTTTAGCATTTACTATATGATTATGTAAGAACTTGCAATCTAGAAAATAATATTCCATTGCAAAAGCTGCCTGGTTGATCAATTTGAGTAATTGGAAGGGCTTCATGTGTAGTCCTTCCTTGTAGCCGTTTCAGGATTCTTGTTTCCTGATCCACATAAGTGAAACTTCTTGTAGCAAATTATATGCATGCAGCATAGTAAACTGTAGAATAACCTTGAAAAGCTCTATCTTTTTATTATTTTTTCTTCATGAGTACTCGGCCTTTAGCATATTGCAAGCTCTAGTACATCTTAAGCTCTAATTTTACCTTACCTTTCAAGCATATATGTAAGAAGTGTATATTGAACTTGTTTTCTTTTATTATTATTTTTATTTTTTATATATATTTTTCTTAGATGACAAAAAAGAACAAGTTGGGATTTTTGAAGCAGGCCCCTCCTACATTTTTTGATGATTGCTTCAATCAAGATTGGGTTATATATATGCATTCAATCATCGTGCCCTACCCTTCATCAGAAACATTTGGAGAAACATAATAAGAAATCCACTCAATCCAGATCAACTGATTGAATTGAGTTAATTATAATTAACATGCTTTACCAGGCATTTTGCAGTGAAAATGGGTTGGCTTTGATATATATATATATATATATATATATATATATATATATATATATATCAAATATATGTATAGAAGTACAAGTTTGGTATTCAATTCTTACAAAAGCCAAAGTTGGTCTATGACCCAATACTTAATATTTAAGGCGTTAGTGCCATTATTGTACCAAGTGGTGTGTTTGGACCCCAACTTTACAGCCAAACCGAATACTTTTTTTGTTTCCCTGCAGAATACTTACAAATTTGTAACATACTTGTCTTCTCATGAATTTATGACTTCAATCAGAAAACACAAAAGGTTCTCTTAGGTTGTCATTTGTTTGTATTCTTTTGTAATTTACTCTGACATGCAAGAAAACACTCCTGGATTATTGCTATTCAATGATGCCATAAAGTAGAAGGAAAATAATAAATATTATAAAGAAGCAAGACACCCTTCCATCTCTTGTGCAATCCATGTGAGTATAGAGTAGAGATCTGATGACAACTTCCATGAGAAATCTAGTCACCCCAATCCAGATGCTGATGGGCCCATGCTTTCCTTACTTTAGACTAAGAGTAAAATTGTAGAACCCAACTTCTGTTTTGCAAATTAAGACTGACCCATTAAGAGCGTAGTATTAAGCTAGCTGCAAAGTTTTCTTTCAAATTGAGTTGGATGAAATTCTTTTAAACCAGTCTATTAAATTGATGTCGGTACTTAAAACATATGACTTTATCTAAATGCATTAAAAATGCATGTAAGAATATTTCCAAAGGGTACGTAACTCAATCGGCAGTGGACCACGCCTCATGAAGTGGAGGTCACTAGTTCGAATTCCCCCTCTCTCTTCCCTTGTGTGGACATGTAAAAAAAAAACAATGCATGTAAGAATTATATGCTCTAAGGACAAATATCAGTTTAATAGATTAAGCCAATTTAGAGTTTGCCCTAATATATATATATATATATATATATATATATATTAGACGGTTAGATCCAAAAAAAATGAAAAACTATTTCACGTACGTACCCCAAATTTCGTGTAAGATGAAATAGAATCTACCATTTGTGCCAAGGGATACCTGCTATAGCATTTTGGTCAAAAGGCTGGAGAAACGAGTCCTGAGCTTTTATCACTAGCGCGGGCCGCGGCCTAATTGAAGTGACCAGGCCCAAGCTCATGTCACGCACTTCGGACTTTGGTCGGTAGAGAAGCAAAAGATGCCAATTGCCAGGAATTTTGGAGTTAGCTTCAATAATTATTTTTAATGAAATGACTTATTTTGTAGTCTCTGTATATAACTTAATGAAATACAATAATTTTTTTAAAAATGAAATCATTTATTAAACATATTTATGGTTTTAAAAAATTTATGATAGGAAATTAATTTATTACAACCATATTATGTGAATGTTATAAGAAGTAACTGTTAAATATTTAATTTAAATGAAGGGTAGATTGACGGAGTTAAGGTTCGATTCCATGACCTTTGGCTCTGATACCATGCTAAAATACCAGTTATTCCAAAAGTTTAAGCGGATATAAAGAAATAAATTTAATTACTTAATCATTAGTTTAACAGCAACAACCTAATTATTTTAAATCATCTCTTGATTTTTTTTTATTTTTATTTTAAAGATAAAATCATCTCTTTGAGTATTGTTGGTTGATACTACTATTTTTACTACAAATTCTATATAATTTCTGGCTTGACGTACAGTTTTATAATTGATGAAATGATTAAACAAAAAATTTAATTTATCAATTTAATTAATTAATAATTAACTTGTCAATTATATCATCAACTATAGACTAATAAAAATTGTAATTCCTCAATCATTTTTTCACTTAAAATTAACATTGGAAAGTCTTGCTAAATTTGAGACTTTGGGATCCACGGATCGACTTCCCTATTTTCTAGAAATGTGCTAAAAACCATTGTGTGAAAATTATAAGAATCAGCTGCTACATGTAAACACGTTAATGGGTTCACATCCTCTTCTTGAGATTCACATTATTATATCCAAATTTTAATGGCTCTTATAAAACTATGCTTCAACCCGGATGGAAATCTCTAGTAATTTCGACCGGACAGTAATTATGAGAGAGATCATATAAGATTTACTAATCCGAGTAATTTGTTAAACATGTAGATTCTGCATTAAATCTCTCGTAATTATTGTTCAAATTACGGGCTGTTTGAACAACAAATTGCTAAAGATCTTAATCCCTATACAATAACTTTATCATATGCAACATTTGGTCACAAAAAGACACTGCACACAGCTCAATGAGCATAAGCTTACACTAGTGTTTATTTAAATTTGCAGCTGCCAAACTTTGTGATTCCTATTTCACATATATTATACAGATATGTGTTATAAAAAAGGACAGCAGTTACTTGTAAAGACAAATTCTCCTGTTTGATAGGTCACTTGGTCCCATTATCAGACGGCCTATTACATTGCACGTGTGCTCATATTCAATGGTCAAACTTTGTAGTTTATTAAACCCCAGAAAGAGACTTATGAGCTTTCATGTTTTCTCTGTGCTTGGTCCTATCTTTATATATATATGTATCCTATTGTTTTCCTTTCTTTTCTAGCAAGTTTTGAATTTTAGTAATTAAAGTAATACA
Organism: Corylus avellana; assembly: GCF_965113065.1. Lineage (NCBI taxonomy): Eukaryota > Viridiplantae > Streptophyta > Magnoliopsida > Fagales > Betulaceae > Corylus > Corylus avellana. The sequence goes on from NC_142500.1 coordinate 19,851,602, forward strand.
TTATTGACATCGCTGTCATGTGAATGAATAAGAATTGTTTTTAATGACAAAAAATTCTTACTGCACAGTTAGAATTATTCTTCTCGGTCGCGAACAAAGAGCTAGAGATAGAATCAGGGACCGAGCTGAGAGCCTGCTCCCCATTTGGTAATTTTTCTTTAACTATTTACATATAGTTAACTATTTCCTTTGATTTCATTAAAAAAAAAAATCTTGATTCCGTCCCTAAAAGTGCCACATAAAAATGATTAGATGGGAAATTTGTAACGAATTTAGAGAATAAAAATGAATAGTGGCGGCAACATGGGTTTGCACAGGTCAGTACACTTAGTATATATATATATGTTGTTCCCACTATTCCCCATCTTTCCTTTCTCTTTTTCTTTTTTATTTTTTCTTTTTCTTCAGCTTTTATTTATGAATAATTTGAAGTTATTCCTCAACAAAAACTAGAGGAAGAGACAGACACACAGAGAGAGAGAAAGAGAGAGAGGAAAGAGAACTGTGTGAAGGAAGAGACCAACTCTTTTTATCTTTTGAACTCAAGTTTTATGTGGATTTAATAATAAAAGTTGAATTCTTTCTTGTCTTCTCTTTTTGTTCCTCATTCTACTTTTTTGTGACAGCTTTTGGCCTTAAAACTCACATTCAACTAATGATCACTCATTACTCATTAAATTAGTTGTCTTTGGAATAATTACTTTCTAAGTGCAACTAATGGGTTCTAATGGGGGGATGAACAAATATTAATTCTAGAACTAAAGTTCTTCATTTTCTTCTTCTCTTTTCTCTTTGCGATTGTTTAATGCTGATGACAAGATATGAAAGTGACTACATGCCGCTTGACTGGATTTGATTATAATATTTATATATATACATTTTATGCCATGTTCATAGGCTCGAAAGAACATGATTTGAATAGCCCAATGTGGCTTGACTAACATAATTTATTCACTGTGCATGTATTTTTCCCCCTATTTGTCTTGGATTTTTAAGGTGGTCCATGACCAGAAGAGAGCCAAATGTTTGCTTCAATGGCCGTTGCATAACAAGAATAACGTCCCTACAACAATTGTTAACATTTATTTGGCCATGATGACCTAATTAAGGAAGATTTTTGTATACCAACTTGGCTTGTGAAGCTTGTGGAATTCTCCTATAACTTCGATCGTATGCATGACTTCATAGATTAGCTTCTTAACTTTGAAATCTTTGGTATGATAATCTACTTAGAGAAAGCACATAAAATCTTGAGAGCAAATAAGAGAAAATTTCAAAACTGAGGGTGTCATGGGCTACCCCTCGTCCCCTGGTTCTGTCCCTACTTGGCTTGGACGGGACATTTAAACCTACTCTTTATCATGTACTCAACCATGTAACGCCTAGCTAGCCTCTTCCCCCCTACGACAATCATTAAGATTTAATTTGGACATGATGGCTTAATTTGGAAGATTTTTGTATATGATCAACTTGGCTAGTGATCATGCTTGTGGAATTCTCCTATATATATGATAAGACGAACTTGTATGCATGAAGTCACTATGGTCATAATGCACGCCCAATCTGCTTCAACCATACAAATATGGATGTGGTGAGATTGATCTATGGTAATTAGTAACAATAGTAATTGCATTTGAGTAGTCCTAGCTTTGAATTAAGTCTTTGGTACCCATATATTCTCAATCATCCTTTTGTCAAAAGCTATTAGAAGCAAGTCCCTTGACTTCGTAGATAGAACGGGGGTCTTTGAGGCATGACTTTTGGTATGATAATCCAATTATACGTACAGTGAGCACATGAAATTTTAAGAGCAAATAAGAAAAAAATTAAAAATTGGAGAGAGGCTATGGCTCCCCCCGACTCTTGATTCTGTCTTGCTTGGCTTGGAAAAGACATTTAGTTCTCTTCTTTATCATATTCACAACCCTTTATTTATTTATTTATTTTTCAATCATTTTTTGGCCGTACACATTCATATCGTTGTCAAGCTAGAAAAATAACTCAAATCTTAGTAGTTTTAGATCTCTACTACATCTTGACCATGCCGACCATATATAATTTGTGTTTTTTTTGTTTTTTTTTTTTAATATGCCCAAGCTAGTTATTATACTCGAGGTCGAGGGAGATTTTCATTCGCCTTTTGGGGCAAGCTTGATTGAGTTTGTGAAATCGCTACTTATTTTAAAAGCTTAAGCCAATAAGAAATTGTGAATTTAAATTAATATTAGTTGATTCATGAGCTTGCTAAATTAACCTTTTCTTTTATCCTCCTCCTAGTGTATAAGTATCATTCTTTATCCAAATTAGTCTCTTATTTGCCACATGAGTCAAATCTTAGTTGAGTTAGTAAAATAGATTAACTTGTTATACATAAAGTAATGAAATATAAAATTATTTTAAAGTTCAATAATTCATCCATTAACCTATAATATAAAATAAAATATTAAATCATGCACATGAACATAAATACACATATTTTTATGATATAAATCTAAAATTAGGTTACATATAAAATTTTAGGTACTTTTATGCCTTATCCATTAGCATAAATAAACCAACCTCAAACCTATACTAAGTTGTATATGGTGAATCTCTTTTTCATTATTTTGTTTCTCAGACTAGCTACCTTGTTTATAGGTGAAGTCTCAAAACCGAGCTTGAGTTCAGCATGATTGTTGAGTAAACAAACACAAGTTGTTTATGAACAGTTTGATTCTTTTACATTCAATACTAGTTGAAATTTATCCTCTATGAATGATACTTCTAACTAATAAATAAGACTATCTTCTCACATAAGATTAGGGGTGTTAATTCGTTTTTGTGTGTCAGGTTCGGACCATATCAAGCTTACAAGACTATATAAATCAACCATAACTCAATACATTTAATTAATGAGTAAAACCTATCAATCTTAACCTGCTAATATCTTGTTGGCTTCGTGTTGGCATGGGTACGTGTCATGTCGAAACACGAATATAAGACTGTATAGGTCAACAATAACTCAACTCATTTAATTAAACGGGTCAAACTCCTCAATTTTAACATGCTAATTTCGTGTTGACTTCATGTCAGGTTTGCAGGTCGTGTCAAAAATTGCAGCCATAAATATCGCGTGTTGGATTTGAACTGTGTTGAAGCATATGTATAAAATTATATAGGTTATCTCTAGTCCATTTCATTAATTTAATTAAAATGGTCAAATCCCTCAATCATATCCCACTAATTTTATATCGAATTCAAAAATCGTAAAAAAAATTACCAACCTAACGTAAGACTATGTCCTAATTTGCTGTTCCTTTAAATGATTTGAAGAACCAAACAATAAAACTTAGCCAAAATACTAAATCATTATGTAGCCCTATGCATTCAATCAAGGGGACATTTTGTCTACACAAAGGAATACAAAATCATAAGGTATTATTACTAACAATTGCATTAGAGTACTAACGTTAGGTGAACCTACTTCTTAGGACACAAACCTATGCAAAGTGGGTCCATTAGGTACTCACCTCAAGGGTGTGCTTGGCTTTAACAAGAATGATAGCATTCACCCTCTTCCCTAATCCCTATTTAGCCAAATCAAAAAAGTCTTCAAAGTAAGCTCATCGATTCACCCCACGGGGACGTGATCAAGACGATATGTGGGGGGGCAAAAAAAAAAAAGAAGAAAAAGATTACATTTTCAGCTTTGGCCCCCCAGAGTTTCTGAAAGTCAACACTCATTCTAGACTCTAGAGCCAGCTAGAGAGCCTCGATCTTACTTGAACATTTTTCTATATATGTTTTGGTTAGTGTTACTAGTAGCATCATATTATATGCTAAAAATATATATATTTATATATTATATATGGGGTGATGATGGGACAATGGTGACCAATCATGCATCTTGGCTAAGGAAGAAAAGGAGAGGTGATAAACATAAATATTTGTGATTCCCATTGATTCTGCAGTAAGGAATGCGTTATCTAGAACTCCTTGAACCATCTAATTAAGTATTCATGTGGGAAGCCCCCAATAGACAAGTTTCACAAATATGTGTTACCATTATTGTTGCCAAGTAAAAAACACAAGATGACCCGATTTCCAAGGCTTAATTTGCTTATAATTATCTAGTTGTAGAGTCTCTCTATTATTGTTTGTCAGTAAAAACTACATTATCTTCATGAAGAAAGTTAACCACACAGAGATCTCAGTGAGAGAGAGAGAGAGAGAGAGAGAGAGAGAGCTCATTTCCATGTTGAAATTGAGAAAGAACAAAAGAACTAAAAAAGAGTGCCTATTTAGGCTCTTTCAGACATACCAAGTTTCTTAGATAGTCTCACAGTATATACAGCAATGGGCATAAGATCGCATCATCATCATCATGAAAATCAACATCATGACATACATGAGGAATTTAATTAGTTCCTCATCATTCGAAGGGCAAGTGCTTGAAGCTCACCCAACTCATTGTTATACGCTACTCTTTTCTTACAACAAGGCTGGAACGAGCAATTCTCTCTGCAGCTCTGTATTTCCTGCATGTTCATCCCATCATTGCTGTGGTCAATCGACTCAAGCGAGCTCTGAGGCGAAATGGGATTCATGTAACTTGGAAAACTCGTTGGTCCCGTTGCCACCCCACCAACACTCCCTCCCCACTGATTCTCTATGCTCCTCGACTCAACCAGGCTTTGAGCCATCTGTGCCTTCACTTGCATCAATTGTGCTTGCAAGCACGCCACCTATATATAAATAACCAAAAACAACATTTAGATACTTAGATATACACATTTTCACTATCCCCCACCATCTCAATTTACTGCAATAAATAGAAAAATACTAAACATCTCAAATTTTTATTTCAATGGCGTGTCGTTATCCCGATAATACATTTTTTAAAATAATAAATCTGGATAAAAAAAACATGTAGAAACCTGTTGTTGCAAGGCGAAAATGTGAGCTACACATCCATAAACGGGGTCTCTAATTCGTGCTTGAGCTTCATAGGCAATTGTGACAACAGCTTCGCACCTGTCATGAACTGGGACGTGCAACAAAAGCTTAGACACATTACTCGCACCAAAAACCTTGTGGATGGCTGCAAATCTTGCAGGGCCTTGCTCCGAGCAAAAGTAAGGCGCAAAGATGCAATCTGAAGCGCACTTTCTCCTCAGAAACTTGCATGCACCGCAGGGCGAGCCAGTCCCAGCTGATGCCATGGCAGCAGGCAGCTACAAAGAGTCAGAGACAGAGAGAGAGAAAGAGAATGTGTAATAAAAATTTGAAGGCACACGAGCACACTAGAAAATGGTGCAAGGGAAAGAGTTAGAGGGGGATTTTAAGGTACATAGAGGGGGAGGGGTGGGGGGACTTATAAGAGGTGTGAATGGGGGACATGGAGGGTCCCTGTGTAGGGTTCTTGGGGGACATTTATTAATGGCTTTTGCAATATGGAGCTGGTTTTTATTTATTTATTTATTTTATTTATTAATGGTTTAGACCAACTTACTCTCGAGTTGCTTTAGTTTGATTTGTGATTATTTTTTATTTTCCTAAGTTTGATTTTTGGGGTTTAATAACATTATTTTTCCGCCGAACGCCGCACCTGGGAACTGCTGCTATTTGTCGCTTTCTATCCTTGTTGACACTGCCACCTGTAGGTATACCTCTACCGACACCCACATTCATCTATACTTTAGCCACCATTAACATACTTCTCTTCTTATAATTATTTTGCTTATAAAAAGAAAGAAGAAAAAAAAAAAAAAAAAATTCTTCTAGAACTCCTCTAATTTCTAAGTGCAAATCCTTCGTGTTGTGATGACAACGAGACTAGCTAATTTTTGGCATGATTACAAATTTCACATAAAATTAGTGGGTTGGAATTAAGAGGTTTAGCTCATTTTGTTAAATAGGTCGGATTATATTTGATTTATACAGTTTGATAATCCTGCCTCGATACAATCTAAATTTGACATGTGAACATGAATTATTGTCTTTAGCCGTATCTGTACTTATCATCGACCCATCTTTTCATTTACTACAGAAGTCATCTTTTTTTGGTTGGTGAGCCAAAAGACTATTGGTTAGGTTCGGATTTGGCTTACATGCTGTTATTAAAATAACAGCATGTATGTTGTAGTTGAATCAATGGTCAAGATTGAATTTTTCAAAATCTCTTTTTCATTTTCTCTCTCTTATTAAATGCTTATAAAAATAAGTCAACTTTAAAATTCAATCTTGACCGTTGATTCAACTACAACATACATGCTGTTATTTTAATAACAGCATGTAAGCCGGATCCGTTAGGTTCATTTATTTGGCCTTTTTATTTTTATTATTATTATTATTATTCTTATTTGACATTGTATCAACTAATTAGGAGTTTATTGGGTTCCCCACCGGTCCATCTTATGGAATTGGATCATCTTCATTTCCACTTGAAATGAAAGAGAAATTATTTCATAGTCACTATTAGATTTCTCAGCATCTAATAGTTTACATGGTGTTACGTTATTTTAAAATTTTAAATGGTGTAACAATATAAGCAATATATTGGAGCAAATACTACTTAAGTAAATAAATATTTTGTTTGAAACTGAACAAAGACAAAAAAAAACGATCCTTTTTTTAAAAAAAATAAAATAAAAATTTTTGATGAATATTAAAGGAAGTAGTGGCTCCTGGCTGAGAGTCTTCAAGAGTAAGAAGGTCAGTGAAGGTGTGATAGTCGGGGCCCTCGTGCAGGATGCTCCATTTATCAGACGAGAGACAAAAGCAGCAACTTAAAGTTGAAACAAACAAACTGTGCTGCTTTTATGCTCTGCACATACATACCCGGTCATTTTCACAACACAACAACAACAACAACAATTATATCCCACACGTTTGTTTCTATTCCCTTTTCACCGCCCTCCTCTTCATTTTTCCTTTTTTTTTCTTTTCCTTTTTCGAGACATAATTACTTCCCTCCCCTGTACAACTTCTTTAGCTCAAAATTGAGTTACAGGAAAAAAAAATTTTCAAATTTAATCTTTAAACTAAGACCATCCACATCTCGATAGCATTTTCTTTATACTAATGCTATATATATACCACATTTTTATCTCACAATACTGACGTGTAAGTCCCAACCAACTAATAGATTTTTACAAATGAGTGCTAGTATGGGATTTGCTCAAAGAAAGTGACAACGGGATTTTAACAATGACTGATCTAAGGGTCGTATCAATTTAATATACTGAATTAAAAGAATTTGCTTCCACCTAATTGGAAGGAAAAATTAATATACACCATCTTTCCAAAACTTAATCTCTCAGAACTGAGAAGAGTGAGAGAACCAGGTGTAGAGGCGTGAGAGTGACAATGGTTGAAGACGAGCCACGTCCATTCGGGGTTTGGACGAAATACGAAAAAGGTATAGAGAGAGAGAAGTTGTTAAGGGGTAACGAAAACAGCATGAATGGGGTTTCGTCAATCGTCACCCTAAACTCAAAAAAATGGCTGTTTCCGTAAGAAAGTACATCCCATGTCATCTTTCCTTGTAAACCATCTAAACCCATCACACCCAAAACAGCTGTGAAGGAATTAACATGCAAAGCTTTTAGCTTCATCCATCCATGACATAATAATCAACACGTATCTAACAGTCAATATCTGTAGCATCATCCATGCACATGGCACGCATGCGGCTGCCCAAAATGCCTTCCAACTAAGAAAAAAAGATAAAACCCTTTACTATTCCAAGATTATTCTAAGTTGGCACTGAAGCTTGTCATGTCTTCATCTTTTAGCATTCTGTTCATAACATAACTGTTCGCTCTAGCTCTTTGGCCCTAATTATATGTTTCATTACGCCGGATAACGGAAAAGGGCTGGTAGAAACTAGATTATTTATCTGAGCGTGTGTTTGTATCACATTGCATTTGAATCTAAGAGTTAGCATGAGAAGAGACCAACATTTGTACTTAAGCTTGTGGCGTTTTGAAAATATATCACAGTATGGAAGGGGAGAATCCATGAACAAAAAAAGCGCACATCTCATGGTAAATGCTTCCAGTACCTAGGAGCCATATTTACATAGCAAACATAGAAGTTGAAAGATCTCCAGCAAACCCCAAAATGAGATCTTAATCAAGAAGACTCGGGAGGTTAAAGGATAACAAAACAGGGGGAACATCGTGTGAATTTGCTGATTGCCATTCCACAAAATAGTACATATCCACTTACCTCTCCCTCCTCACCTCTTGTGATGAAACCTCACCTTCAACAAGAACTGCATCTTCACCTGTCCAAGATAAGAACCCCAAGACTCAGTCACAGGCCACATAGACATGTACTAACAGCAAGGAGAACAAGTACCAATATATGCAGAACATCAATACTGGTGTAAGAAAAATGATTATCTTATTACAGTCCAGCCCAAATACCAAGCATTATCAATTTTTCAGTTTGTGGTGTGCAAATGTATATATCTTCTTCATTTTTTTTATAAGTAATTCTACATTTTTTTTTTTTATAAGTAATTGGCCCCAAGGAGAGGGCTTTGTGGTGCAAATATGCCCACCCTCAAGGTGAAAAAATAAGTGGCTGTCCCAAGCGGTAAAATACTGCAATCCCAACAGAAAAATTTGCAATCTTCTTCCTCAGCATAATTTCAACAAGGAAATACTATGACTCAGTTAACTCACAATACTGATCCTGATCACAGATTCAAAATTATAATTGTGCAATGAATGGGCAGTTGGTCACTTTTTGGAAGTTGTCAAAAGTATTTATGTGTGCCTTTGTAGCAACTGATCTGTACGGTATGACACATAAACAACAGCTATTTGGTATTTGACTTAAGTTTATATTAGCAATTAATCACTTATGGACTCCTGGAATAAAAACAAACTGCTAGTTTGAAACATAAGTGATGAAAAAACAATATAACTTACTTGAGCTGTATTGTAAACGATGTACTCATTATACATGAGCTCGGAGGCCTTGACTTTTGATGGCACTGGTTTGCCACAAGGAACTACAATATCATCCCTCCACTTGACACTTTCCGACTCCAGAGGTATATTCTTGCCAAGTCCTTTTGTAGAGTGCTTTCCTTCAGGAGGTTTATCCATATACTGAATGACAGTGGAAAAGAAGTTAAAAGGTATGTATCTCTATGGCTGAATCATTTTCCCCAAGACATACTAGAAAAGTTGTTGGATAAACATTGCTTAAAAATTCACATTCAAATCATGTAATTTGGACTCACTTTGGCCTTCTTGAGCTCATAGACCTCCCCCAAAGCAACTTCACTAAGAACCATTAAGCCAACAGGATTTTTCTTATCAGTGTAGCAATACTGCGCACTCTTGCTGACCAGGTCAGCAAAGTAAACCCCTTTGCCAAACTATAATGCAAAACAATGAAGATTTAGACTGGTAGAAAAGTACACCAGACATCACGTATGGAGAGAGAGAGAGAGAGAGAGAGAGAGAGAGAGAGAGAGAACCATATAGCCAGTTGCTGGAGCTTCAGGAGGAGCTATTCTCAGTCCCTGGCTAAGTATTCCCACAAAATTTGTCAACCGAGAACCTGCAGAGGACAACATGTTTAACTTTACTTCTACCTCTATTCAACTTTCCTGACACTCTAGTAGATCCCCACAAACCTTGACCTAGAACAAACTGCAAGAGAATGCAGTCATTCACAAGTCACAGCAGAGAACAAACTGCAGCTTACCATGCCAGAGGAGCATTCTGTTCTTGAGCTTCTCTCTATAGGGTGCGAACTTATCCAATTCCCCTTCTCTTTCAAGTGAGAAAACTTCTTCCAGCTCAAGAGTCCAATCCTGATCATATTACCAGTTGCCAGAGTTAATTTGTCAAAAAGGAAAAAAAAAAAAAAAAAGAGAGAGAAACAGGAAGTTATCTAGCGAGTATCAGTCCTCAAAGTAAACCCACCTTATGAGTAGGGGCATGAGTATTAAGGAGATACTTCTCAATCAACCGATAATCTTCACTATCATGAGGAAGGGGAGCAATATCACACTGGAGCTTCATATACTTTTCATCTAGGGAGTCATCATTATCAGCATCAAAACCTACTAATCTGGAGGCGATTTCAATGTCCTGGAGAGCTTCTAACATTTTAACCTACCATGGAAGCATAAATAGGGTAGTAATGATTAGTCCTTGTACAGACTGCATGAGGGAGATGAAAAAGTGGCTTGCATAGATCAGTTAAAGACTAAATGTGCATCATATTCTTGTTGCATTGTACTCTCTATGCTTTTTCAACCGCTTTAGAGCCTGTGCAAAGGACATACATTTCCCTACTGAACCTCCCAAGCAAAAGGTTTTCAACCACTATGAATCTAAACCGATTTTTTAAATGATTCAGAATGCTATCCTGTCTCTGACCATCTCAATTCAACAAATTTGAACTTTTCATGATAAATTTTTCAAACCAATTTCTTCATTGTGCTTCAAAGTTTAAACCAGGACTAAAATGATACCAAAACAAAAATTCATAACCAGCTCTGAAGACTAAGTTATAACTCGGCTTTAAATTGGTTTTTATCATGCACCAAACTTCCAAGCCCTGACCTACTAAATAGTAGTTTCCATTCCTTTTGCAAGTCTAAGATAAAAAATACAATCATCTTAAATTTCACAGTACAACTTAGTCATCGTATACTAGATTTTAGAGGTGTTCCAAAGAATGAAATAATCTTAATCTATTTTTATCTCCTACAATTGAATACTAAACATCACAGCAAGTATGTAAATGGGAAAAGTGATCAAAACATATACAACTAATTACTAATTACTAATTACTCATAGTAATCAAAACATATACAACTAAGGAAAAGAAACCAAGCTTTATCCCTCCCCTTCTCCTCCCCTCAAAACACAAATATATATATATATATATATATATATATATATACAAGAAAACTCCTCATTAGTATTTCTTTCAGCAACAACACCAGTGAGCAAAAGAACGGAACTGAAGATGCATGGCTGAAAATTATGCGAGTGTAGCTCAAATGCAATTTACAGCTATTTAAAGCACAATATCCCAGCTGTCAGATAGAGACACTGCCATTGACTGCAAAATAACAATTCAGTTCATTTGAGGTTTCTGCTTATGGGGTTGGCATGACATCCAATCCCCCAAAAAATAAATTCTGAAAAATTTAGGAGATTTGAGAATTGTGAAAGATCGGTGGTGGAGCTTAAGACCTTCAAAAAACCCTTTATCAGAGGACATCAGCCTTTGATTGTCTTCATTCTTCTGGCTTCCAAAATTTTCTTGATCTTCTTTCTTTTTCTGTTTGTGTCTTGGATTGCATCATTTCGCTTTTTAATAACATTTCGACTACTTATCGGGAAAAAAAGTATAGGAGATTTGAGGAATTGTTATATTATAGATAATTAACATTTTAGGGGAACAAGAATTAAAAGGGATGTTCCAAAGTAGTGGTTTAAAACATAATGTAAAAGATTAGTAAACATTTAGACCATTCATAACCCTCTCATCATAATTGGCTGCCTACTTACTTATTTATGATCCAAGGAGCTTGCAACAACATTAATTACATGAAGATTATGAGCATTTCAGAATGATGCCGTTTAATCAGTTCGAAAAAGAATGGGTAAGAACCTCCTAGATCAGAGGACATGCCACCTAAAAAAAGTAAACTAAATGAATTTTTAGATAAAACTACAACAGGCTTAGGAAAATAATAATAATAACAACAACAGAACAAACAATAACTTATGATGAGGTAATATCACCAGTAATTAAAGAGACAAAAAGATTATTAAGGATATGCAAAAGGCCAAAAACTTGATAGATGCTCCACACTGGATTCTTACCTTTGACTTGAAATCATCCTCATCTCTAATAATATGCGGGTGAACGGAAGGGATCATAGTGAAAAAACGATTGCTGGCATCAATAATCAAGCTTTCCTTGACAGAAGGATCATGGGAATTACTATTTAGCAGATTCTGTATTTCAGTTAATGCCTCAAAACCTGGGGGGGGGGGGGGGGGGGGGGAGAGAGAGAGAGAGAGAGAAAGGAAAAAATGAAGTTAACAAACTGTTGGATATACTTTTTTTTCTTCATAAATTCGTTTGACAATAAAACAGCTATATATCTCAAGAGTGATACGAGATTTTTTACCCTTTTGGATATTGCTTTTGCTCAGTTTTCCCAGTGGCATCTCTGCCATATTAATCTCAAATTCCATCATGGCAGCTCTGCAAGGGTTACGATTTAGCTTTTCAGGCATATAAATCTTCAACAAAAAAAAAAGAAAAATATCACTAAATAAATAATGATCAGTTTATAACCTGTATGTTTCCACATTAAAGAGCATCGTCATCAATTCTACTAATGCAGGAGCAAGTTTGCTGACTGCATTGTTCTGTCTATTCTTAGAGACCTGTTTGTTTACCCCGTAGTCCTACAAAAATTCCATATAATTAAATCACTAATGACTACTACCAAAGCAAGTATTGGCAAAACATAAATAAGTAAATAAAAACATAAAATCTTTACAATATCCAATGGGAAAAATCTGCCAGGTTGCTTCTGAAAATTTTGTTTTTGTTCCCATGCCTCCCACGGATTCCCAGTCTTCTCCATGAACAAACGCTTGAATTCATGAATTGCATCGGATTTTGACATTTCTTCCAATTTGTTTCCTCCAATTTTGTCATTTCCCACTCGACCCCATTTACGAAACACACAGCAATCTAACCCTTTATCATCTTGGATTATTTGGAGAATATAGTAACTAAATATGGGCAAACATATAGAAGTCAGAATAAAATACAGAAGTTAGAATTCAACATTCAGGATTTAAAAGAAGAGAAAATGAAATAATGTAGGAATTTGGAAAGAAAAGAATGGACTGCAGAGTCATAGTGCCATTTTTTTTTTTTTTTTTTGGATATGTAATTGGCCCCAAGGGGAGGCAAAAGGAAAGATTATAACTAGTGGCCTCCGCTTTATAAAGCATGGTCCTTAACCGATTAAGCTACCCCTTGGGGTTCCATAGTGTCATAAATCATAATTGTTGCATGTGTTTGATTTGAGCTAGGGAAAACCACAGATATTATAAAATCATTAAAGGCGGCAAAATAAAGATGGAAACAACAAAACTACCTGTTAACACTAGTTGATAAGTCAGACATGCTCAAAGTCGTGTTATAGATGCTTTTCCCATCCTCAAGTATGTGACCTGTATCTTGGAGACCAGAAGATTCATGCACAGCACTTCTCCCTTTTACTTTGACAGTGACCATGCTAGAGGCCTCACCAATGGCCTCAACTTTGTACAAATCAAATGGAAGCTTCTTCTGTCTTTTAATGCAATCAACCAGATAATCCTCCCTAACAATTGGTAACTTCATCCTCCTGTTAATGAAACCATTTCAAGTCAAATGAAAATGAATCAAACAAGAAAAGTACAAAAGACCAGTAATTTGAGACCACATTTACCTTGCTTTCCTTGTCTCAGCATTTTGATCATCCAGCACTCCACTCACAACTAAGCAGTTAGTATCTGCAATTTAATTTGTTAAGCAAAGCAACTAAAACAATGCATCAATGTCAACAGCAACACATCTATATCTCTGAAGACGGACTTTTAAATTCAATATTCAGTTGATGGATCATATACCTTTCTTAATCTTTGGATGAACAGCTCCACCGGCCCCCTGAATTTTTCTCTTAAATTCCTCCTATAAAATCATCCTTCATGAGATTAACTCATTAACTATGACATAACTGAAACTGCATTAGACATTATTTCATTATATCATAGAATACAAATATTTGACATATAAAAGGAAGGAAAAACCATACCATGGATTCCTTAGGTAATCCAGATACAGCAACTTTCAAGTCTCCCAAACTTTCAGTCTTTGATGATTGAGATTCAGAGTTAGCAGCATGACTTCCAGAAGTATTATTGTATGATGGTGGAGGAAGAATCCGAACAGGTTTGGTCTTCTTTTGTGATTTAAACCACTGCATACAATTGAGTAACTTAAGTCACTACCTCTTTATCATATGACAAGAGTATAAGTTGAATACCTTGATAAGATACTGATTATTGGTCTCTTCTGGAACTTTCCACTTCCCTTTCAGACGCTCTGGTTCACGAGTAGAGTAAGAACACTTGCTCCATGCTGATAAGAACCCATGGCACCGATACATGCCTCCAGAATAATGAAGAGAACCAGAACATATTGGACAGCTAGAAAGTGCTCCAAACATCATCCCATCAGCACTAAACAAGAATTACAACAGACGATAGTCAACTGCCAATTAAAAGGATGACATATAGTGGTCTAAAATAGTTGTAATTTTCAACTTATTAACACTTAATCAATGAATCATATTCAAATAAAAATCTGGTTTAAAAATCATAGGGTATAACAAACAAAGCAGCAGTTTCAGACATTTATGCCAAAACATATATATTGGGGTAAAAGCGATCTAGTAACCAATACTGTACACTAAGCATACAAGGTTAGTGTCAAGACAAACAAGTAAATTATATCCTTTGGAGAATATATCCATGACAATGAACCAAAAAGAAAACGAGAAGCATAATATCCATGAGGAAGCTTGCAGACGATTTTTAAAAAAGTTGAACAGAAAGTCTCTGTGGAATTGAGGCTCAAAGATTGCATAATAAAAATTACCAGCGTTCACGCAAATCAAGTTCTGATCCAGTTGAATCTAGACCATTGGCTTCAAGCATTTCCCGCAACTCCGCTGTTGTCACATGTTTTTTAAGATCATCTTTTAGAGCCCAAAGTTCTTTAGTTTGGGTCTCTAGTTTATTCTCCAAATCCCCGGAGTCAGCAACATTATCCTTACATGCAGCCCTGCTAGCCGATGTGTCGCCTCCAGCCTTTGCAACTTTTGACTTCTGATCAACATTAACATCTTTTTTACGTTTTATGCCAGCTTTGGAAGTTGATTGTTGCAGGAGTTCTTTATTGTCTTGTATCTCAAGTTCAGTGCCTGAAAGGACAACTATAGTGAGAGTGATAACAACCAGTAAAAAAACAAAAGTTCTGTCATTGCTACAGCATCAGAAACCACCTACTATAAAATCAAAACAAAGTTCATACCACTCTTTGCAGTAGAAGGAACCTTCTTCTTATCCAAGGCACGGACAGCTGCCTGGTCGGAAGCTGAGAGGCTCTCCCATCCAGACAGCTTCTCCACTTGGGTAGATGGATATAATTCCAAGAAACAGTTGGCATGGTTCCACGTCAAGCTCCTAGCTCCTTGGCCATCAGGCTTGGCGGATATACGAACCTAGGGGTGAAGAGTAAAAGCATCGACATAAAGGAATATTCAAGTACTAGTAACATTTATGCATTGCTGGTTGCAACAACTCAACCCATCAATATATGGTGAACATGACAAGTAGATAACAATCTGCTTGACAAATGACCATTGCCTCCACCTTCAACAAATACTACGTTATCTTCATAAGTTAATCTAACTTCAGGAATTTAACTTCTACCACACTGATTCAGATTGTAAAATTGCTTTGAGGACTTCTATAAAATCTTAACTACACTCAGGCCCAAAAAGTTACCTGCTTCAAATTATATAAAAACAAATGAGAGGGTCACATATTAAACAAAATTACCTTTCATTTTGTGCATAAAACAAGATGACAGCTTTCTATACACTCTCACAACTTCTTTGTCTTCTTCTTTTTTCAGTTAACTCTTTCAATTATGAAACCTGAATATGGCCTACTTCATATCAAGGTCATGAGAAGTGGTCACTTGCAAGAGTTGTTTGCTTGGTCGCTCAAGGTGGAGATTGTCAATGATGCAGACACCTTATTTAAGGACCAATGAGCACCATACACTTGAAAGCAAAAGGCCTTCAAACGTCAATAATATTACAACTAAGGCATGATAATGGCATGCTCTCAACAAGAATAACTGAAGATATGCACAAAATGCATACAAATTACTGTATAAAAGCCACCTATCGAAATCAAGAAGGTAACATAGGCACTTTTCTTGAGCTCTTGTCTGTCACACCCATCAATGATCAGCAGATTCGTTATACTCAGGTAAAGTTGACTAGTAAATCTTGATTTATTTTGGTATATAAAGCAGATTGATAAAAGAACAACAAGTTCATTACTTTTCTTTTTTGATAAATACAAGTTCATTATAATTTGTCACACTAATATTTCTTTTTCATTTTTTTTTTTTTTATCAACGATCTTATCTAACGTTTTCAGTTTCTAGAAGAAGAGCCTTAATTTCCAGGTCTTGTTTCTCATAATGAATCCCAAAGTATTCGATAAATCAAGTACTATGATTACTTATCTTCTGAAAATAGAAACAAAGCAGAGAAACATAGAAACCAACCTCTCCTTTCATAATCTTTTGGTTGCAGCACTTGCAGCTAGCACGAGAAGTATGTGAAACTTCAATACCACATTCTGTATTAGTGAGAGTATTTGTTGCTGCAGGTCCACTGCCCTCCACATACTTCCTGATCTTCTGCTGATCTTCCCAACGAAGCAACTCAATGCCTTCAACATCATCAATGCTAGAAGCACAATAACAATTAGCAGTTAACTACTGCATCTATCTGATTTACTCAACGGAAATGATGCTGAATAATACAAGCATACATACGATTTTATCTGCTTAGCTTTGTTCAGTATGCAATCAGCATGATGCCACATCTGATTCAGAAAACCAATACATGTCAAAGTTGTATATAGTTAAGAAATCATAAATGATGATTGGAAAGTAAAACACTCTAATTTACATCCAAAAATATACTAACATCAATGATCATAGAAGCCCTTAACCGATTTATTTTAGAACTTCCAAGTAATAGAGAAAAGCTAATCATTCCGCACCATGAACAATTCTAACTCTAATGTATCGTTCAATATCTTCCTAAGTCAATCATAAATGGAAGTCACAACTAAAAGTTCTAGCAGGCTGCCAAAAATAGCGAGGATGCATCCATAAGATTTCGTCAATACAGGAAGAAACAATTTAACAATGGCAAATAGAGATGCCGATTATAAGAACGAAGAACCAATTTTTTGAGCCGAACCAAAATGTGTTCGTAAATGACACACGGGCTCACTTCCAAGTCCAACTCTACCCAACTGTAGGCATTCTCAAGTCTCTAAAACTTACGTACCAAAATCAAGCTAATACATTATACAAGAAAACTATGTGCTATGATACATTTACCATAATGGACCTTAAGTAGCTGGGTTCATAGATACATTGCAAGCTTAAGCAGCAACCAGCTAAAGATACATCATGCCATAATTACAATTTTGAAGTAAACATAAACTGGGCAACAAAGCAAAGTCCTAAAGCCCCCAAAAAATAGTAACCCATTGCTCAAAAATTGATCTTTTTTCCACTTAAGCGAGCGATTATCAACTTGATATTGATTAAAAAGTCACCCAAAATAAACTAATACCACAATTTTAAAGAACACCAAAATGGAAATGAGTTCGCATACCCCAAATGCAAAACTGTAAGCGATAATATACGAGAACCCAAACACCAAAACTTTAAAAATGATCAATAAATACAAGCAAGAAATACGAGCCAAAGCACAAGAATGGAAGTCCCAAAACATCAAAATAGTGAAAAGAGAACAAAAAGAACGAACAGAAAGGCTAAAACCCAAACCCAGAAAGGAAAACAAGAGGGAAGAGAAGGGGAGGAAAGTATACGGGCATTAAGCCGTCGAATTGGGTGGCCTGGACCATCTTGCCGAGGCGGAGCACCTCTTTGGCAATGGGGCTCTTGCATGTCTTGCAGGAGGATCGCGACGACTTCGCGTACTCGGCCTTCCACGGCTTCTGGGGACTCGCCATTTGCCTTCCTCTCTCTCTGCCGAAGAGCTATTCTCGCTCACGCTCTATATGTACGTATATGTAGGCTGGGGTGTACCGGAGGAGGAATGTTGGGTTGAATTGAATCGATGACAAATGTTTTTAGTTTAGAGCTTTTTTGGGACGCTTTTCGATTTTTTTTTTTAGTTATTTTATGTGAGCAGGCTTTTATCTATTCGATTTTTCGTACAATAATCATGAATTTTCATCGATTGGGCCATCAGGGGGTCAATTCGACATCAACATGGCTCTTTGCTGTTACAAAGTAGTCGTAAAGGAAATAGGAAAGTTGCATGCCTCTTGCCTGTCTGTCTTCTTAAATCTTCTTAAATCTTCTTACAAGGAAAAAAAAAAAACTCTTCTTAAATCTTACCAGAAAACTTTAAACGCATAATATTCACTTTATATCACAATCATTTAAGATATTTTTTTGTTGGGATATAAATTACAAATAAAGCCACTCAAGCACCCTAGAAAAATAATTACATTATTAATCATATCATTTCAGCTCACCATGTGACAAGCATCTAGAGACCATATTCATGAACCTTTCACGTTAAAAGAATGCAACTTTCTCCAAAGATAAGGGATCATACTCGGATATTATCTTTTAAAATCTTTTTCATTCAGTTATTTTGTTAAACAATGTACTAATTTAAGTATTAGAGCACCCTACTACGTGAAAAATAATTACATTATTGATCATGCCATTTCAACTCGCCATGTGACAAACATCTAGAGACCATATTAAGGAGCCTCTCACGTTAAAAGAATAGAACTCTCTCCAAAGATATGGGATCATGCTTAGATATTATCTTTTAAAACCTTTTCATTCAATTATTTTTGTTAAACAATGTACCAACTTAAGTATTAGAATATTTATGGTCCCCAAGGGCCAATAGATTTTCGGTGACTATTTTCTCTATTTTGTAGGTCACCTATTGCCAGTTCAGCCGTCGAGAATTTTGCTTCAACATTTTCAAACTAAAAACAAAAAACACCCTTCAAAACATAATAGCAAACATAACCATATATCCATCATTCATCAAAGGTTTTCACGAGAATCATATTGAAACGCGGATCAAAGCTCAAGTACTAGAAGAATTTTGGCTATGTTTATTGTCATATTCTCTAATAAGTGTTTTCTATTTTATTGTTTTTTTCCTGTACATTAATAAACCCACTCAAAACACAAAATATTTTTCAAAACACTTTTTATAGAACTTTTCAAACATTGTAGGAATTCTTTAGAAAAAAGAAAAAGAAAAAGTATTACTTGATAGTTCACATATTGCTATCCATTTTATTGATCTTGACATACTTTTTAACACATAAACCGCTATTGACCGAGTATGGCTTTGCTAAGCAATCAAGTTTGGTACATGAACAGCCCAAATGAGCTGACCATACTCTCAAACTTGAGGTGCTTAAGCATGGTTTATTCATTTATATGCAACAAGAGTTTGAAAAAATCCAATAAACATATAACTTCAACCTTTGATAGGTTGAGTATGTATAATCAAAAACCAAAGTAAAGATAGGCAAGTACAGCATCCATTTGATGAGAATTGCTGAAACCACCTTGCAATATTCTTGATGATTAGTGTAGACCTTCGTAAGATTAGAATAAAGAAAAAAAAATCAGTGGTGATATACTTTGTGTACTCAGCTCAGGTCTCACTAAGTCATAAATTAGCAGAGGCAAGAAAGAAAGGTCTGGAAAGTGAACTATGAACTCTTGGACATCTTGCAGCTCATCCTTCAATATTGGCATAGATAAATGATTAATTCATGAAAAACTTGAACCATTTAATGCATCAAAGGAGCTTGCGTGAAAAGGTACTGCACAGAAAATAGTTGTCAGTAACTTCTCAAGATAGTAAAATAGTTTAATATAGTTCAAATTGGGAGAATATACCTCAAATGATTTTCCTGATCTTTCAAATTGCAGCATGCTTAGAGCAACCTCACAACTTTGTGAGACAATAGGCTCAGGGTCCAACACAAATTCCTCAAGAAGTGTTATACTTTGCTCGTCTACAAGTGCACAAAAGACAAAAACTTATCCAAATGACCCAAAAAGTGGAAATGGTTGACATTAAATGCTATATCACACAGGTAAGCCATATTATTAAATAACTGGTTCAGTAGGCAACCACTAAATGTTTTCTGGCCCAGCAATACCTAATGCCTTGGCAATGATGATCCATAGATTGAATCTAGAGTCCCATGAGGGCCTGAAAGAAATGGATGAGGTGGGAGCTTAGCATATTGGCAAGGCTCAAGTGTAGATTTTGTTGCAAAAAAAAAATTCTATAAGCTCCTAAATGAAGGATTATGATTTCCTCTGCATATTCAAAAGAAGTTTCTTTACCAAATCTCATAAGCGCTTACCAATTTCATCCATTTTTAATCATTATTATACATTTGTACTGGCATCCAATTAACTCTCACAAGACACCACATCTACAATACAGGCACACTATGTTCAGATAACAAGCCCACGGACTAAAATCAAGTGGTCATACCTGCAATGGAACCAAGAGCTTCAGCAGCTTCATGTCTAACCATGGGATGCTCATTGGCATCCCTAATTATATTGGAAAGAGCAGCTGAAGCAGCTTTGTTTTGCAGTTGGCCTAAAACATAGGCAACCTGAAAATTACAGTACATGCCAACATTACTAGCACTAGAATATGAAGAAAGACACATAAGTGGAAATAAATTCATGTCAGAGAAGCTGAAAACAGATCGTTGTCATACAAGGCATCTGAGGTCTTTTTTACCTTTTACGTTATAGGAAAAAAAAAATTATGATAGACGCAACCTCAGGAGAGCATAAACCACTCAATCCTCATCAAATCTCATAGAAATCATAAACCTCAACTCTTTTTCTCCTTAATAAGGTGTCCTATTGTAGTCGAATAATCTGTTGTTTTATTAGCTCCCTATATGTATATAGGATATATTGATCTCCAAATTATTATCATAACATAATATTTTACAATCTCGGATAATACAATTTTCAAAGGGAGCCTTTGTGTGCCTAAAATGCTCTCAATAACAATGTTTGCATCACCTTCAATAAGAAGCTTCTTATAGCACACTTTGGCTAGTTAAGATTAACCCATTTCTTAAAGCTACAGTCTCTAAAAGCAAAACCAAATTGAAGTAAGAATCAGTGACGACATTACCAGAAACCAAATATAATTCCCAAAACTATAACGTATAAACAAACTTAACAAATCAATTGTTTCTGGTCACCAAAAGAACAACAAAGATAGAGGGCAGTTATCTACCTCATGTTTGAGAAGAGCACTTTTTGAATGCAAAGAATCAATTATTGCAGAAACAGCTTCATCTCCGCCATGATTTCGAAGTGCAAAGAGAGCTGCATACCTCTCATACATGCCTTTTCCTTCATCCAAAAGTACTTTCCTGAAATTATATTAGGATTAATTCATAAACCTAACCCGATACGCGAAAGTGCAAATGGTTCTAGACTTCTAGCCATCAGCCAATAACTGCACAAACCTTAGTTGATCTACCGAAGAACAAGAAGAAGCCGGTGCAGCAGGATCAACAGACATAAAAGGTGACCTTCCCTCACCGTTTCCATCAGTACCCTTCATTTGCTCGATCCGGTTGAGAGCCAATTCACATGTCTCTCGAACCTCCATAGCCGGATCTGATACCAAACTCTTCTTCAAAATAGGAACATTACTTTCCAACCCAATTGCACCCAGTGCTTCCGCCGCCTGCCCAATTATAATAGAATTGCACATTTTACAAACAAGGACCAAAAGGAGAAGAATAACAATGAATAGTATAAGATTGGGATTTACTTCGTGGCGAACAATGGGATGCAAAGAAAGATCAACGAGTACTGAGATCAAAGCTGGGATAGCTTCCACATCTTGCATTTGACCCAACGCAAATGCAGCCTCATGTGCTAGCAAATTAGACGAATCCCTTGTCGCTGTAAAGGGCGAAAAACATACTTATTTTATTCTTTTTGTGTAATTAATTTACAAAACTATTCCACACTATCAAGGAGTTTCTCTGTCACTAGACATAGCAACTAAGTAATGAGTTAAGAAATTTCATACTTCACAGAAAGATGTTACAAAGAAACAAGAAGTGTAGCAAACGCATAACTAAAAGCGTAATCCCAGAACTCAAACGAATAACAATGTTCGGACAGCATATAACCAAAATATAAACTATTTGATTAATTTGTAGCAGAGTGACCTAAGGATTCTAATCCCAGTTGGTTAGTGTTTAAGGGGGAACAAAAGAATCACTTTTTTGTTTCTTCTGAGCAAAATCAAAGTGATTTTACTTTAGAAATCAATAAAAGCACTTCCAAGACCCTAGTAATCAAGAGGATGACGCACAAGAACAAGAAAACAAACAAGCAAATTTGCAAAGCGAGTAAAAAGAAAGACTTTGAGAAAGATTTGGACGAACCGACGATAAGAGCGTTGCGAGGGGCGGGGCCTTTGAGGTTGCGGAGGGAGAAAAGGGCTCTGAAGCGCTCCGAGATAGGCTGGGCAGGGTCGCCCAGCCGCTCGCATAAGAATTTCTCCATCTCGGGCGAGCATCCGAATGCGCTAAGAACGTCGCCGTCGTTCGAATAATCCATGGAATTTGCGACGCAGAGTAGCGCGTTCGTCGGCGCGGCTTGTTTTTCTACTTCAACCTCCGCGAATCGGATGGGAAAGTAAAACTACTTATTTAGCCTTGCTCTTTGCACTTGTACCAAACTTATCCACGATATATTAAAAGATTAATGGTCTTTCTCGTCAACTATTTAATAAAACTATTAAATGCGAATTTACGTTATAACCAATCATCATTTAATACGCAACATGATTCAACTTGTTATAAAGTTTTTACTTTATTCACAATTTTAAAATGTACTCTTTTATATCTATATTTATATAATGAGGTACAATTAGTCGTCCCCTATGAGGGGAAGTTGCCCATAAAGTGTCACCAAGTGAGGAATGATTGGTTAAAAGAGGGCAAACAAATATGAAGAATTCACTATTAAAAGTGTCCATCACTTATAAAAGGCACAAGTAACAATTGGGAAAGGGGAATGTTCTTAATAGGTAAGGAAACACACCATTGTTTGGAAAAATAATTTGGAATATGTAGGTTCCAATGTAGTAAAGGTATTGATTTGGAGGGCATACAACAATGACTATTATTCTAAAATGGAGAGGAATAAATATTTCCTTAAAAATAAAAAGCCTTCTAAATGTATTTATCCTAAAAAGCCATTGAGAGTTTTTTTTTTTTTTTTTTTAAAGGAAGCATACAATGAATAGCTAACACCACCTCCCCCCCCCCCTCCCGAGAAGGGAAAAGGGGGAGAGGCGGCTCGACCACCTCAACCAGAAGCATAGAGGTGGTCGTAACCACCCTTGAAGCTTTTGGTTGGGGTGGAAGACAATCCCATGGAGATTAATATTTTTAATTACCAAAGAAAAAATAATGACTTTTTGGGTAAATAATATGTCGAGTTAATAGTATTCTAGGTTTAAAAAAAACATTCATGTGTTGTTACCTAGCAAAGAAATAGAAAATAACCATTCCATTCGAATTTCTTATATTCCTAGAAAAAATAATGACTTTTTGGGTAAATAATGTGTCGAGTTAATAGTATTCTGGGTTAAAAAAAAAAACATTCATGTGTTGTTACCTAGCAAAGAAATAGAAAATAACCATTCTATTCGAATTTCTTATATTCCTAGAAATAACCATTAATGTTCTTAAGGGCACTGACCATGACGTTTTGGGCTTATTTTTCATATCGC
Organism: Corylus avellana; assembly: GCF_965113065.1. Classification (NCBI taxonomy): domain Eukaryota; kingdom Viridiplantae; phylum Streptophyta; class Magnoliopsida; order Fagales; family Betulaceae; genus Corylus; species Corylus avellana. Next base: position 19,875,336 of record NC_142500.1, read on the forward strand.
TCCTTAAAAAATGTTTACTTCTCTATATATATATAGTAAAGTAATGTGATAAAAAAAAACAAAATTCCCCTTTTTTTCTAATTTTTTTTTTTTTTTATCTCGAAGCAATTTTATAGTACTCGATTAGTCAATCAAAAATGTAAAAAAATAAAAAATAAAAATAAAAATAAAAATCTTACAAATTACAACCTAACAATAAAAATCTTACAAATAGGAAAACGATGCAAAATGTTTTAAAAATTGAAGGTATTCATATCTAGATTTTCTTTAATATAAATCATAATATTTATTATTTTAAAATATAGTAAAAAAATAAGTGTGATAAATATAATATTTCCAACCCCGCCAAAGCCAAATGGATCAGGATCACTCCCTCGCTAAAACCACTATATAGTATATGAATCGCTCTGCCCCCACTTCTTGGCTTTCCCCGTTCACATTCGTCGTACACAGTAAAACCCCGCGGGCTTCCCTT